>NC_137619.1:37861698-37967307 GCF_963280865.1 Gymnoscopelus braueri
AGAACCCAACGGTTATTCAATCTTTTGATGGATAGCAACATTCCCTTGAAACTAACATGGTGTTGAGGCAAGAGCGTGCTGTTTTGTCTGATGCATTAGCTGAGATATAGCGTGATATACGACGACTGCAGCATTAACAAACAGCATTTCTCGCCTTCTAAAACGGAAGAGTTTTGATATTAGCATCCGTTTGATCTGCCGTGGGCTGCTCCTTCCGCCAGTACGTCGTGGCTCATAATGAATTACAATAGCGTGGCTTGACAAGGTCTAACCTCAGCCAGAGAGCTGTCACTCTAATGACAAGGCCGGCGGTGAAGGGACGTGCTAATCCATTCCCACACTCGGACAACAGTGTCACAGCAAAAAGCCAAGAGGTCACAACTTGCACCAGCCCTCTAAAGATCTTTGTCAAGGAGTTCCATTAATGAGGTGCCCCTGAAAAGGGAATAGATTGTCAATATGGAAATGCCACCAGAGTCTTTTCTAATGGTTGTTTTGCCAACTGAAATTCCATTAGGCTCTTTGCAATCGTTTTCCCAACCGATTTAAAGTGGGGACCAACTCTTGAAAAGAGAGTGATGGGATTAAGAGAGAGAGAGAGAGTTTGCCATGTCGGGGTCTGTGAGTTTGCGGTTGGAATCGCTGTCTTTCATGACTTATTGGCATGGGAAGTGAGAACCACGGCTTCAACAAAAAAATTAACATTGCAAATTACACCATGATGAGTCATCACAGTGTAATTTGCAATGTTAATTTTTTTGCAATGTTACATTTTTTTGCAATGTTAATTTTTTTTTTAATTTTTTCTTATTTCCACACAACTCCTTTATGCTATATTAATGACATAGTTAAATATTGAAAATGGGTGGATTTCCCCTTTAAGTCCTAATCGAAAAGGTAAACAAAATATAGCACATCTACAAACAAAATATATTTTTTGAATGCCAAAAATAGCAAATGACCAAAATAAGATAATAATAATAAACTTTATTTGTATAGATTAGCACCTTTCATGACATGAAATGCAGCTCAAAATGATTTACAGAGCAAGAATAAAGCACAAGTGCTTTACAGAAAAGGTACAAATAATTTAACAATAAAGCAAAAAAATACAAAAAAAATAAAAGCAAAAGCATAAAACAACAAAAAATAAAAGCCAAAAAAAGCAGTGAATCAGGCAAAACAGTGAGGACATGAATAACAACACAGAGATTTAAAAATCAACTAAAAGCAAGAGTGAAGAAATAGGTCTAAAGCTGTGCTTTAAAGCTATCCACAGAGGCTGCCTGTCAGGTTCAAAGTGGTTAAGCTCTGTGGAAAATCCGCAATGAGAAGGCTGACACTTCAGATAAAAGGTCACAACTGCCCACCTGAATCTGCCACAGCCAAACGCTCTGTGAATGTGCTTTATATTGTATTTACCTCATCTGACATTGGATTACAAACTAAATGGAAATAATAATAGTCAGGGATAAACCAACCTAAACCCTTTGCCTGTCTTTTAGCTCATCAAATTAAATTCACCAGAACTTAACACACTGAAATAACGCATTGGTAATATATCTCATTTCATTTTTGAAAAAATTAGAAAAGAAATAGAATACTACTGTTGCAATTTACATGAATATAAAGCAGTATCACCATTTTATAAAAATCTATCTTTTTTAGTTTCTAATCACAGATCATGAACTTGAGTTTTTAATTCACCCACCTCTTTTATTTACCATTACATCACTGATTAAATATTATACACATTACAGGTTAAACACGCAGCTGCTGTTTTATTTAGTGTATTCCAATTTCAAAGACCCCCCAATGTTTTTCCTCTCATTGGTTTGACACAAGGCTAACATGTTGAACTTGTTTAAAGCTTTCCAGAGTGATGATGGAAACGGCTCTGGTATTGCACTGAGCGAGGACCACATCCTGCCTCCAGTGTAAACACATACAGTTCTAGGTAGCACTAATATTAGAGACATATCTCATTTGGTTTGAGGCAGAGAGCATAGCTGCGCCTTTCAAGGCATAAACAGCTTAAGAACTCTAAGGCATAAACAAAGGGATGCATATAAAAGTAGGGAAAGGAAAGAGAGATGGCAGGGGGTCTAAATCTTTCCTTTTCTATGAATGTCATGGTAAATTCAGCAGTCAAATAGCATTACAGACAAACACCCCATATCCGCCATGAAGGAGGGATTAAATAAACTAGCGGACATTTTTCTAATTTTAAAACAACAGAGCCTAAGCATAGTCAAACATGCCCCTCCTATCCAAATGTACTTATGAAAACATTTCTGCTTGTCATGGTAGCAGTTTAGAGCCAGCGTATTGTCTGGAGGTCATGAGACTCTTGTCCATTGTTGTTAGTCTGGTGGGCCCTCATCTCTCCAGCTATGGGGGGACTGTCAGGGGCCACTGGGCTCCTTCTGAATTCCATTCCCTTGAGATAATAGTGGGAGAAACTGGAGCACTCATTGTTGACTGCAACACTTTAAGCAACTCAAAGAGCCAGCAGCCGAAAAGAGTTGAGGGCCCTCAAGATTCTTCGCCCGACCTCTCACCTCTTGATGCGTTCGGGAGAGATGGGGAGAAAATTCACAGGGCTTTACAAAGGGGACCCTTTCTGCTTCTCATGCCGCAAAGCTGAACTCTAGTGTTTGAGTAAAGCCTGATGTATACTGGGTTGCACACCGAAAATAGCAATCTATTGCGACCCGTTGTAGATTGGCTATTTTCAGTGCGCGACCCTGGCGCGCAACTAGGCATGAATCACCCTTAAGAAGCAGATTATTGTCCCTGCGGAGCTCAACAGCAGATTGCAGAATGGCCGATGAGGCGAGCACAGTAAACTTACTTCTAATCTGCCCTACACATCTGTTCACAAGCTTCGTACGGTATATGGGTCAATAGGACCGTTATGGGAGGACTTAATGCATGTTGTTGTTTTTGTCTGCATTGGTAAGTAGTGCTAAAAAGGTTCTAAAAGTATCTTTCATTGGCTATGCTGAAAAGGGCTTTTCTCAGCTTCAATTGTGTCAGTCAAACATAGCCAGATGTTCTGCACAGACAGGCACAAATGAGCCAAACCAAAAAAACAACGTCACCGAATCCTCCCATTTCATAATCACAGTTCCAACGAGCTGGGCAAAAGTTGGCACGTGATCGTCGACACCGGTTGCGTTTTGGAGGATGATTGTTTTGACTGCTTTCTGCCTCCATGAACTCCGATTATGATTGTATCACTGTGTACTGTATCATCACACAGATCGCGGTTAAGAGGATTAGTGCTGCTTGCTGCCAGAGAGGCTGTTGTGTTGGACTCACAGACTATGGCATGTTAGCCCACCATCTGGGGGAGCAAATATGTCAGGCCTCCCAATGCCAGACCACAATGCAAAGCTGAGATACAGTTACTGTACTAGGATTGATGCTGCGCTTTGTAGTCTGACACTGTGAGACACGCACGCACGCACGCGCGCACACACACACGCACACACACACACACACACACACACACACACACACATCTGCCAAAAGATTTGTACGACAGATTTTGAGGCTTTAGTTCAGCACTCTTTCAATGCAGAGGTTCAAGAGCTTAGCAAAATAGAATTTATAGGCTTTGGATGGGAGTTATGTTTTCGCTATGGGGGGATTTGAATGAAACTTTGTGGAAAGTTTGGTCACAGGGCAAGGACGAAGTGATTAACTTTTCACATCGATTGCCTATAAGATGGTTGTGGCTTCTTCACAAAAAAGCAATTTTTGAACAGATTGTGTGCCTTGTATGCCTATCAGCAAACATAAGAGGAGGTAAACCCTACATTAGTGGCCCAATCACACTGCCATATCACTGGCATCATTCTAACTGTATTAACTATTTGAAGCTGTTCAACAACAGAAACTTGAGATTAAACCCAAACACATACAGTAAACCCACTCTGCTGTGTGTGTACAGTACTGTATGTACAAACTGGCACATCATATATTGGTCTGCACAAACCTGTCATTCTTAACAAACAGCAAAACAAAGATGTCAGAAATGGGAGTGTGAAAGCATAATTTAATGGATATGCTTTCATTGGATCGTGGAGCGCTCACAGACAAAACAAGCAGGTGTGCGTTGGAAGCGAACGTTTCACGCCGACTTTCATCTCCGCCCGTCACAAAGGATCATTTGAAATACGCTTCTCCCTTTCAATTAGGGGAGTGATGCCGTTCCTGCTTGTGCACGAGCATCTCTAAGAAGCCATAGACACCCCCATCGTAAATTGCTGGATAGAAGATGGGACGGTATAGAAACCCACAGAAAAGAGCAATCTGAGCTGTGTGTGAGCTGTCTGACTGTAACAGGAGGAGTTCAGCCATTAATCAAGAAGCTCTTCTCATTATCATCAGCGAGAAACGCTGACTGTCTCTGTCTGCTCGTGCCTCGGGAGTGCTCTTTCACAAGACACGCGCACGCAAACACACACACACACACACACGCAGTGTTCTCCTCTCCAGAGAAATCACTGTGTAGCCTTCGCAGCGAGGAACATCAACCTCAATGTGACAAAAAAGAGAACCCTGAGTCTAAGCCTTTTTGTATGCAAATCATCAACAATATTGAAAGCGAATGAGAGGCCAATTTAGCCCAGCTGCAGCAACAAACGAGAGGAAGAACCCACAGTCGTCTTCTATTATGCTTACAGCTATCTTTCCGGAGTGTTCATTTCTCCTTTAAATAACACAGCCAGTGGAGAATAGATAAGTAACACCCTTATGGGATTATTATAGAGGGCTTTTTCTGTGTCCATAGAGTCACCACAATAAGGAGTTCATATAACTTTGCAGGGGGAATGGAGAGGTGATGAGATACCTGCGAGGGGCGCCGTCTTCGTGAGGCTGGATGATGACCACCTTGACAGTGGTGGAGGTGCGCAGCAGGTCGATCATCTGCTCGTGGGTGAGAGTGGCGACTGCCACCTTGCAGATCTCCACCAGCCGGCTGCCCTGCCTCAGGCCCGCTTTCCAGGCGAAGCCGAAGGGCTCCACGTCCGCCACGATGCCCTCGAAGTTGACGTGGAATCCGAGCTGGCCCAGGCCGTTCCGACGCAGCGTCATCTCCATGGTCTCACAGCCTCTGGTCGCGATCTGGGGGAATCAGAGCCAGGATTGATAATGAATTCAATTGCTAACTGTGAAGAATTTATACTTGGTGGCATTGACGAACACACAACTTGTGGGATATGAACTTAACTTTGTTAACTGTGGCGTCGCCATTTTTTGGGCATGTCATTATGCTAAATGGTTCAAAATCTTTCAATTTTCGCAATCTTTCAAAAATAACAGATCTACAAGCTCACAACGTCTCATGATGTGATACGTTGTGAGCTTGTAGATCAGCTATTTTACTTTATCACCAAAGTTTAAAATAGGGCCTAAGTGATTAATTGCACATTTGAGAAGGACTTAAGTTCAGTGATATTATGGACATAGGAAATAGATATCACTCTACACAGAAAGACAGCAACTATGAAATGCTGCTCCAGATACCACAGTCCTGATTAGGGGTGAAGGAATGTAACATACTTAAAAGCAAAGATCCCTCAGCACAGGATGGAGTATAGACTATAGTATGTAAATTCTGTAATGTACACACACACACACACACACACACACACACACACACACACACACACACACATACGAACGCACACATGCGCACAACCAAACAAAGGATATACAATGCGGCCGACTGGAGCATAAAGTAAACCGTGTCCTTAGGCAGGGTAGTGTGACCGTGTTTGTTTTGCTAATCCAAAGAACCTTTCAAATGGAAGTAAATAAGTGGATGCATCACAGAGCTAACAGATTAAGCCTAAGAACAGCAGAGTGGGCTGCCAAATAACACACATATGCTGTGCACATGAACGCACACACACACGCACGCGCACACACGCGCACGCCCACACGCACACGCACACGCACACGCACACACACACACACACACACACACACACACACACACACACACACACACACACACACACACACGCTTCTGAGGAAACTTCCCCTACATGGGGTTCCCATATCACACATTGCATGCATAGCGTGCAGCATGGGGTTTGCCAGGCACACTTGGAACGCTTATATGGACTCAAAGCCAAGCCTATCAAACCAGGCTGGAGTTCTTTCTAAAGAAGAATACTGTAAAAGGTGCATCTATTTGCTATACTGCACCACACATGCAGCATCAGTTGCAGTGGCACCAGTGGTGTAAAGTAACTAAGTGCATTTACTTAAGTACTGTACTTAAGTACAATTTTGAGGTATTTGTACTTTACTTGAGTATTTCCAATTTCCAATACTTTTACTTCTACTCCACTGCAGTACATCTCAGAGGCAAATATTGTATTTTTACTCCACTACAATTATTTGAAAACTTTAGTTACTAGTTACTTTGTAGATTTTGATTATTATTACAAAACATTAACCACTTCAGCCCTATATACATTTCGGCCATTTGAAAATAGCAGATCTTTAAGCTCAGCTTGTAGATCTGCTATTTTCAAAATACTTTTATGCATTTGAAAACTGGGTAATGGGACATTCTGCATAATGAGTACTTTTACTTTTGTTACTTTAAGTACATTCTGATGTGGAAAACCACACTCTCTCCATCTGATCTAGTTGAATCACCCATCAGATTAGTCTCGGGTCAATCCTGGCTGACCGCCTCCATTTGTCTTGGAGTGGCAGCTGGCTTCACGGACACATTAACTAAGACTATAACCTGTCAACACTCCACCAGATTCTCGCACTGGCAGAAATCCTACCCCACATGAGAGAGACTGGTTCCCAGTCAGCCATGATGAGGCAAATACCTGCATTAGCCCTGCATCTCCACATGGTTTCAATCCACATCGGTGATTAACTAATTGAAAGGCTTATTACGGGAACTCTTTGAAGGTAAATGGGCTGAGCGTATGTGTCGTGATGGAAGCAGTTGAGCAGAGATTGCCAGTGACATTAAGACCAATACGATTTTTTACAGTCAGCCTACAGTATGCTATGCAGAATGTACAGGCTTATACAACACTGAGAGTTGTGTTGACGCTACAGCACTGAGAGGAACTGACGAACATCTACAATAGCCAGTGGTGGAAAAAGTACTCAAATGTTTTACTTAAGTAAAAGTATCAATACCGCAATGTAGAAGTACTCTGTTACAAGTTAAAGTCCGGAATTCAAAATGGACTTGAGTAAAAGTACAAAGTATTGGTATCGAAATGTACTTAAAGTACCAAAAGTAAAAGTACTAAAATGTTTGAAAATAACTGATCTACAAGCTCACACGCGTCGTGAGCTTGTAGATCTGATATTTTCAAATAGCCTAGGTATAAAATAGGGCTAAAGTGGTTCATGTATGTTTTATAACGTAATTATTTATATCTGCAAAGTAACTAGTAACAGTACTGTATTGTAAAAGTACAATATTTGCCTCTGAGATGTAGTGGGGTAGAAGTAAAAGTAAAAAAAATTGGAAATACTCTAGTAAAGTAATTTACTTAAGTACAGTACTTGAGTAAATGTACTTAGTTACTTTACACCACTGACAGTAGCCAAGATGTGAAGGAACCTAACTACTGTAGGTATTAGGCAGACATTTGATGGTTTTTGGTCCACGCCGCAACAAATCAATCAAACTGCCCTTGTCAGAAATTCATTAAGCCTAAATAATAGCTTTCAAAATGCCATCATTGGGTATTTTATTCAATCCATTCAGAAAATGAACGTGCCTAGGTTGTCATTAGGCCCAAATGCATAATAGCTAAATCAGACAGCACACTCATTATCTCATATGGAGGAGTGGTGGTCTATAAAGTTATTATGATAATGGTGCTAGCGTGATGTCTGGCACCATGTTCTATAAGAGCTTGTGTTGCTGCTGTGACAAACGTGACAAGACGATAGACGAGTTTTAAAGTGGACAGACATACAAAAACTGCTGTCAAAATACAATCGGAGCTTTCAGCGGGCCTCCATAACATCCTATTACAAGGAGGAGGACCTGTAGTATGTCCATGATGACAGCATTATTTCAGAAACAACAAACCAAACCTCTTTTTTTGTCATTCCTTTATAACTTCAAGGAGCATTACAGTACAACTAGGGTGACTCACTCATTTCCTCAGCGCTGTGTATGTTTTTGATTCCCCTCAGAACAGTGTGAAAAAATTTAGTGAATCTAGGACAGTGGCAACTGATTAAATGATAAACAAAGGAAATATTCCCACAATGCTGTCATGTGAGGTAAGAATAGAGCCAGAAGAATTGTTGTCGTGTTACGATTTTGACACCCAAGTATTAATATCCTCCTTTGCTAAACACCAAACTAGAAGATGTAGCAAGTTGGCCAACTTTGTCTTTCCCAGTTTAGGGTTAGTTGTAAGACTAAAATATTTGCTTTAGCACACGCCCATCTGACAGAGCGCCACAAAAAAATGGTCAAGTGATGTGAATTGTGAAGTTCTGATCAGGACAGATTATCATGGCGGACAAAAGTATTCCGAGAGAGCCCAAGTTTGAAATGATCTGAACTATACTTTGACAACTGTCTAGCAGTGTTGATTTCATTGACTAAAACTATGACGAAAAATGTTCGTGAGGGACTAAAATGTCAGGGAGGGACTATAGTGGAGAAGAGATCCAGTAGAACTCAGTCACTATGCTTGTTTGCGCTCGGGTGTTGCGCTCTGAAAATAGCAGATCTACAAGGTCACAGCGTTGTGGGCTTGTAGATCGGCTATTTTCAGCATGCGACCAAGTGTAAAATCAGCCATTACGGCGCCATCAAGGCTCGCCAACATACATTTTAGTCGACTAAATCGACTGTAGATTTTGGCGAATAGAATCTTGTGATATTTAGTCAACTAAAACTAGACTAACACTAAAACTTTTCAGATGACTAAAATATGACAAAAACGAAATGGAATTTTATTCAGAAGACTATGACTAAACTACATCGAAATGTGCTGTCAAAATCTACACTGCTGTCTAGTCTCAAAAACAATTGAGCACACAACCACCCCAGCTCAACCTGGAGAGAGGAACATTATCAAAAAAACTCTTTTGTCCTCTCTCTCTCTCTCTCTCTCTCTCTCTCTCTCTATCTGCATGTTATGTTAGAGTGGGCAATCTGTTCATTCTGTGCTGCCTGGGTCACATTACATCACAGGCCCGGCCGCCTGTAAATCCTCCCCAATGAAACACAACACCAGTCAACCCCTGGGACACATTCAGGCAAACACAGACACCTTGGGGACACAGCCAGTACGGTCTGCTCATACTGGGCAATAAGCCTATTACCGCTACTTCTGACTACATGGGCTATAAGTAACACGAGTTAGCTGCTTATTTATTAATACTTTTATAGCTTTTGAGCACGTCTGAATCTACTTCACAAATCCCGGCAGATAAGCGGACAGCAAACTTGAAGGGAGATTACCATAGCTAATGAGGGAGTGATGTCTTGTGGCTAATCATAGATGGTAATATATCCTGCACTGTCCTTCCTCAAGAGAGGCTCAGTGGAGACTGAATGACAAGTGCATCCTTTAAAATATGGTAAATATGCGAGTTGCATCTTCTGTTGTTTGAGGTGAGTATATCCAGTATATCGAAGGGATTTCCAAGCACTCCTCCAGTGGCCTCATTAAAGCTTTTTTTTCCACTTTTGAAAACTTCTCACCTTTAGGAGTGTAATGATCTTTTAGCCATCACAATCCCATAAAGAATTGAGGCGTGGGTGTACGGTAGGGGCACAGTGTTAATTTATCCATTCGTAAACGCTCGGAGTTAACACTGGGGATTTTACTGTGTATTGTAAAAGAGGCACATTAGTGTTTATTGACATTTGGAGGGAGTCAGCCATTAGACCTTTTACTGGTAAACCAATACATTTCGTGTAAATCTGCATCCAGACACCAGATTGACTTTCAGCTAAAAGCTAACCACTTAAACCCTATACACATCGTTGACCGGGGTCCCCCAGGGGTCTGTCCATGGCCCACTCCCCTTTTCCCCCTGTACACAAAATCTCCAAAACAGCAGATCTACAAGATCACAACGTGTTGTGAGCGTGTAGATATGCTATTTTCACCAAATGTTCGCCCCCCCCAGAATAGGGACGCTAGGGTTCATGAGAGTTAAAGGGGACCAAAGCCAGCAGGGATTAATGTTGGGCTAAAATCAGTGGTGTAAAGTTACTAAGTACATGTACTCAAGTACTGTACTTAAGTACAATTTGGAGATATTTTTCCTTTACTGGAGTATTTCCAGTTTTCAGTACTTTTACTTCTACTCCACTACATCTCAGAGGCAAATATTGTACTTTTACTCCATTACAATTATTTCAAAACTTGAGTTACTAGTTACTTTGTAGATTTAGATTATTATTACAAAACATACATTAACCACTTCAGTCCTATATACATTTCGGCCATTTGAAAATAGCTGATCTACTGTACAAACTCACGATGCATCGCGATGCGACGCATTGTGAGCTTGTAGATCGGCTATTTTTTATACATTTGAAAACTTGTGAAATGGGACATTCTACATAATGAGTACTTTCTACTTTTGGTAATTTAAGTACATTTTGATACCAATACTTTTGTACTTTTAGTCAAGTAAATTTTGAATTACGGACATTTACTTGTAGAGTATTTCTATTCACTATTGATACTTTTATTGAAGTAAAAAAATGTATTACTTTTTCCACCACTGGCTAAAATCAGTCTTCGAGTTTTGGTCTCACTCCCAGGCTCATTGTACTTTATAGGAATCAAAGTGTTGTCTTGAATCATCAGGCATTAATAAATAAACAATGGAAACTGTAACCGGAAAAAATAAGCCAATCTGAGGAGCGGAAGCAAGGCACTGGATACCAACAACTAGGACGGAGGAAGGAAGCAGATGGCTGGACCGCCTGGGCCTACTTAACCTAACCCTGTCACACAGCACAAACCAGTGTTGATTTTGACAGCACATTTTGATTTAGTTTAGTCATAGTCTTTTGAATAAAATTCCATTTAGTCATATTTTTTATTTTATTATTTTCTGAAAAGTTTTAGTGTTAGTCTAGTTTTAGTTGACTAATTATCATCTAAGTTTTAGTGTTAAGGCGGTTACACACCGGCGAATATGCGAATATACGCAAAATTCGGACTCGTTCCGAATAATTAAAAGACGCTTTTTTCGCTCCGCGAAACTGGTGTGGAAGCTTGCATTGACTTTATAAGGTTTTAAAAAAAACCGTATTATTCGCATGAAAAAAATCACCCCGGTGTGTAAGGACCTGCAGTCTAGTTTTAGTTGACTAATTATTAATTATCTAATTAAACACGCACCTGTCCACAGGCTAGAGGCAGAACACAGGGGGGCCGGGAGAACTTGGACTAGCAGCTACCTCGATAAGAGTGAAGGAATCAGTTCAGCCCCTCTCTATTCTTAGTCTGTCAGACCCAAAAAATGTGTTTCTATTTTCCTCGACTCCCCCCCCCTTCAAAACTGGGTTGGCGCACACGGGTCTGCTGTTGTCCTCGTTCAATCGGCCTCCTCCTTATCTGCAATCCAGACATTTGGCAATCTGACGATGGACCACAATCACATCATCCCTAATCTTTTGCCCTCTATCAAATCGGCTTTCTGCCACGGTGAGTGGCATCAGGCTTGTTTTTAGATTAAAATGCTGTGTGAGGTTTTGGAACGATTTATCCTAACCGAAAGGAAGAGAACACCTGCAAATTGGTGACCTATAAGCCCTTGTTAAAAAAAAAACTTGGAAAAACTAAGGAGAGTATTTCATTGGGGATGTACACGGTAAAGTTGAAACACAGTCTTCATCAGGGTCCATATTGGTTAAGCAAGCGAACAGCTCTGTTGACATTATACTGTAATGAACATAAAATAACAGGGTTTGTGGTTCACAGTAAATCTACAATGGTATGTGGAATATTCATAATACATCCTCTTCTACCACAGGCAGACCACAGCCGTCAGCATTCAGCCAAAACAACTTAATGTCTCACTGTCCCATTTAATGGCAGAGGATATTTTCCCGGTTATGTCATGCAGATTCCGTACTCTGCTGTTATTTCAGTTGACATAGAGTCACAAGGTCAAGTTTAATGAAGCTACAGCATGAATCTACTTAGACTAGAAGTCAGCTAAAGGTAAATGGTTTGGGAGGGATGTTCTACTGATCTCTTTTACAAAGCCCGGGAGATGAACATTGCCATAGCTCACAGGTTGCATTTTTCTTAGACTTGCGAGGTCAAAACCACATTTTCTGAATGTCAGTGCAAGCCAAAGCCGTGATTTATACTTAGTTGAGCTCTTCAATGTTGACGTGTGTGGATATAGCCGATCTACAAGATCACAACATGTTGCATTGCAACGCGTTGTGAGCTCGTAGATCAGCTAATTTCGGTGAGTGACATGGAGTGCAACCAAGTATAAATCAAGTTTTAACATGCCGTGGGATAGATCGATTATTATGTACCTACTATTGGATAATAACACAGTGCTACAGAGGCAACTTCCAGCTCTACACCTCAGACAGCAATGACCCAGTTTTTATTTATACAATGTAATATGATAACTTTCTTAATTACAGTTCTTGTCTCTATTTAACAGACGGAAAGTGCATCTGTGAGAGTAAGCAAACATGTGAGATGGAATCTCTCCCCATCCGTAGGAGAGTGACTGAAGTCGACTGAAGCTGATTACAAACGACTTGTCCTACGTGGACATCTATGGGTCTCAATGTTATTCCACTGATGTGATCCTCTTGTGCTGGTACATATGTTTTGTATTTTGGCTAAAGCGTCGTCTTTGATATGGAAAGATTTGAACCAAGATAAAGGTTAAAAATACAAAAGATCAGCTCGCTTTGCCATTTGTTTTCATCTAGCTGACATAACGTATTATAAGCATTTTAACATCACAGAGAAAATTCCTCTCGAGTCTCTAGGAATTGATGTGTATTTGCATTTGGGCACGGACCCCCATCTGAAAAGATTTAGTGCCAGGGACCCCCATCTGAAAAGATTTAGTGCCAGGGATCCCCACAAGAGAAGATTTGTGTTCTTTTCACGATTTTTCAAAAACTGTTCTAAAATAGCAGATCTACAAGCTCATGTTGCGAGCTTGCTATTTGTGTGGTTAAAAACTGATTGTGATGATATAGCAACTAATTTAGCTGGGGACCCCCTGGTACCCCTGAGTGGTCCCTGGGCTCCACTTTGAGAACCACTGCTCTAGAGCAGTGGTTCTAAAACCTTTTCACGTCAAGGACCCCAAAATTGATAAATATTTGGCCACGGACCCCCATCTGAAAATATGTTGTGCCAGGGACCCCCAGAAGCAAAGATTTGTGTTAAAAATGTTCACTAATGTTCAAGATTTCTGAAAAATAGCAGATCTACAAGCTCATAGCGCGCACTCTGTGCCGCGCTATGAGCTTGTAGATCTGCTATTTTTAACCAGGTTAGAGTGGTTAAAATGATTGTGATGCTATATTAACTGCTTTTGCTGAGGACCCCCTGGAACCCCCCCCAAGGACCCCTGGTGGTCCCTCATGGGCCCCACATTGAGAAAACCACTGCTCTAGATGACTCACCTCTAGTCTCTGCACCATCTCCCTGATGTCTTCCCCACAGTTGTCGTGGGCGGACAGCATGACGCACTCCCCGCGCTCGTAGAAAATCTTTATGCTCATAATCCCCGAGGTCCAGCCGATGACGTCGCGGCAGGAGCAATTGAAGATCACGTTCTTGGAGTCCTCCTCGATGAGGACGATGAACTCGTTGGAGATGCCGAGCAGGCAGTCCACGTCCATCGACTGGCCAAAGTCGCGCGCCCGGACGCTCCAGGTGATGGCGCCGACGCTGAAGAGGTGCGCGTCCTTCCTCGGCTTGGCCTTCTCCTTCTTCTTGGCGCCGAGCGTGATGAAGCTGAATTTGACGGCGGAGTCGATGGTGGCCGTGCTGACAAAGTTCTCGGCCAGGTCCTTGAGGTACTCCTGGCGCGTGCGGGTGGCCATGGCGCGGAACTTCTCGGACTTGTGCGCGGCGTTCTCCCCGTTGATGACCTTCGCCAGCAGGAAGTCCCTGAACACGGCACTCTTAGGGAAGGTCACGCTCTTAGGTATAGGAGGGCCGAACGGAGGCACGTCTTTAGATCTGGACACGGCCACGCTGTGGAAACAGAAGTAACGGTATCAGTGATAGTGCTACTAGGAACGGCTAAAGTATAGCATTCTGGCTGTGACAAAGAAAAATAAGGTGCCGTGAATTGGAGAAAATTGATTTAGGTAATGAGTGGTTATTTGAAAGATCTGTGAAATTAGATTGCTTTCATTTCTGATAGGAGGATCAAACGGAGGGGTCTAAAAGGCATGACTCATTTTGCTCCACTGATTAAATGGTATGTTATTAACAGGAGCCGTCTTGTGACTTCAAACAACCCTTGAGCAGAAAAGTCATAATTCATAATTTCAAGGTGAAAATAAGAACTGTACAACCTCAAACGGATCAAATAAAGCCTTGTGATTCTCTTACATTTCTATGAAGTCACGAAGGCAACCTGGGGAAGCATTAGCACACTGCTATCATCATTCCCTCAAATTAAGTTGCCCTAAATGTTCACACTCAGCCGTTTAGCATGAGAGATACATTTTATGTGAGAGACATCAAAGGATAAACACATTCTTAAATGTCTTGGGGGGGTATGACTTTATCTTCAGCAGTTCTCTTCTTCCAGGGAGAAGAGCTGCAATAATTGGGGGCTTGAATCAATGTCGTCAATTTTAAGTGTTTTCATCCAACCTTCTCCTTCCAGACAGGCCTTAGCCGCCTGGGTGGATTGAGCGATAAGTAAGCCTGCTGGGGAGGATGGTGGATGCTTTCTGTCTTTACCTGTAGCAGACATTTTCAGTGCAGGGGTTGTGGACTTTGACAATGACAAACACGTGCTGGAAATGAGAGCGGATGTTTTTCGGAGTGAAGGGTAGGGCCCCGGGCTCCTGGAATACGATGGTGACGATATCGTTGCCAATGTGCCTCTTCCGTAATAACTAAAACATTAAAACAAGGAGGAAGGGACACAGAGAAAGACAATGAGAGTGAGGAAAAATGCCACAAGAGTAATCATAAAAAGGCCCAGGTACAAGGAACAGCGCTTAGCTTAGCTGTGAGAACAGAGAACATATGCGGGCTGTAAAACTGCCAGTACTGATTATTACTCTGTTATATTGAAAGGATTACGAGGCTGTCACTCAGGGAAATTAAATTGTCTCTTCAATCCCTACTCGTCCAGGGTTTCATTGCATATCCATTTATATCCATCCTCTGTATCCATCTTTGTCAATCTTTTGTAATAAGAGAAAACCTTACCACACAACTTCATAAAAGTATAGTTTCATTTCCACACAATATTATGTAATTGCAGTTTTAATAAAGATGGTGTTTTCCAAAATGAGTTCTACAAAGCGTCAATTTTGTAGACGTTCGTAAGAAAGTTTTACTCCAAAGATGGGTATCTGCTTTTTCTAATTAACACTTAATTTCATCTTCCCTCCCAAAAACAAGCCCTTCAAACTGGAATGAACTACCTTTGGCATAAATATAATTGCTGTCAGCAGGATACCAAATAATTTACAGAGAGCAACAGCGCCGGTTGATTTAGTTCTGTTGAAGACATTCCAGCTCCTTTCTGTCGACCCTGATATCGCATTCCAGATGTTGGAGGAGAGGTTAGGATCAAAGCCTTTAGACAGCACCAGAATTATGGTCCCACAAGACACAGAGCTTAGACAGTTTATATTGCTGAATGAATTAGGCAGTAGGCAGTTAACCTGTTTCTACAAATTTGCTCCAGAGGTGTGAAGGAGCAGAGAGGATGGGTAAACAAACAGGATTAGAGATCACAGTAGTGCATTTGGAAGGGAAGAAGTATAGGGATGAGAGGGGTGAGCTCTGCTTGGGCTGGTTGAAAGATTACCACCAAGGGATTAAACGCTAATCCCGCACCGTACAGATAGTATTGTGAGGAGAGGGAAATCGAGGAGAGAGCGAGAGAGAGAGAAATAAAACCCTCCAATCATGGCAATCGGATGCCTCTAGGTGCAGGGGACAGATGTGAGGTATCTTAAGTGATATGTCTTATTCTGTAAAACAGCCACTTCCTATTTGCTAACCCCTTCCCAGGGCTTTAGCATCTTTACTGCTGGTGGTATCTCTGTAGACACACACACACACACACACACACACACACACACACACACACACACACAGGTTCCGTTCAGGGTATCAAGTAGAAAATGCTGTTCCTTCATCCCAACGCTGCACACACACACACACACACACACACACACACAGGCTGAGAGGGGTGAACTTAACGTAATCAGGGCTTCACCGGGCCATCACTCGCCCGGCCCGCCACCGGATCCAATTAATCCCACTTGTTAGCACAGACAGATTTAGAGCCCCGGACGAATGCCACGCCGGGTCTGGCCCCTGGGGACGCGTTGATTAAAAAAGCTACTACGGAGAGCCGTCGCCATGGTAACGCGCGCGGTTTCAACTGATAGGTTATTACCGCAACGAGAAGAGGCCCTGGGGAAGATTGGCAGGCGGTGCGATTGGATGTATCCTGAAAAGGAAGCCGCATGGGGGACTTATTACCACAGTGAAGGACCGGCTCACCACCGCTAAACACCAAGGCCCAGTTCGCCGCTCAGGACTTGGACAAGAGGATCGTACTCGACTGACCTGCTGTCGGTTGTTGGGCGTGTAGGGGAGCAGCGTGGACACGTGGAACATCAGCTCGTAGTCCTTATAGGTGGTGTACAGAGAATGGGTGCCTGTTGAGTCCGCTGGAACACAGAGAGAGGAGTATAGTCATGGAGGGGGCCACATTCAAAGCCACAGCTTTGTGATGCAATGATGACTTCAGGGGTGATTAATTTTTTTTCAAAAAAAAAAATCCCATGGTTTTGGAACCCCATTTTTTCACCCAGTGCCAATTGTCTAAGTAATCCTGGGCGCTACACTCCCTCTGTCAACCTAGGGAGAACCCAGAGCTGAACTCATGCCTCCTTCAATGCATGAGGGATAACATTCAGGGGTGATTTATACTTGGCCACAAGGCAAAAATAACAGATTTTGTGACTTGGCCGTGCATGAAAATATAAATGCAGTACAGAGAGGATCAAGGGAGGACAGTTTTCACACACAACAATACTGCAGGTAGCAACATGGCAGGCATTATTATTTTTATGTTATTGTTTTTTTTCTTCATGATTTCTTATTATTAATGATTATTCAAGTATTGGGAGTGTAACAGTCTGTATATTCATGTTCTTTTGATGTGAATGAGGCGTATTATCTTACTCTTGTTGTCCAGCTGAGCTCTGTACTTGGTGAAGCCTTTGAGCCGCACCCTCTGGCCCAGCAGGTCCAAGAACTCGTCCAGAGCCGGCCCGGCGCTCTCGTTGTTGTACATCTCCTCCTCCGTGCTCTGACCTGCCTTGCAGTACAGCACTCCCACCTTGTGCTGGAAGCTCAGCTGGAATCATTGACAGACACACACACACACACACACACACACACACACACACACACACACACACACACACAGAGGAAGAGCGTATTTGTAAATATTTGTGACACCAAATAAATCGAGAATGAGTTCCACTTTCTTGATTTATGTCTTTTTATTGCCTTTAAAATTATATAGATGTCAAAGGTGATGTAGATATAGTAGACTTTAATGGCTTTTTGAACATACTGTATTTTCAATGGGTCTCATACTGTACATAGACTATAAAAATGAATGAGCGAATTTATGAATTCAGACAGATAGACAGACAGACAGACAGACAGACAGACAGACAGACAGACAGACAGACAGACAGACAGACAGACAGACAGACAGACAGACAGACAGACAGACAGACAGACAGACAGACAGACAGACAGACAGACATGGTATCGTAAGTACACAGTAAAATGACAAAATCTCAGTGTTAATTTATCAATTTGTAACACAGAGAGTGTACAAACGTTCATTTGTGTGTGTCAAATGAACGCTCATAATTTTACAATGTAGCCTATTCTGTAGAGATGATCTCTTTCACACACTCCACTCATACATAAATCAGACATGCACACTGCCCAGCATGTTGGCAGATGAATTCCGACTTTCCATCCTACCACAGCTAATGTGACTGAGGGCCTTCACAAAACCCTCTGCCAACCAACCAGTTGAAATCCCCTTTTGTAAAGGCAAAGCTATATGGCCTCTCCCAAGCTGTGGGTAGAGCATAAATCAACCTGAGCTAATAGCTGCTTTCGAGGAGCAGCTGTGGAACAACTAGGCGAATAAATTGCAGACTAGGCGGTAAATTGCACACATACGACATGATCACCTTGGATTAGGATGGTATGCTCTATAAGCTACTATCAATTGCATTTTAATCCTTCGCTATAAGACTTGTGCAATAACATGCATATAATTTCTTTCATTTGTCATTGACTCCTCCACTGTTAGCTGTGTTATAGTTGAACACAGCTCGGTAACTTAAGCACATCAGTGGTTTGGGATGAAGAGACACGTCTAGGACCTAATTAAAACTCAACATAAAAGCCCAGCTAGCTGGCCCTAGAGGCCGTGCTGCTCCTTACTTCCAAGCATATTGACTGAAGGATTAGCGTACGCTATATTGTAAACAAAGCAAAAACTGAAATAAAATAAAGTACCATAATTTAAAAGTGCCTCAAATTGTGAGGGTTCATCCTCTGAAGAGCATACATGCTCTCAGCGAGTTCCGTGAAAATCCACCGAATAGATTTTGGGTTATATTGTGTGCAAGTGGACAATATGGCCTCAGGGTGGTGCTAGAGGAAAGGCTGTGGGGTCACAAAAATCAGTAGGGTTCATTCTCCGGGGAGCATGAACGTGCACAGCAACGTCCATGGCAATCCTGTCAGTAGTTTTGAGATATCTTAATTTGCGTCTAAAGTGTTGACCAACATTGCAGAGACGAGCAGTGAGAGAGGACAAGAGTATCTCCACCTGCTGAACCATGAAGTCGTAAAATCATTCATCACTGAACACCCCCAAAGAAGGATATATCCGTCTTTTCAAATCCAACCGTTAACCGCCAAAGACGTCATTTCAAACGTCCGTATGTCCGTAATTTTTTGGGGGGATAAACGTCCAGAACCCAAGATAACGTGATCCGAAGATTTACTGCTACATTCACTTCCTGGTTAACTTATTACATTAAAATCCTGTATCTCGGCTACTGTGTACTTTTTTTTTTTACTATGTATTTTTGGCGAAACATGCTATTTTCAACTGGGTATAACAAGAGAATGGGAGGTCACGGCTAGAAGCAACCTGCCCCCTGGCAGTGAATGTGTTAAGCCAAATTCTCACTCGTTACAATGTTCACTGAAAATAACAGATTTTCTGTTGAAAATCTGTTATTTTCCGTCATACAACGCAGTACAAATCAGGCTTTATAGTAGCTCCCTGACACCAGACATAGGAAAAAGGTAAAATAAAATAATAAAAAGACCTGTTGCCTCATAATCTCAACTGTGCACATCATCCTGACACAAGGTCAATGTGGAAAGACAGAAAGTCTTAGTGAGTGCAGCCGGAGCCCCAGAAGTAATCTTTAAAGTGTGAAAAAAGGGGGAATTGCCTGGGCTGTGTGTCTATTTTCCTCCCTCATATGGGTTAACCGTTCACTGTGTGCGTCTGACACTGTTGTCATGGTGACTACAATGTAGGCCTGGATGTTCTAAGGCTCCTGCAGTAAGTGAATGGTATTACATCATCGAGGCGTGCGACCTGTGACACAGCCTGATAGGCTGTGATATGGTGTCTCTATACCCGATGCATGCTCACTTAACCCCAAGCTCCTCCTAAGTGACCAATCGCATGTGTGAGTATTTAACTATGAGTGTATGTATACGTATATACTGCTGAAAAGAATTAAGGGAACATTTTGATCTCTTAATTTATATGAGCAGTTTTTGCTAGCAGTATAGACTGGTCACGCAAACTGCTCACGCAAACTGCTCAAAAGAATTAAGGCTGAATGTGTGTGTGTGTGTGTGTGTGTGTGTGTGTGTGTGTGTGTGTGTGTGTGTGTGTGTGTGTGTGTGTGTGTGTGTGTGTGTGTGTGTGTGTGTGTGTGTGTGTGTGTGTGTGTGTGTGTGTGTGTGTGTGTGTGCGTGTGCGTGCGTGTGTGCATAATCCTGGGGCAGCAGTGGCTCAGTGGGTAGAGTGGCTGCTTGAGAATCGGAAGGTTCCATCCAAGTTCAATGCCTGGTTCCCCCTGGGTTAGTGTGGAAGTGTCCTTGAGCAAGAAACTGAACCCCTACACTGCTCCTGATTGGTGGTTATAGGGCCTTGCATGGTTTGCCGTTGGTGTATGAATGTGTGTGCGAATGGGTCAATGTAAAGCGCTTTGGATACAGATTACAGGCGCTTTATAAATGCACCATTTACCATTCTTATTTGTTTACCCTTTATTTTCCACTTACCACATAATTACAGTGATAGCAGATGGCAATCAAATGGTAATTATTTAAATATAGTTAATAGAACCAAAACAAATGGATAATAAGTGCAACAGAATTTCCTAGCAAGTCCATGGAAATTACGGAATCTAGATTGTAATAGTTTTACAGTTTCAGGAAAGTACAAATAAGAAATGTACTACAGTACATGAAAACCTCACCCCCTGCAACATTTTCCCTTTCAAAAATCCCAGATTTTTTGTTTCACAAATCACTTAATATCAGAAGTTGAACTGTGTTCCAAAAAACTCAACTAATCCAAGCATTCTGTCAGGGAGGTTGCTCTGTATTGATTATGGTATGATTTAGTTATAGCTATAGGATTTAGCTATAGTTAATGCAGTCTGTGTTTATGTAGACAGCCTTGTATTTCTGGCGTCTTTGGATACATTTGCACTTTTCCAGTGTCCGTTTATGCTTGGTAACCATATGATTAAAATGCCATGACTCTTTTATTTTTTTGGAACACAGTACTATTAAATTGTTGTTATTGTCACTGTACATTTGCACTTACATGAAATGTGTTCTATCCAACGATATAAAGGTAGACTACATTATATTCATACATAGTATATATACTAAGAAAGTGCTTGGTATTTATTGGGAAATGTGCATGGCTTTAGTTTAGAGTTCTAATACATGTTTAGCACACGCCAAGTAAGAAACAAGTACCAGGAAATAACTTTCTAATTATACACAATCTACCGTAGCTTTGGTTCATGGATATAATAAAGTACGATGCACCATGTTCTGTCATTGTAGTTATTTCGTACATTATGTGTACTAAACATGTACAGTATTAGGAATGTAAAATAAAGCTATAAAGTCAACTTTTTGTACATACCCAGTAATTTCTTTGTATATTGTACTTAGACTATGCACTTATTTGTATACTTTCCTAATGAGTGTATTTTTGCCACTAGATGTTTCCAGTGGTCTCCATATATGGGCGTGTCACAAAGTGTGTGAATTCGCACCCGATAACCTTGTTAACGTGAGTGGGACATGACGTAATATGTCACCTCTTGGGACCAATCGCACCCGTTAACATTGAAATGTGAAAGCCACATAAGCCAAATTTAATATAGGATGATTTGCCTGATATTCTCTGAAGTGCTTTTGATGTAGTTCGGCTCAGCACCACAGGATAAAGAATATGGGAGAAGGGGAAGTGGCCATTATATCATTATGAGAAAGGCAAAGATATCCCATCTAATGGACTTATTGTATGGCAGTCTGAAGAGCTGGATATAAGCTGACCGTTTTCTCCCTGTACTCCATTCTCTCCCTCATCCTCTCTGTGTCCATTGCTGCCTGGAGGCAGTGGAAACCTGCCCTCCATAATGAAAAACCTAAGTGGACTTTATATAGTATGGAGATGGAAAGGGACCTAATGAGGGGAGAGGGAAATGGGAACGACGGTCCCTTCGGACAGCGCCGAGACAAAACCTCAGAGATACAGCAGTGTCCTGAGCCAAGTGTGTTACACAACATCACTGACTTTTGTCTGTACTGCAGTGTGTGCCCATACAGTACGAGCCCCGAGGCCACAAACACAGTCTCCTAAACCCTGCCTGCTGTTTGTACTACTTCGTGCAGATATCTATTGTGATGGCTGTACTTTAGGCTGGTATGCAGCAACGTGCCAAAATAGACTCTGTGGGCTATCTATAAATTCCAGGAATCTCTGTATGTATGTATGTATGTATGTATGTATGTATGTATGTATGTATGTATGTATGTATGTATGTATGTATGTATGTATGTATGTATGTATGTATGTATGTATGTATGTATGTATGTATGTATGTATGTATGTATGTATGTATGTATGTATGTATGTATGTATGTATGTATGTATGCACGTTTGGTCATGTTTGGGCTCGTCTTATAACTCTGCATAACTTGATAAACGCTCATCCAATTGATCCCACACTTGTATTGCTAAGGACCCAGTGAAGTGCAGTCTTGAGTGTAAAGTTGACCGGATGAGCGGTTATCCAGAACCGACCCACTCCAATTAGGCACCCGTTCCGAACAGCAGCCACGAGCAGAACAGACCAATATTACACTATTGCAAAATAAGACCCGGGTTCGAATTTGACCCGACTTGTCTCTCACATCTGTCTCTCTGTTTCCTGTCTCTCTGCACTGATCTATATGAAATAAAAAACAAAACAAAACATCATTTATATATAACATAACAGCATGGGAGTCATGGGAGTATTCCCCTTAACCTATATTACAACCACCACTGATCTTTGATTGCTTTTGTACCACAATCCAAACTCTTTGACAGCTTAACATATTTGGTGAAATGTGTTACTATTCAGATGACAATCATTCTGTCATTCTTCCAGCTTTTGAATAGTCTTAACAGATGTTCTGGTCGGTGCCATTCTCTGCGATTTCTATGGCTCGCCATCTAAAATCACATCTCAAAATCTGATTACCTGCCAAATGTGCTTTTCCCAGTCCAGTCCAGTATGTAGCCATTTCACACCAATCTAAAATGTGATCTAAAATACATCCACACATGCCATGTGCTCTTGTTACAGTCATGGACCATTACAACACAGTAATCTATTACGCTTCTTTTTTTTGGGGGGGGGGGGGGCATCTGTGCAGAGCTGGTTCATGGCGACTGTGGACCATAATCGCTCCAGGAACGTCTCACTCAGCAGGTGTCCTTTCTTTTCCCTGGCCTCGGAGAACGACTTGGCATGCACACATGCTCTTGCACGGGTATAATATGCATGCAATACACACACAGTTCAGTTAAGTTTCGGAGCTGAATTCCACACTCAAACTAAATAGGTCTGCCAAAGCACTCTCATGTTCTCATCGCTTTATGAGATCTAAGAATTCTTCCTGTCGAATCTCAACTTCCCCACACAAACACATTAGCTGGGTGCTGAAAGCTTGACCCAAAACTTTAGATTATGGGGTGCCTGACACTGGCACGGTCGGCATTGCATTAATGATTCAAACAGAAGCGTATACGAAAATACCAATGTGCAAATATAAGACTGGCGGCTACGGGGTGTTTGGTTTTTAGGTCTCTGAGGTAAAGTGCCAGTTGGAACGGCTTCAAGTCTCGCCTCCTCCATAGCTCGTTCACAAAGAGCTCCAGGTTTCACAGATGAATTCCACTCTACGTTCATTTCTCTCCATGTCTCAGGTTGTAAAGTATCAGTCCAGACAGCCTCTCATGTCGTAGGCAAGATGGGAGAATAGTTGTTCACTATGATGAACAAACCCTCACATCATGAAAAACCTTGTATATCCATACTGTACTTCATCTTCTTCCATAAACTAATGCCCTTAATAATACTTTGTCGTATGACAGTGTTCGAAAATAGCCGGTCTGCAAGCTCACAATGCATTGCGAAGAGACACATCGTGCGCATGTAGATCGCAAGAACACATTTTTATGAAAAAGGACATGTCCAAAATAGGGACGACAGGTTGAAAGTGATTAAGTCTGTCTGTGGGTTTTACAAATATTTAACCAATGGAAATTACTGTCTTATCAAGAGTTTGTGACCAAAATAATAACTACACTGGATCCATTGAAACACAGGTTCTTTCTGGATCCATTGAAACACAGGTTCTTTTTTTTTTTCAATTTACTGATATGTAATGTTTCTCTGACATACAAGGTTTGTGCCCGACAGCGACTACATAAAACATGAACCACATACAGTAGGGTCTTGCAGACAGACCTTCCTCGAACCACGTGTGGAGCTGATTGATGCAGATAATTGGCTTTGGGATTGTGAGTTAGAAAGGCTGTCATCCAGATCCGCTAAGGATGGTCACTAAACTCGCTTACAGTGGGCATGTGAGCATGTGTGTGTGTGTGTGTGTGTGTGTGTGTGTGTGTGTGTGTGTGTGTGTGTGTGTGTGTGTGTGTGTGTGTGTGTGTGTGTGTGTGTGTGTGTGTGTGTGTGAGAGAGAGAGAGAGTAGCAGTGTGTTAAAAAGATCTGGACGTGCAAGAGGGACATAGTTGACACATTCCATTATAAGAGCCTGTCCCTTGTCAGACGGAGGGATGGGCCAAGCTAACGAATGCAATTACGTTAATAATCCAGCGATTCTCTGATAGTTAGACAAGCTCTACAGTAACACACACACAGACACACACACACACACACACACACACACACACCCCCACACACACACACACACACACACACACACACACACACACACACACACACACACACACACACACACACACACTTTTCTATCTTGCTATTTCGCTCGATGAGAAATTAAAGGGCTTAAGATCATACAATTAATGAATATTCTTCTACTGTACTGTGAATATGGAGTAGCTTTATCTCTCATTTCCATTACCGTTACATTGAAACAAAGGATAATAGAAGATGGCGTCCTCAGCCATCCAGGCATGATATCAACTCGGCTGCTCCCTGATGAAATACGTTGTGAAAATAGATGTTATACTGAGTCTGTATCTGAGTGTCCTTTCAGCAGAAAAAGCATGTCAGAGAAATCGATGGCCACTACTGTGAGCCAGGCATTCATATTGATTCTATTTAAGTGTGATATTGGCTTGTCCTTTGCGTCCACCTGGGAGGCAGTGAATATCTTAAGCAGTGTTGACAGGCACCCCGCAGATGGCACACCGGCTCCTGCCATCCCAACATAAGCTTTGCCCCAGTAGTGTTATCCTACAGATGATGTAAATTTTCACAAAGTAACACCAATAGATCGAAATACCTCCATCGATTAGGGTTAGCGAAAGGAGACTCCTTATTGCTAGATTGTGGATTCAAAACCACCCAGGAACCCAACAAGGTGCCCTTGAACCAGGTTGTATGCGGCAGCATCCAATATGTGAAACTGTGGGAATGAGTAGGAGGGCTGTGCTCAGCCAAATCTTAGACATTATGCCATGACCCAGACAAAGACACCAGAGAGTCACCCTGGCAGTGCACCTTGGCCGTCCTACATGTTAAACTCCTGTCATCCTCTGCAGTGGAAAGCAGTTCAAATCATGATTAGCTACCTTGTCAGACTTTGAGTTGAATTGAGTCTGTGACGAAGAAGCCATGAACTATGTCAGACAATGTATGCCAGGCAATGTTTTGCCTTGAGAGGACAAAACATGGCATTTTCAGGGTAAAGCAGTTTCTGTTAACCCATTTAGACCTGAGGCTGATTTAAAAAACACCCTCTAAATCCTAACCTAAGGGGGAATTTTTTTTAATCATGTTGCTATATACACAGCAACATCTAAAACGACACAGATGCTTTCCCGGTTTTAACGGTATAACAACATAGGCTTTCCTGGTCTTAATTGGTTAATACAAACAATGACCGTACCTTTATTTTTGTATGTATTGGTATCTGCTATCATTGTACCAAAAGCTACGTGGCTCATAATTTCGGACACTGAGAACTCTGTCAGAACTGAAAATAAGTGGACCGGCTTGTAGACGGGTGTAAGTGGCGCTGTCCAACTGAACGATCTAAGATGTCAAACCATAGTTCAACGACAAATGTTTTTGTAGAGACGTGGACATTTTGTCTGGGATGCTGATAAGATGACAGTACAGTCTGTGGTCACCATAAATCCACGTGAACGCTACGAGCCAACATGGTGTTACTCACCCCTTGCTCGTCCAGCTTGAGGAGCTGTTCCGGGACCTTGGGGGAATTGAGGGACAGCCGTAGACACTGGATATTGAGCTCCGGGATCACATACTCCAGCACCTCCTTTAGTGGCAGTCCCCGGGCTGTACCATGTCTCGCTGTGGACGGAACAGCATCTTCCAGGATGGCCCCACGGAGCGTTGTGAGCTATGAGGACAGACAGAATGTGAAGATTGATTCCGTTAATTATACCTATACTGCCTATTGCATGACTGGTACTGTTCCTTTGTAAAGTATCCAAGGTTCTGCTGTCCTTGCGCCTCTGTGTCACAGTCAGTAAGTTCTTGACTCAATGAACAAAAGTATTCTTATTTTACTTTAATTTAAATCTCATTTATTTATTTATTATTTCATTTATTATATTATAATCTTCAAAACTTATTTGAATGAATACAATGTTATTTTAACCATCTGTGTGTGTGGCTGAGTACTGTATGTTTATACAATACACCTACATATCTGCAGTGGTGTTTTCCCTACTCTTCCATTATGAAATTTAGACCCCAGTGTCGGTTAGGACACTTGATACTGTACAGTAGGTGGCAATGCCAAAGCAGACGGTGCTGAAATGCTGAATAATAAGGCACAACATGGATCACACAAGGCAGATATGTAGGCTGATATAATGCAGTCATAACATCCTCATGAGATATTATTATAGGCCAATAGCGCCATTACCGGCTCCACCGGACAACATTAGGCACTCATCTGATAAATAATTGAGCTGGCCTAACTGTACAGACGGTGTTAAGCAGCATTTTACTGTTCAGACCATGAATGTGTCAGTAATAGTTGATCTGAACCGCTTCTGATTTTCTTCATAAACCCCCCATCGTGCTACAGCACACTCCGCCGCGTTTCCTTAAATAATTTCATAGAGTGTCTGCAAAGCCTATGGGCATGTTTGCAAGCATAGTCAATGGCTCTCTGACAGAGATGCACGCTGAAAGGCAGACTAGTTTCCAGTCTCAGGGAGGAGGGGAGGGCCGAGAGAGAGAGAGAGAGATTTGCATGAGTTCATGCAGATAGACTTTCTAGTGATTGGGGAGTTGAAACACTGTATGCGGTGTTACTCGCAGGGCTAGCATGACCCAGATAACACGCCTTTATCTGGAGAGCGGTGCTTCAAACCAAGACTGGCATTTAATATCAGTGACATTTCTCTGCCTGGTGCATCTGTCTCACCTGAATTATTCAGAGGATACGACCACCCGGCATCAATCAATGGGAGCTTTCTGCACATGAGGGACCGACTGTTTGTGTGTGTGTGTGTGTGTCGAGGCTATACTGTACGTGATTTACTGGCATTGTATGTGCCTGCGTGTGCACACACCCACGTGCGTGCTGCTTGTCCAACGTACGATGTGTGATGTGTTGGTGAACTACTGTATCAAACCGTATAAGATAGACTGCATCAGTGTTTGCATGACTGACTGACTGAGTCACACAGCTCCAAACCACTGACCTCCTTAATCCATTAAGACCGGGAACACATCTGTGTCATTTTAAGACGTCGTTGGCTATTCAAAAATAGCAGATCTACAAGCTCACCGAGTGAGCGCAGCGCTATGAGCTTGTAGATCTGATATTTTTGAAAAAATATTTGTGCAAATCTTTGAATTTGCACAAAGTTGCGCAAATCTTTGAATTTTGGGCAAATCTTTGAATTTGCACAAAGTTGCGCAAATCTTTGAATTTTGGGCAAATCTTTGAATTTGCTAAACATTTTTTTTTTGCAAATCTTTGAATTTGCTCAAAAGATTTGTGCAAATCTTTGAATTTTTAAAGCGAACATTTGTCAAATATCTGGTACCAGGGACCGCCAGAAGCAAAGATTTGAGTTACAAATGTTCGCTTTAAAAAGTATATATATTCAAAGATTTGCACACATTTTCAGGATTCTTTCAAAAATAGCAGATCTACAAGCTCGTAGCGCGGCACTCGGTGCCGAGCTATGAGCTTGCATATCTGCTATTTTTGAATAGCCCAAAGAAATCTTAAAAATGACACAGATGCGTTCCCGGTCTTAATGGATTAATTTTGCCACCAAGGAGAGAGAGAGGAGAAAGGGGAGGGAGGACAGAGTGGAGAGAGAGGGGAGAGGAGAAAGGAGAAAAGAGAGAGAGAGAAGTCACCACTTGTTGTTTTTTCGGTTACTCCTTAAACATTCCTGCACTCTTGCACTGCTTAACCAAGCTCTGCTGTTGAGCTTAACCTAAACCAGTGCCAGTCCAAAACCCAGGCAGGATTAGATTTCCATCTCTACCAGCAATATTGTCCTTTGAGAGCTTATTCTCCAGTGGAGCTGGGAGCGCAGGTTATAATAAGACGAAATCACCACCAGCTACCGTTTCCTCTCACAGTGAGCGGACGAAACTACTGAAATCTATTTTTAATAACCAGAGAGGAAGGAAGGGCAGTCCAGTCCCACTTTTTTTTATAAATGCCTTTATTGAGATGGAGAATATAGAAGGTCAGAGGGAGTCAGGGGAGAGAGAGGTACATGGCAGGTTTAAAGGATTTGATGGTGTACACACACAGTCACATCTTCAGTTTAAATGTATTAATGAAGAAATAAGAATAGATATACTGATTAAACTAGGATTAACAAAGCGCTTAACCCATTTAGACCTGGGACACCTATTTGTTGTTATACCTTTCAATCCAGGAACACCTTTGTGTAACATTAGCTGTTGCTGTATATAGCAACATATATATATATTTTTTTTTTTCCAGAAAACTTAGGTCAAGATTTAGAAGATTTTAGAATCGGCCTCATATCAGGTCTAAATTGAAAAGCACTTAAGAAAATGTACAGTACAAGCTGTATGCAATGCCAAACGATGTGAGCTTGTAGATTTGCTGTTTTTGCTTCTTTTGTTTTGCCCATAATGACATGCCCAAAAGAGGAATGCCAGGTTGAAAGTGGTTAACCTTTGTTATATGTTGTTTATTTCCTTATAAAACACACGACAGCAGTGAAAGTAGAGCATAATTAGAACACAATTTACCTGGCTGGTTCTGAAGGTGACCCGGTAGTTGTGCTGCATTCCATCTTTCTCCTTCCCCTCTTCCAGTTTCTCCCTGCGGATGCTGACTGCCACTGGGCCCAGGTTCTCATCTACCCCAAAATAGTTCTGATGCTCTGCAGGGAGAACAAGTCCGCTTAGAATTAAACAAACATAGAGGAAATGGTTCTCATGAAAAAAAGACACACACACACAAAAAAAAACATGACCTTGTACGTGGGATTTAATATTGAGAAATCCAGTTCACTGAGATGAGAAAAGAAACTCCGGTTCATAAAAATATTATGGAGCTGTGAAAATTAACCATAAAACAGAGCACACTGTAATGCTGGAAGATAAAGAACAAGCATCTGTGATCAGTTATCTATCAAATGACCATCTCTAAAATTCTATGTGTGCCTCCCCTTGCAGTGCCTGTCTGGTATGCGCATTCCGTCCAGAATTGGGCGATTTCTTCGCTCCCGCTATTGCTATTTGCAGCGTTGTTGGGGGGCGTGCCCATTCAGAGTGCGTGGCTGTTCGTAACACGTGCCCCATTTGGAGTGGGGTGATTGCTTGGCCGCTGCGGAAGTGCTGCTTTGCAGCGTTGTCGAGAACCGCGGTATGGCTGCTTGCGGCGTTCTCGGAAACCGAAGAATGGCTGCTTGCGGCGTTTCTCGAGAATCGCTCGTCCAATCGACTTCACACTGCAGCTCTCCCTTAGGTCCTCAGCAATATACCCGGCAAAGTGTGAAATCGATCGGATGAAAGGTTATCGTGATATGTGAAAGTCAGAAAGACAGACAAGACAGAGATTCTTATAATTGATAAATGATTAAAAGTGCAAATGGTTTCAAGACGCCTGGCCCTGTCCTCTGGCAGATTTGTTGATCCCTGATTACGGAGAGCAGTGGGGTTCCACTTCAGATTAGAAGCCCCCCTCCTGTGGCTGATTTGACCTCATTTTCTTTTGTTATGGCAACAACATTTAAAAGAACTGAGGTAATGCTCATTTCATTTAGGATCTGAGGATTTGTTAAAGGTTTTACAGTGTGACATTTGTTCAGATGCAGCGCTTATCAACATGAAAGCACTCTATTTGATTTGTTATTCAATCACAGCTTTAATACGTAACACTTCATCAGTTATTCAGATCTTGAAGAGACAGACAGACAGTCAGACAGACAGACAGACAGACAGACAGACAGACAGACAGACAGACAGACAGACAGACAGACAGACAGACAGACAGACAGACAGACAGACAGACAGACAGACAGACAGACAGACAGCACCACACACAATATTGTACAACAGTGACATCCTCAATGTTTGTACAAATGTATGGATCGAGTGAGGACTTTTCTGTGTAAGCCTTCTGATGGTCACTGATATCTGTGAAACAATAAACAATAACCGAGATAGGACAAGACATACATTACAGTCAATTGACAATGGGATGAAAATAAACCTGTTTGCTCCCTTTCTCTTCAACTATCCAGGAGTGAGAGTGCACAGGGTGGGGTGTGTGCATAGCATAGGAGAGGGGGGGGGGGGGGGCATGGACAGGAGCAGGGCTTTGCGTAGGCACAGCGGTGCCTAAAGCAAACAGCCCTATAATCCAGGCTAAAGCCAGGGAGAAAGACCCCAGGATTCAGACAGCCCACAACAAAAGAAAACCTCACCAGGGGATTCGGGGCACAGACGATCTGAAAGCATCTCAGACTTCCAAAAAAGAGGGGCCAGGCCCCATCCGGGGCGTGCCATGTCAATACACTGGCTGGTATCAGTGTACCCTCTCAACAATGGGGTGGAGGGCATATCGACATGAATAATATATGAACCGTAGCAGCAAAAATATGGACAAAGTATTTGAGGAATGCGAGGCTTGTCGGGCACATTGGGGCTGATGGGAAATGCTCCATGAGGCGGAAGGTCACATGGTGTAGGCAGGGTGCATAATACTATGCACAGGGGCCTCTAGGCATCCTAAAGCCTGATTTATATGTTGTCAAACGATGCTGTCGCTCGCTGAAAATAACCGATCTACAACATCCAGAGAGAGAGAGAGAGATCTGCTATTTTGAATGGTTAATTAATTGTTAATTAATCAATTGCGGTGGTTTAAATCAGACTGGTTGAGTGTTTTGTATAGCCAGCTCTGCTCCCATCTAGAAAACATGGTGCCCTTCTGTCTTAATTTCATATCCTCTCTCTACCTCTCTATGACATGCATCCTAGACACTCAATGTATGTATATATAATATAATTCATAGAATCTCTGTTTGTATGATTGTCCTATGCATTTTTCGAGAACCGTTCATCCGATCGACCTCACGCGTGGCGGGTGCATTTCTGGGGACAAAAGGGAGAGCTGTGTTGAGTGAAAGCAATTCTCGAGAATGCAGCCATACCACGCTTCTCGACAATGCTGCACTCAGCACTTCCAGGGGCCAAGCGATCGGCCTGCTCTAAAATGGCCACCCGTTTCCAAATTACCACACGCTCCGAACAGGCACGGCCCCCCTGACGACGCTGGCAGTAGCAATATTGGGAACCAAGCAATCGCCCTGTTCCAAAACAGGCACGCATTCCCAACGGCCGGACGGGCATCGCAGATTGCACTGGTAACACAAATACCACTAATATGTCCTCCTGTGCGGTCCATGTCTATGTATATGACCATACATGGTATGTGGGATGGCGTGCGCTTTACACCACCTCCATCACAGCAGCCTAGAGATGCTCTCTCCTGTGTAGCCATGGGGGACAGAAGAGGCCTTTAGGAAATCAATAGGATCAAAGTTCAGTTCAGAGTGATAAAAGCCTGCCATAAACTGGAGACGCTACGTGTGTGTGTGTGTGTGTGTGTGTGTGTGTGTGTGTGTGTGTGTGTGTGTGTGTGTGTGTGTGTGTGTGTGTGTGTGTGTGTGTGTGTGTGTGTGTGTGTGTGTGTGTGAGAGAGAGTGTGTCCAGAGGTGATGACAGACCTGTCTGTTCAATAAAACGCCTATAGGAAAAAAGGTCAAGGCCTAAATCAATAGTGTGTACAGTGGGGAAAAAGGCATAATCTAAAATTGCCTCAAAAGGCATTTGAAAAGCAGCACTTCAGTTATACATCGTCCTGCATAAACCATCAATTCAATGTTATTATGTACACCACCAGAGACAATATAACACTGATAACCAGTGGTTGTATTTGTGGAAAAAACTACTTTTCTGACGAATACGTTTTTTTTAAGGCTGATACCGATTTCTTTAATCAGCGGATATTTTGTATCGATATTCAATAACTTCATTGTAAAATTCCTGTGAAAATAAGTGGGGAAAAAAAAACATAAAACATTGTGTGTAAATAAAATGTGAAAATCATTCTGCAAATTCAAAGTAAAAGTGCCCTGAGACCTACAATCTAACGTGTTCTCTCAATGCCGTCATTGGTATTGAATAAACAAAATACATACTAGATCTGTAACTGACTCATTCTCCATGAGCGGATCGAGACATCAAGACTCAAGAGGGTTTGCAATCAAGCAGTGTGTTTAACCACTTAAATTCTATACTTAGTTGACTGAATTCCCAAGGGATTCCCAATACAAGGCCCCCTCCTGTTTTCGCTGCACACTAAATATCTTCACCGAAAATAGCTGATCTACTATTAGATCTGCTATTTTCGCCAAAGGTTCCCCCAGAATAGGGATGCTAGGGTTCACGTGGTTAAACACTGTCCAGTGTTGTGAAGAATTTCTCAATGTGAAAGGTGAAGCAGCTGTTTTTCTTTTTGGGAGCACTTAAGAACGGGTAACCCAATACACCATGAACCGGGAGACACAGAGAGACACACAGTAGACAGAGGGAACAACAGCAACGCATTCACGGTGCCGATGGGTCAGGGCCCACATGGCGTTCCCAGAGTCGGACCGCTGGGTCTTTTTAATGAGGAGTGCGGGGACCTTGGCATGGTTTTGCTGACCTCTCGTAGTTTCATGTGAGGGGTGCTCACGCTCCAACGTTCCCCCTCGGGGGACAGCTGCAACACACACCCCCGACTCACCTCGCACTTGACTGATCACAGCGTCTACGGGGCTGAGGGCGATATCGCAAGGAGGACACGGACACTCGTCTCCTCCTGAGGAAGTGAAAGGCACACCCTCACACCCGACACAAGTGCTCTATTGTTCGGACCCTTATATCATCTAGCACTACTAAAATAACTGGGCCGTCAGGAAATTTGAGGAGGAGCTGTTCCACTCTGTATGAGCTCTCCCTCACAATTGTTTCGAAGTGAAAACAGAGCGATTAGGATTTATTAGCCTGTAGACGGTGCTAATCCTCAACAATGTGTCATTCATACCCCCTCAACAATGTGTCATTCATACCCTCCCTGTATCACCTATAACCATCGTCTCTGAGGGTGCACAGCCTCCCAATAACTCACCTTTTCCGTAGAAGAATTTATGGTAGTAGTATGCTCCCAGGTCAATGTGCTCGATGATGTAGCGTTTGACCTTCTCCCTGTGGATGGGCTGGTTCTCCCTCGGCACCTCCAGGACAGACACGCCGGCGTTGGTGCAGTGGGAGCTCAGGGACGACTCGAAGGAGCAGCTCTCTCCTCCGCCGGAGTAGTTGGCACTGTTGGCTCTTGAGAGGGAGATCCTCCGCTCGCCCTCGCCGCCGATCTCGTTGCGGAAGTGCGGGCAGTTCTGCACCAAGCTGCTGTACTTCCCGTCGCCCTCGTCGGCGTCAAGGTTCTCCTTCGGGTTCAAGTCCTCCCTGCTACCCAGCGGGGACTCGAACACCGGAGGGCTACATACCGACACCCCTCCGTCGGCGCCGGGCCCGCATGCCACTCCGGCTCCGGCAGAGGCGGCCGAGGCCCCCGTGGTGGTGTTTTTCCTCTGGCTCAGAGTGGCTCTGCTCGCCACGGCTTCGCTGATGTTGAAGAGGACGCTCTGGACGTCGTAGTGGGCGAAGCACTTTTGAAAGCTGAGCGGGCGCCTGTCCTCTTCCATCGAGAGGCGCAGGGCGTCGCTCTCGCTCTTGATGGTGCGCAGTTTCCGAAACAGAGACGTTTCGGAGGAGTCCGACTTGAGCCGCCTCATGAAAGACTTCTCCCTTTCCCGGCTATAAAGGAGCGAGCTGTCTATGTAGTCGAAGCCCGCGATGTGGACTATCTCGCCCCGGGCGATTTGGGCTGCCGTCTGCAGACTCGGGGAGAGGGCCGTGTCGTAACGCAGCAGTTCGGGGAACCCCAAAGGGGGAACGCTACGGTGGTCCATGGTGTCCACCCGGTAGCCCCTGAGCATGGTGAAGAAGCCGTCCCCGGTCCCCAGACCCTGTCGGTCGATGGAGGACGTGCTGCCATATTCTCGGTGCAGCGAGGCCCCCGTGTTCGGGTTGACGGCGTTCTGGTCCATGACGTCCTCCGAGTCGATGTCACTTATGGTGACGTCGCTGTTGCTGCGCTGACGGATGGGGTGGAGGCCCTTCAGCGGGGAGTGGCTGAGGAGGTCGCTCAGCGTGTACTTATCGTCCGAGTAATCCGAGTCCAGGGAGACCGGCTCGCTTTGCTCCAGTAGCTCGTCTTGCTGACCGTTCTGAAAGGATGTTATGACACTCTGGTAGTTTGGTGAGGGCCGACCGTCCCATCCGTCCTTCCTGGGGGGCCAGTCGGTCACCCGGGCTCGGACGCCCATCTTAGGCATGGCCGGCGCGCCGTTAGTTTTCCCCCCGCCGTCAGACGTCCCCTGTGCGCCGAAGGCCGGTGGTCCCATGCTCCCGTTCAGGGCTTTGAGTTTCCTGCTGAACAGCTCCTCTGGCTGCATGGCGTTGGGGTTGGGGCCTCTCTGGGCCTCACCGCGATTCCCACGACGTTTGATTTGTTGTCTGTCACAGGGCTCAAAATACTCATATCCTGTCGGCGGACTCTTTGTGGAGCAGACACTCAGCACCCCTCGTCTTTACATGATGCAAGTCGCTCATCGGTGTCAAGGGGGGGGGGGGGGGGGGGGATCCTTTCTCCTGAGTCAGTGGACCGACCGTTGTCACAAGTCCATAACTCACAGAGGGCCGCTGGCACGACGACAGACGCGCACCATTTGCGTGTCAAGGACAAGTGTCTGAGAAGTGTTGAAGCACAGCGGAGTGCGTTCTCCTTTCACAGCACTCTGCCTAATTCAGGGGGACAGCTGGACCCATTGGATCTGTGGGACAGAAACAAAGACAGAAGACATGTTAGCACGCAAAGAGGTGGCAGGCGGACAACACTGAGACTGAGCATTCTATACACAAAAGAAGAGAAGCATCATGGAGTTTTCCTTCAAAACAAGCTGTTAACACAAAGTCAAGTTCAGCTAGAAGAAATGTTTTATTATTATTGACCTAAATTATCCGTACTTTTTTTCCAATCTTTTTAACCCATTAAGACCTGGAACTGTGTCATTTTTTTATTTGAGCTAAAAAGCATTATTTTACACTTTGGGCTATTCAAAAATAGCAGATATACAAGCTCATAGCGCGGCACAGAGTGCCGCGCTACGAGCTTGTAGATCTGCTATTTTTGAAAAATCGTGAAAATGTGTGCAAATCTTTGAATATATATATTTTTAAAGCGAACATTTTTAACTAAAATCTTTGCTCCTGGGGGGTCCCTGGAACAAAAAAAATTTTTGATGGGGGTCCGTGGCCAAATACATATAATTTTGGGGGTCCTTGACATGAAAAAGATTGAGCACCACTGATATAGAAACAGACGTTTTTCAGAAAACTGTTGGGATTTAGGAGACATGTAGAATCGGCTTCAGGTCTCAATGGGTTAAAGGCTTCCAGGGGTATAGAATGAATAAGGGATACAGAGGGCTGTAGTAACCATAGCTATTCAAAGCATGGCATTATATACAGTTTACTACTTTAGCGGTGAGCGCGTGCTGTTATGAGCTTATAATGAGATAGTTATACAGTGGTTAGCACTTGATAATGTCAGTGGTGGTACCCCTCTGGTGCCCCTGTGGTACCACCTGTTTTTGTGGTACCGCTTTTTTCTATGTGGTGCCACTAGATGGCGGTAGAGAGCAACTAATGCCCAGACATAGGCATGTTGTGTCTATTTGAGACAGGGCTGCTTTCAGTCAACAGAAAGAAGCTGCAATTGAAGCTGAACTTGTTGAGAAGTGAAACAAATAATTGTATGGGTTATATTATCAAGATGTATTTTGGTAAATTGCACTCAGTGGGCTATTAAATATAACCCACAGGAATGAAACATTTTTAAAAAATCATGTGTTAGATCAGCCATTTAAAGTTATTTCAATGGGTACATTGAGTGAGCTGTAATCTTTAAATTTCATAGATATTGAAAAGTAGTAAAATATAACTTTCCGTGGAAACAAGTTCCCAGGACAGGAAGAAACTCAATACAATAACATCTTTCAGTCAACAATTAGAAGTTGTAATCACTTTTTGGCACTTGTAAACCTGCATTTTATGGATGTATGCATATTGCCACTTTAAAGATAGGCCTACAGTATTTAAATTGGTAAACAGGATTACTATACTTAAAGAACTAAAATTAAAAGTACTAAAAAAAAATAAAGTAGCCGATCTAGCTTTTAGATTGGCTATTTTCAAATGGCCGTGGTATAAAATATGGCTAAAGTGGTTAATATATATGTTTTATAATATAACAATTTATATCTGCTAAGTCTAAAGCTTTCAAATAATTGTAGTGGAGTAAAAGTACAATATATGCCTCTGCTGATGTAGTGGAGTAGAAGTAAAAGTGCAGTAATACTCCATTAAAGTAAAATAACACCTCAACATTTTCCCAAGGTTCTTGACATCCCAAGGAGGGGTCGTACCCAGACCTCCAAATCCAGAGAACAAATCACTAACCACTACACTACCAATACAGTTAACATGATGCCTGTATGAGATCACACCTTACTACACACAGAATGGGGCATATCACTTCCAGTTGAAACAGTGAAATGTTACTTGAGTAAAAGTACAAAGGTATTGGCATCAAAATATACTTAAAGTACCAAAAGTAAAAGTACTAAAATGTTTGAAAGTAGCTAGCTTGTAGATTGGCTATTTTCAAATGGCCGTGGTATAAAATATGGCTAAAGTGGTTAATATATATGTTTAATAATATAACAATTTATTTCTGCAAAGTATCTAAAGCTTTCAAATAATTGTAGTGGAGTAAAAGTACAATATTTGCCTCTGCTGATGTAGTGGAGTAGAAGTGCAGTAATACTCCATTAAAGTAAAACAAAACCTCAACATTTTCCCCAAGGTTCTAAGCAACCCAAGTAGGGATCGTACCCAGGCCTCCAAATTCAGAGAACAATACACTAACCACTATACTACTGGTACAGTTGATATAATGGCTATATGAGATCACAAGACAGTGAAGACACTACACACAGAATGGGGCATCTCACTTCCAGCTGAAACAGTGAAATGTTACTTGAGTAAAAGTACAAAGGCATCAAAATATACTTAAAGTACCAAAAGTAAAAGTACTAAAATCTTTGAAAGTAGCCGATCTTTGCCACTTTAAAGATAGGCCTATAGTGTTTAAACTGGTACACAGCATTGCTTTAGTTTTTGGATTGGAAGAGAGAGAGGGAGATTTGAGGTAAGGGGGAGGGGATCTTGAAGTGAATTTTGATCTACCAAGCCTAAACAGGTTATGCTAATGCACACATCCTGTCGAAGGAATCCCCTTCAGTTACAAGTTACTTGCTAAAAATGTAGTCAGTAACTTAATCCTGATTACTCCATTTAAAAAGTAACTACTAGCTACTTTCAGTTACTTTTGGATTACTTTTAAGCAAAACTATATTTAATTAGATAATAGTAACAAGTTTTACCATTGATAGACAAGAATGTTGAGCCCATGAAATTAAGATAAGCACAACAGAAATATGGTTAAGGTCATTTAATTGTTAAGAATTTGACCTCTCAGAACAGTTACATTACTGTAGAGTCATTGTGTCAACTAATAACAGATCATAAGAAAATGCATCTTGACCTACAGTACCATTTTGATTGTTTGATAACCAACAACAACAATTCTATTTACTTGATCTAGCCTATGTATAGCCTTAGGGAATATAGGCTGTAAACTAAAGGCATTTAGTGTATTTTTATTAAAGAATATGCATTTTATTATGTTTTATTCATTTTTTGTAAATGTCAAATAAAATTAGGATTTCTATTTAAAGAGTAGCCTACGGTATAAATATGATTGTATAGAGCTGAGTTCTTTGTAGATTATAATGAGTCTTTACTGTCTAGTCAATGTTTTAAACGCATGCCATGTCTATCTAAATGAGTGTCAGCCAGGAATGTCAATGCCACTTTGACCACACATGGATGGAGTTTAGATCCCATAGGGACGGTTGTGTTATTTAAAATGAGCTAGTTGTTGGTTGTCAAACAATCAAAATGGTACTGTAGGTCAAGATGCATTTTCTTATGATCTGTTATTAGTTGACACAATGACTCTACAGTAATGTAACTGTACAGAGATTTTATAATTATTAACAATTAAATGACTTGCACTTTGTTTTCATTACATCTCTCTGTCTTCAGTACTAACTGGGCATCGACTGCCTTTTTAAGGTCAACCCCAAATGCATCTAATTCTCTCTGATGGGATGTTTGTAAGTCTGATGAATCTTTCTGATGCTTCTCTGTCAACGTCACCAGTTGAGTCCCGTTCTTTCATTAGAACTTTCATAACTTTTGATGAATGTATAGCAAAGCTGATTCAGAATGATTAAGCAAAAATTCAGAATCAGTTTTCATTTCTGTCTCCACACAGCCGATGACAACAGCAGTTGTAGCAATGCAACGTGTTGTGAGCATTTTCACTATTCTGAGCTTGTTGAATATTGCCCCTGACTACCCTTACAAATAATACAACTGACTCCAAGTCTTAGGAATTCATTATTGGGTGATTACAGACAGAGTTTAGAGCACTTTTACGGCCGCGCAGATCGTGACTACACAAACTAAAGTAACTAACACAAACACTGAAACTAATTTAAAAACTCAACTAAAACTAAGCCTTTTCACAAACTAAAAACTAAACTAGCAAATCCACTTAAAAATCTAATGAAAACAAACTGCAATTGAACACATGTAGTAAAAAATAAAAGTGTGCTTGTGAGTGTGTGGGGGGAGGGCACAACTCCTGGGCTCCTGAGTCCATTGTGGTGACCTAGAGACAAACAAAAGACCCTGGCCCAGGTGTTAAACCAGTTAATTTGCATGTCATTGCATGTCGTTGACAGACAGACTGATAGCAGAGATTTTCTGTGGATCCCCAGTAATTCTTCAGATGAAAACTCTCTCATTCTCTCTCTGTTTTTCCAACCATGCCATTTTTTTTGATTGATTGATTGAATACTTTATTTATAAGTTTGCAGACAAAAAGCACATGAAAGTACAGTTCAAATCCAAGGTCGACTAAATAGGAAGCTGGCTGCTAAATAGGAATAAGAAAGCCATATGGCTTGTTTAAATTGGGGTCCTTAGTTAGTTAGTACATTATACTCTCCTGTGTTCATTTAACTCTGTTTCACATTCTAAAACAATATAATTGTGCCGGACAGTAGTTTATAATGCATTTTATTGAAATTTTACTTTTAGTTGACTACTATAGTTACTAGTTACTGCTCTCAGACAGTAGCAGCTTTGGGAGCTGCAAGCTTTTTATCTCTGACTTTCCAAGGAGTAGTGCACAGAACATAGAGAAAGTGACACGTCCTGACCCCATACACTTATTACTGCACCAGTAGTGTAATGGAGTAGAGAATGGCCTTACTATTTGCAGAGCAGGGTTCAATTCCAGTTTGAGGCGCACAGAATTTAGTGAATAATGTTGAGGTGTTTTTTTTTATTTTACTGGAGTATTACTGTACTTTTACTTCCACTCCACTACATCTGCAGAGGCAAATATTGTAATTTACTCCACTACAATTATTTGAAAACTTTAGTTACTAGTGACTTTGCAGATATACATGATTATATTATAAAACTTATACATTAACCACTTTAGCCCTATTTTATACCACAGCCATTTGAAAATAGACGATCTACAAGCTTGTAGATCGGCTACTTTCAAATATTTTAGTACTTTTACTTTTGGTACTTTAAGTATATTTTGATGCCAATACTTTTGTACTTTTACTCAAGTAACATTTTGAACACAGGCCTTTTAGTTGTAATAGAGTATTTTTATATTGTGGTATTGCTACTTTTACTTAAGTAAAATGTCTGTGTACTTCTTCCACCATGAAACACAGTTGTGTTTAAAGAAACAATTGCTTTTCATTTCAATTCATCCTAAGGACTGCATTATGTTCTAGGTTTACAAAAAATAAAAATAACAATCACTTTGAAATGCATTCACCCTTCCCCTGTTGCTAATAATGTACTGTAGGGTTCATGGACTCACATGCGCCACATCGTGGCCGATCAGCCACACTACACCTAAAAAAAAGGTGTCAAATGTGGCACCACCAAGTAGTGGTGGTGCCACTGTGGTACCACAGAGGCACTCAGATGGTATTACTGCCGTTATCAAGTGCTAACCACTGTATGTCTTCCTTGGTCATTCCAACAATACTATAACAGATGGTGATGGAGCTAGTAACAGCAACAAGAGGCAGATGTTCGTTTATGTGTTTAGATGTAGATCTGTTCCGACGGCTTGTCGCCTCATCACATCCACAAATCAGACAGGAATATTAGTTTATGCGTATTCAATTAAATGCAATCTGTGTAAGTTGGTTAGGATGAAAGGTAATAAGGCACAGTAAACATTCGATACTTAAAACTGTGAATGTCTTTTCTGTTCCAAAAACAGTTATTTAAGAAAAAAACAATAACAGCTGCATTACAGAGCTTCTCTGAAGTACAATTATTGTTACAGACACAAAACCTTTGCGTGTCTGAATTCCATACCGGCACAGCACTATCTTTGTTAACACAGATAACAGGCTGGCTTAACACAACGAATAATGGCTTTATCAGCAGAACAGTTTTACCGGAAAACGGCTTCACTCTGATAAGACAGGGAAAGCATTACATTAACGACGAGTTAACATCCCCCACCCTTCGTCAGCTGGGGAATGTAAATAATAACAGCCAGCTCCTCAGGACAAAAGGCTGAAATCAGCAGCTACGTTCATTAACCTGAGGCGCTGAGGTTGAAAAACCCTGATGGGCACGTCCTTGATACAACACACAGTCTCGCTCCCTCTGGGGAGGTTTTCATATGTCACACACAGGCAGCAAACTCCCAGGGTTTCCATATTTATCCATAACTAATGCCGCTGCAGACCATCTGCACATAATATATACATTTGAGGTGAAGCTTTGGTCACATAGCTTAGTTTAATAAAACAAGAGAGGGTCTAATAACAGCGTGGCTTCCATGTGGCACATTTCCCAGTATCCAAAATCCCACCTCTTGGGATGGTGTGATGTTAAGACTGGGCCTGCAAAGATGTCCCTAAACACGGACACGCTGTTGCACGGCATATCACACCACACTGTGACACAGTAGTCACCATGAGCCTTCATGCATTGACCTAAATGGGTTTTTCTTGTTCCGCAGCAGAGCTGGCGTTCTGCCTCAACTCTCCTGGTACTGCAGTCATGTGATAACATCATAAGGTATTGACCATATTCCCACGGCGGCCATTTTGCTCATACATCATATTCAGGCGAGTTTTTCCATTGTTGAGGGGACCCTTCAACATCACAGAGTGAACCCAGTGATACATTTCTATGGGTTTTCATCACCGAAGAGTCAGAATCCTTGCTCACTGTAGGCTACTCTCTCTGAAAGACTTCATGTTGAACCGGACGTCTGTGTGTAGACTGACTCAGTCCGCCTCCCCGGGCTTCAGCTAGCTTACGTCAGCCTGTCCTTGACTGAACCTCTGTATCATAGACATGATTAACAGACTACTGCACGCCATGTTTACATTTCTTAGTCATTTACTAAGAAAAAAGGATAAACAATGTCAGGGTGAAAATGTGGGTCACATGAAGATTAACAAGAAGCCAGACTAGACCAACATACGGGACACGTCTGAAGCATCGCTGTAATATCGCTGTAATAAAGTATTGGCCCAAGCCTGGGCCAAATAACAGTTCAAGGACAGAACTGCATGACCTAAAATGTAATAATACTGTCTCAAGTAGGTCTATTGGCAAACAACCCCACAGTCCAACCAGTTTCCGTCTCTCTCTCTCTCTCTCTCTCTCTCTCTCTCTCTCTCTCTCTCTCTCTCTCTCTCTCTCTCTCTCTCTCAGAGAGCATGAGCAATGATACAAGGTCTATATAGTTCCTTTGTCTCATATCAAAGAACTGAAATAAAATATACGCTGTATATTTCTGAAAGAGTGAAGGGTGGGGTTGTGTAGAAACCTGAGTATTTTAGCATGTTCCAAGAAATTGAAGGTTGTGACCACGGGCTGTATGGGTTCATATTCACAAGGACATGATCTGGAGTGACAGGGTATTTTACAAAACGCTTGTATAGGACAGCAAGACAGAGAGAGAGAGAGAGAGAGAGAGAGAGAGTATCGTTGTGTGAATACACAATAGAACAATTCAGACTGTTGTCTGTTCTGAATAATGCTATTTGTCTCCTATTATAGGGAAATGATATCTAAATGAGTGTTGTGTAAGGCTAGAATGCTGGCTATACAAACACAATCCATCATCAGAATATATAGTAACATCCATGGTTCCCTTTTAGCTCTACTAATTGGCCTTATTTATGTTCAATTCATTAGATTGACATCAACAGAAAATGCAACCACACACACATACAATACCCCAGTAGTGCTGTATATGTGCTCACAACGTTGGTATTCCATTCCAAGTCAATGCAGCAGCTCCAGAAAAATGTCTCTGTGACTTTGTCAAGAGCATATTGGCTCTAAATTATTTTTGATATAGAAGAGACTTGTGTTCATAAATAGTACCTGAACCTCTATTATCACAAGTACGAACTAAGTACAACATAATAAGCAGTATATTTTCACAGCATGCTACAGAAACTCTCCACCTCAGATACTAAAGCCTGATTATACCTAGTTGTAGGACGTTGTCGCTCGCAGAAAATAGGCGATGGACAAGCCACATTGCATCACGAATAACCACGAGACTAAATTAAGCATAGGCAACCAACAATTATGACACTGTGAGAGATCCCACTGCCAGAACCTTTGTAAGAAACTAACAGGGTTCCCGGCTTTGACCGAGGTTGCGCGGGTGAAATAGGCACTAAAGTACTTAGAGGCCAGTCTATGATTTATAGTCTAGTTCAGTGTTTCTCAACGTCTAGTCCGGCCAACAAGGGGTGCAAATGGACCCTTGCGTAACTCTGTAACTCTGAGTGTACAAATGGAACTTTTTTTTTTTTTTTTTATCTCTGGGACCCAATCTGCGTATTGACAACAGTCTAGCTTGTAAGCAACACAAGACTTTCAATTACATTTACAGCTGGGGAGATTTAAGTACTTGTGATTTTCAACTGTTTTAATGTTAATCACCATCTCACTCAGCCAGTTATAGGAGCTACTTTTAGCCTTAGATGTTTTATGAATATGGCCCCTGCAGCACACGTTCACCAGCTGGCAATTTTCAATGCAAAGCATGAATTACGGTTTTAAGAGTGCTATTAGCAATAAAGGAAAGCGGCATAGGCTTATCAGTTTTAATAGCAGTAGTAACAGTGAACATTCCTGCAGTTCTGACACAATTCAACCGCTCATCCATTACAGAATAATAATGAATATTTGGCAGTAAAATAACTAAGGACTCCTAACTGCAACACCTTTATTCTTGGCCTCTCTGTACAGGAATGAGATCCCATTGAGATGTCTCTCAAAGGCATGGAGCAAAGAGAAGAGCGATGGCTGTCTGGTGGTGACCAACAACACACCCACGCGTCAGACCATGACTGAACCCTAGCTTTCACACCCTGATTTAGAGCAAGGCCAAAGTGCAATGCTAGCAAAAAAGTGCCACCTGTGCAAATACCTTTATCAATGGCAACATTCTGTCACAGAGGCTTTTTACAGACGACTGAGAAGATTCAGCACAAAGCAGAACAGGGCAGTTGACGTACTCTCAGCGCATGACAACAAAAACAAGTAAGTATAGTAAGTCTATAAAGTCATTGCCAAGGTTCACAGCTTAACCGCTTAAGCCCTGTATACTTGGTTGTATGACGTATAGAGAAAATAGCAGATCTAAAAGCTTACAACACATTTGTTATTTTAGCTATTTTTGACAATTTCTGTCAATTTTTGACAGTATACTAGTTCTAATGAATCCATAATCCATGAAAAGACTCACTATTGTGACAGCCTTTTCACGGTAGACTGACACGGTCTGATTGTGTTCCAGTTCCGGTCTTGCAGCCATTCTCTCTCCCAGTCCCACAGATGGTGGTTTTCAAAGTAACCAAAAAAGGAGTGAGGATGAGAGAGACAGAGTTTCTGTTTATGATCATACATGTCCACCCTGTCAGCGCTACTAGAGGGTCAAAGAAAGGTGAGGCGCCCCCTTATTTCACACTGGCAACACAGGCCAGTGCTAAACCAAACCAAACCAGTGAGCATGGTGGTCTGTGTCTGGGTTCCCCCACCCCCACCCCCACCCCCAGCCTCGTGCAAGCTACTTTCACTGCAGACAGTGATTAATGAACACAGTTGTGCTACGTCCCTCTCCACCGACACCCCCCACCCCCACCCCCCTCTGACGGGAGTGCGTCCACGCTTACTTGGTCAGCGAAATCTATCTTTCTCCATGACCTGGGGGAGGCTGTTTCCTGCTTGCTCCTTTGTGGATGTATGTACGAGGGAGGCGGCAGATGGAAGGTAGGCGGTCTGCTTTGCTAACAGCCCCTTTATTACTGGAGTAATGTATAGCCATTATAGGTGTTTAAGACACAAGGCCGAGTGAATGGGGGGGGGGGGGGGGGGGTGATGTGGAGGCAGAGAAAAAGGAGGGGGTGCGCGCCTAATTACAGTGATGAACTCATTTTCTGTCTCTGCTTGTCAGAACGCCTGGCTTTCATCTTGGTTTCATCCAGAGAGGAGAGGCACAGAGGTTCTGCCAAGGTCTTAAAATAATCCTTTGACATTGTGGCCTGATTAAAGGGCTGGCTGCGCAGATATTAATACGCTGTCATAAAAGTGAAGATGTGTCGTCCACCATCCCGAGATGAGTCCCGCTACTGTCAGCGACAGACAGGCCTGCCCACTGGGCCAGGGGAGGCAAAGCATGATCTCATCCCCGTGACAACCTCACTAGACTACATCACAGTAGAGTAATGAAGCTACGGAGCTTTTGCTCATTAATAAGGTGACCAAAATGTCCATTTAGATATCTGGGAGAGGAGACATCCAATACCGTTATATCACTGGTTCTCAAAGTGGGGTCTGGGAACCACCAGGGGTCCTTGATGGGGTTCCAGGGGGTTCCCAGCAAAGTGAGGAACATGTTTAAACATTTATGGCCAATATCATTTTTCAGAATTTCGCAAATAGCCGATCTACAAGCTCAAACAGGGCACTATCTCAAAATCTTGACACATTTTTACAAATCCTCCCACATGCGGGTTCCTGGCCCAAAATATTTTCAAATGGGGCAAATATAAATATAAATTTGGGAGTCCTTGACATGAAAGTGTTTGAGAAGCACTGCGTTATATTGTCCTTTTGTTTTGAGATTCAGTGCTTCAAATGTTTCTAACATTGTAGCTTGCTAATAGTCTAGTTGTCCCATTATCTGTCAAATGAAGATGATATAGTATCATGTCTAATCCACAAGAGATGGTAGCAAATTAGGAAATGGGGGGACTTGAGGTTTGTCATTATAGCTCCTTTTTTCTCTCGCTCTCTCTCTCTCTCTCTTTTTATTTTATTTTTTTTACAAAAAAAAAGAAAACGTGTGCTTTTTGTTTGGCAATGAATGATTCCTGCATCTGGTAACAATGATAGCAGTCATTCTGAATAGCTTAACTTATCTCACCAGGAAGTCTATTGAACTGTGACCTTTCAAAATATCTTAATTTGCACTGTGGTAATTGTAGGAGTTGCTGTGAAAATATATATATATATATATATATATATATAATATTCCCATCACGGGTGCAGTTTGGGTATATTTTCTGTCAGGAGCACTATTATACATGTTCTCAACTCACTGTGAACAGTTAGTTAATGGCATTTCAATATGGTCACTCTGGAGACAGAGCTGTTTTATGCATCCTTAAACCGTGAATTAATCAATCAGAACCTTAGTGCTTGTTAAAGGTGTCAAAATGCATTGTGCTTTTAATGGGCAATGACACTGCTGAAAGTATACATTTCTTGAAACGACACACTCCATGTTAAGAGCTGTCTTTGATGGCGTCTGGCCTATTTCACCTCAGGCGAGAGCCAACCATGTTTGTTTAGCTCTTTGCATGCTGCTGGGAATTACTGCGTTCCGGGGGTGAACACAGACCCATAATTATGGCAAATTATCTTTAATAAAGCCTTGGTGTAATTGACCAATATTAATGCTCCTCTGTCTTAGGCTAGCAGGAAGTGGTAGCTGACCTTGTCCCTGTGGAGTGTCGACCTCCAGAACTGAGGTCAAGCCATGATGTAGTCATCATCCCCTCCCCTGGTCATGCTAAATTAGGGTCTAGTATAGGTTAGAGGCCAAGGTGATTATTCCAATTTTCTAGCTCATGGATTCCATCATATAGCGAGGCAGATTGCATTTGAAACTGGTACTTGCGCTACATGAACTACAGCCATATAAGTCTACTATTCACAAATTAAACAACCTTATTTCTTTCCATGTATATATATATGTAAATCGCTCTGGATTAAGAGCTAAATGCCTACATTGTAAATTGTAAATTGTGTGTGTGTGTGTGTGTGTGTGTGTGTGTGTGTGTGTGTGTGTGTGTGTGTGTGTGTGTGTGTTCTACCTAGATTGAAACTTGAGTCTCCCTTGAGAGAAAACAAGACATCTACACAGCCATCTACAAGCGTGATCCCCCCTGGCCAAGGGAGATATAAGGCTTCTGGGCTACAGTCGGGGCTGCTCCTCTACAGTAGGTTTGGATGTGTCACACAGGCTTATTAGTACATACAGTAGGAAGGAAAAACGACCGAGCGGAAAACAAACAAACCCGGGCCTGAAGCACATTGTTTATCCTTCACTGACCGCCATTTAGATTCTTCAATATGCTCACACACACACAATCAAAACAATGACATTTCCAGGTCACTCTGCACTCGAACGTGATCAAATGTGCACTGCAGATGATGTTGTGGAGTCTCAGTGAGACTGTGGAGGGGCTGTGATTAAAAGCACAGCACCAGGAGAGTTCTGGATCCAATCCTGCTTTTGCGAGCAGCTGTTCCATCCTTGAGGTGGGAATGGGAGGGGTGCGTGTGATGGTTTTGGGCAAAGACCGATATTAAATTCCTCACACTTGCGGTCGGAGAAGGCGGGGGGGGTTCAGGAGTATAGTGAGAGACCACAACCAGACACGGGCATCTCCAGTTTGACAAACACACTTGTGTTTCTGCTCCACTGGAGCTATTCTTTGCTTTAACTGGGTTTATTGCAAAGGACAGTGGGAGGTTCACCCCTTAAGCCCTGTAATACACTTTGTTGTACAATGGAGGCATGAAAATAGCTGATCTACAGGCTCACAATGCACTGAATCACAACGCGTTGTGAGTGTGTAGAGCTGTTATTTTTTGCAAATGTTTGAATTGTTTAGAAATTTAGAAATAGTCTTTTCTTTCACTTTTTAATTCATTAATTAGTTTCACCTATAATCTGGTCTAAAATAGAGATGATGACAGGTTGAAAGTGGAATAATGAATGTGGAGGGGACGGGGGGGGGCAGAATGGGAGTTTTGCCAAACCGTGCTCTGAGAGATTTGTGCAATTAAACCACAGACCCAATTAATTGGGCGATCTTATCCTTGAGAGTTCATTAGAGGGGCCTGGGAAACCGGGCGCTTCATCTTCCCAAAGGCCCTACGGCCCTCCGTAACCATAGGGGGCACTTGTAAAAAAAAGTGTAACGTGCATGTTTGTACAAGCCAAGGCCAGCCTCACTGGATGGAAGTGTGCGGTCCAAAGAAAACCAACACATCGCTCTCTCCTCTGTCGCCTTTCATTCCGATGTCACCATAATTCAACCCCTAAACGAGGGGAAGGATCTCCCACCAGCTGACACTCAAATTAGCACCGACGCTATAGCCTGGCCTGTAATTGCCCGCCCACACCTTCCTGGACACACAGCTATAACTCAGGCACTATGAACTCGATCTCCCAGCTCCACCCCTCTTATTGTTATCAGACCACCAGCCCAACTCACAGCGGCGGGCCAGCACTGCCTGCAGGGAGTAACGGTGAGATTTTAATGACCAGTTTGAATGGAGGGTAACACCCTCAGTAGGAGGGCAGGGAAAACCATTGAGATGGACCCCAGCCCAGCTGTCGCATCTGGCCTGACGTGTAACGAACAGCCAGTCGTCTACCCCAGCCTAGTTATTCAATAATAAATGCTCAAAAATGTGAATGGGAATTTGTGAATTTAACAAGCACAGCTGCTTAACATTTTGTTAAGACAGAGAGTGGGGGTTGATTTGTACCAAAGGAAGAGGATTAAAAACTCTTTGCTGCTGACGGATAGACCATTTTCACATTGAATGAATAAGAGTAATCCACGATAAATTTTTGCCATCACTCCCTCTCTGTCCTGCTCTCTTCCTTATCTTAAAAGGACAAAATTAGCATTGTTTATTCACAGATTCAGACACCGTACATAAACAGACAATTTTTCCATTAATGGATCATTTTGTTTTGTGTTTGTTTACATTTTCTCCAAAGTCATTAACACATTACCAAACTTATGTTGGCTAAACATCATTGCGCAATTAATCGTGCAAGTCAGGGATGTTTGACTTTAGTTTGAAAACAATCTTTCCTCCAGGGAGTACTTCAATTCAATCCATGCTATAAAATGATCCAATGTAACTTTGACAAAGGAAATAACTGCACAATTATATTTAGCGTGTTCGATTATCTCAAGCTAGTTTCAAGTATCTGAAAGAATCCAGTGGCTTCCTTGTAATCAAACTAACCACGGTATGCTTTGGAAAATGCTCTGCAGAAACGTCAAGTAAACCTGTCATAGTCAATGGGCTAAACATGTGTATTGAGTAGCCAATTATTTTCTCCCCTTCTTTCTCCCAATTTAGTCTCTCCCAATTTTCTGCCAATTAACCCCCCCCAAACATTTCTCTGTTGCGACTGCTATGACTACTAGCTCACCTGCCAGTGAGGAGCACCCACCGGGAGGATGCAGTGCCTCTGTTCAACACTCCCCCGCTGACAGGTGCCATCGTGCAGCGACAAAGATCACCCTCGGCTTCCCTCCCCCCGAACATGGGCTTGTGTTTGTATAGACGCTCGGCCAAACCACATGTACCGCAGTGGATTCAAACCCCCTAGACAGGTACATTCCTTCTATTCTTTTCTTCCCTTGCCCCCCCCTCCCCCCTCTCTCCTCTTTCTCTTTTCTGGAATCAATCAAAACGATGGCGCTTGCACAAAAACCCACTGTTTTACACCTGTAAAACCTGTGATGTGACAATAAAGATGATTCTGATTCTGTATTCTTATCCCTGCACCACCAGAGCACCCCTAAACATGCTAGAGCACTGGTATGGTAGCCTGGTATCCAGCCTGCTTCGCTACGTTCGGCTGACTTTTTTTTCTCTCTTCGCTTCTCAGTCTGGAAAGCCTCCTATCTCCAAGGGAGGCGGGACATGCCAAAAGCTTCGAAACCTAACGTGGCTTCTGATTGGTCTGTGGTGCGGGGCGGGACCAAAAAAACAGTGTGATCGTTGTGATTCGTCATTCGTTTGAACAACATCCAATCAGCAACGACGTTGCCCAACGTAACATACGACGTTGCCCAACGTAACATATGTAGTTCCAGTGTAGTTCTGCAAAACCTTCCAATGGGAGGCTTTCCAGACTGAGAAGCGAAGAGAGAAAAAAAAGTCAGCCGAACGTAGCGAAGCAGGCTGGATACCAGGCTACTGGTATGGTCCTTTAACTATTTAACTCCCGATCCTATCTCATCTCTCATCCAGTCTCTTCTCTTTCTCTCTCTCTCTGTCTATGTCTGTCTCACCCCTCTTATCACGGCTGTTGAGCATTGTCACTTTAAATGGTTAAGTCCACTGCCAACAGTGAGCCGTATACCGACATCAATGCTGAATGAGACAACAGCAGAGCAGACAGACTGAGGGGTAGACAAGACAGGGGGGGGGGCAAGTGTGCCTGTTTGTGTGTGTGTGTGTGTGTGTGTGCGCGTGCGTGTGTGCGCGCAAGAAGAGACTTAAAACAGGCAGCCAGTGAAGGAGAAACAGAGGCGATTAGTGGGCTTTTGTTTACATCTCAGCGCACGGCAGACACAGACCTGAGCTGACCTCAGCACAGAAACAACGATCATGAGACAGAGAGAAGACAAAAGGAGGTCAGGCGGCAGAGAGTAAACATATAGCTTCATCATCTCTGTTCTGCTCTGCTCTCTGGACCTGAGTCCTACACTGTGGGACGCCCACTTTCACTAATGTCCTGCTGCTGCAGGTGAGCCCTGTGAGCTCCACTGATGTAATACAGGGTAATTCTCCTTAGCCACTTAAACCCATCATCTTCTGATGAAGAGCGAAGACTGCCCACCTACAAGCTCACCACAAGCTTGTAGATCTTTTTGTGTGCTACATATACACACACACACACACACACACACACACACACACACACACACACACACACACACACACACACACACACACACACACACACACACACACACACACACACACACACACACACACACACACACACACACACACACACACACACACACGTTGCAGTCAGACGGGGCCCCCCTGTCACAAAAAAAAAGACGCCTCGGAGTTACCGAGACTAGGGGGACGATGATTTACGATTCTGTCATAAGCTCGCCCGGTGGTGCCTCTCGTGACTCAAGTCACCTTCAGTGCGCCACCGTCAGTGAAAACGAGTGCACCTTTTTCAATCTGACTGGTTTTCCAAACATACTGTGACATAATTTATATATATATATATATATATATATATATAAACAATACGGTATATATGGCGTTCAGCACTGTCCCAGTACAACCTCTCTGAGAGTTAAAGCAAATAGGAATCAGGCAGGGAGAGAGAGGGGAGACACACGAGACATGACTCAAATCAGGATCCTCGCAACTCACAAGACGCAGGTGCTCAGTGCACTTACCGGTTTAGCTACCAGGCACACCAAGGCAAATACATTTTCACAAAATTGTCATCCAAAACCTCAACGTACATTTTACTAGGCTACTAGTAAAAATGTAAGATACGGTTAACCAGCCGAGCCTTTTATTTGCACTGGGGCTGATAAAAAGACAGAGAGGGTGATAAGCCACAGGGCTGCTATGGCAGCCGACTGTCACCATGAGCGACCTGAAGGCAATCAGCATGTCAAACACTGATGAAACTCGGCCGCCAAACATGGTTGATGGTGTGGATGGTTGATTCTCCGTTGAGGAGACAGTGGTGTTTATTCGGGTGAAGAGGAACCAAAACACAGAGTGAAAAAAAAGTGCCCTTCAGCGGTTCACGGAATGGCTAGACCTGTATTGATCCCGAGGGAAATTCAGTTGTCCTGTAGCTAAGCCCTGTAATCTGATATCCATTTCTGCGGCTGCAGCACAAGGTCAGAGTCTTCTAACTGTCACCATCACCACACCTCATGTCAACAGAAATGCTTGCACTCATAAAAACGGAGTAATGGCCCAGGAACGCTGGCGTAGCGGTCTGGGCACCTAGGCTACAATGTAGCCTGACGCGGGTTCGAGGCCTTTGCTGCGTGTCACTCCCCACCTCTCTCTTTCCCCATTTCCTGTCAGCCTACTGTCCTATAAAAACGGAATAAAAGATAACCGGGGCAAGGAGAGTGGGGTTTGTAATTGACAACCATAGAACTCAGACTGTAAGCAATATCTTCAATCCATCCACCCATCCATCCATCCACCCATCCATCCATCCATCCATCCATCCATCCATCCATCTTCTACCGCTCGAGTCATCCGCTAATCTCTGCACAAAAATCAATAAAGAGATCCGTATGTTTGGTTTCCTGCCTGGGGGGTAATTTATGGGGGTAATATAATCTTACTACCTCCAACGGTGCAGCTAATGGCTAATTTATACTTTGTCCTTCGGCCGTGCCATGTTGATATTTTTCAGTCAAAAACCTGTTATGCTCAATGAGCAACACTAATTGATTGGCTAATTACTAAATAGACTAATTAGGCTTAACGCTAAGGAATGGGTTTTCCTACAGGTGATTTACCAAGGTACCCCCCAAGTGCATTGAGCTTGAAGCTGGCAGTGGCTCCATCTGGAATGTGCCTGCTGGCGGCTGACACTGGAGGGCAAAGGTCACAAATGGACTGCCACCATTTGACTTAGTTAAGGTAAACTGAGCATTTATCGGACAAACATCAAAAGTTTCAAATTCTTATCATTCCTTGTACACGTTCATACCTCATAATGTCTACCATATGCTCTCTTTTACAGACAAAGACGCTGTTCTGCAAGGAGACACACTATGATTGTTAATTTTTTAAACCAAGAAAGCGAGTGAAAACAAAGAAATGCTGATACACAAGTATCCAAATGCTATGCATGTTGATAAACCTATTATGAAGCTCTGAATGACACCCTAATTTGTACATCATCAAGATGTTTAACGTTTTTTGGGGGGCTTTTTGTAAACGTGTGACAACATATGCACTCACATATGTTTCAAAGTTCCACTGCAACCCATTGGCCATTCCCAGCGTTGTAATAACAACATCCACATGCCAAGAGTAACAGCCAACCAGGTGCAAACGGCAAACCTAACCACGATGTGTGTGATACAACTAACCACTAACTATCACATCGATGATGAATGGAGCTGAGCTGTGGGATACGGGTTGAAGCTCGAACGATGAGAATGGAACACTTGTACTCCCGACTGTGTCTCTGGTTCCTCTCATGCCTCTCTCATACCACAGTTGCGGTGGTGGTACTGTTGGGTGTACAGTGTGGCTACCGCGATGAAGGACAGGAGAAGAAGGCCTCATCCTCCTCCTGCCCACATTGGGGGGGAAAAAAGAGAGGCTCGTACCCCTGGTCCCCTGCCAGCTGGCTGCCAGCCCAGCTCCTGCCATGCAGCACACTGCCATTGTCCTTCACTCAGGTCTCTCACGGTGATTAGAGAATGAAAATAGACAGACAGGAGGACAACAGATCTGTATCTGCTCCTCTCCGCATGAGAACAAAGAACAACAGCACTTAAATGAATAAGAGAACTCCATATTGCATTAACCTTATATACTGTCTTGATCGTACAGCAAATGGCGAAAGCCGATCTAGCACGCTGAAAACGTGATGTGATTGTGATGCGCTGTAAGTTTGAAGATCTGCTACTCTTTATTTATCCCCCACCCCCCCAAAAATAGGGATGCCAGGGTTAATATGATTAAGCAGCAGATCAATATAAACTGAGATTAAATCCACTTTGTGTTCTCCTGCTGAGGATAAAGTCAGCAATCATTATTACAAGACTAATGCACAATGCGATTACTGTACATGTGACCAGCATAAATGTTACAAACGGTAGCCTACGTCATTGGGTCTCAAAGTGGGGTCCGGGGACCCCCAGGGGTCCGTGGGGGGGTTCCAGGGGGTTCCCAGCAAAATTAGCTAATATAGCGTCACAATCATTTTTAACCACTTTATCCATATTTTATACTTTGGCTATTCAAAAATAGCAGATCTACAAGCTCGTAGCGCAGCACCGAGTGCCGCGCTACAAGCTTGTAGATCTATTTTAGAAAAATTGTGAAAATGTGTGCAAATCTTTGAATATATATATTTTCAAGCGAACATTTGTAACTCAAATCTTTGCTCCTGGGGGTCCCTGGAACTAAATATTTTGAGATGGGGGTCCGCGGCCAAATACATATCATTTTGGGGGTCCTTGACTTGGAAAAGTTTGAGAACCACTGGCCTACATCAAGCCTACATCTGCAACAATCAACACTGGTCCTCCAATGCAGAAGCATTGATGTCATCCTCAGTGCATCCATGCAGGCCTCACACAAAACTGAAGCCCCTGCATGTTCCCAACAGAAGGAGATCATGTTTGTTCTTGGCCGCTGCGGTGAAGCCCCGCTGACAGGGAGAGCTGTGCCGTGGCCCTCCTCCAGGAGGACCATCTGTCCTCCTGGACTGGGGAGGCTAGGCGGGCCGGCCCTCACCTTTGTGGCAGAGACACAGGGACGGCGATGGGTGGGTTCCATGTGGCCCAGCGGGACCTCCAAAATAAAAGCACCACCTATTATGATTCGGCACAGATCCCTGTTGCCAGCTCCCAGCAGCCTGCTGTTATTGCTGCTCACCCTGTTCTCCTCCAGGAGATAGAGAGACAGAGAGACAGAGAGAGAGAGAGAGAGAGAGAGAGGGAGAGAGGGGAGGGTTTAGAGACACAGTAGAGTGTCTCTCTCACACATACACTATCTCTGTGTCTCTTACCCCATCTCTCCATCTCTGTTTCTCTCTCTCTCTCTCTCTTTCTCTCATAACTATCTGTTAAAAAAGGGAGTGAAGCGTTCAGACAGGAGGCTGTGAGAGGAAGTGTTTTTTTCTTCTCACTCTCCATCACACAAACCAAGGTCAGTCAGAGGCCACGTTGTCAAATTATCACCGAGCAGGGAGGGAGGGAAGGAGCGATACGGGGAGAAGTGAGGAGACAGATAGAGCCTGAGAGCGTTAAGAGAGAAAACCCACGCACGCCACGCACGCACACTCACTAACACCCATTCACACACACACACGCACACGCACACGCACACACACACACACACACACACACACACACACACACACACACACACACACACACGCACACACGTGCGTACGTACGGTACGTCATCAGCCACAGAGAACATGGAACTCGTTAAGAGAGAAAACCCACGCACGCCACGCACGCACACTCACTAACACCCATTCACACACACACTCACACACACACACAGTCACACACACACACACAGTCACACACGTGCGCATGCATGTGCATGCGCACGCAGACGTGCACGCACACACACACACACACACACACACACACAAGCTGACCGGCAGAGCAACCTCAGAATGTGTCAACGCTGAGGAACATCCTGAAACAGCCGCCAGAACAACCTCCCTGCCTGCTTACTCATTTCCACTGGAACTTATTTTCTTTGCAGTGAGTTTGTTGGTCGGTTTCTCTGGGTCTTTTTTGTTTGTTTTGTTTTTTTCCCCCCCACTGCTGACAGAAATCTGGCAGAAGAGAGACGATTCGGGATTTTGTTTTTGGGGGGGGGGGCAGCTGTAATCTCCACAGTCTGTCACAGTGCAGGGTTTTTTACACACTGCCGGGAGGAAGTGTACGGAGAGGGAACAGAAAGACGGGAGGTATAGAGCGAGGGAAGGGTGGGAGAGGTGGGACATCGTGGATGAATCACTCGTTTATTCGCTTCTCGACAACAGCCACAAAACCTTCAGTGCCTGCTAGAAACATGGCCTCGCTCATTCTTTCTGCAGCGCACCAGAAACCATCAGCCCTATCCATCTGACATGTCAGACAACAGTGTTTTTTACCCTCTGGAAAACATTAATGCAAAGTGAAAGGAAGCAAAACAAATCAAATCAAATCAAATCATGTGCATCTCAGGATCCACATGGGAACGGCATGGCTCCAATATGGATCTGGTACTTCATGTGGCCAGCCTGTGACGTCAGTCATCTAATATATGACTCCAGATTTGAGCATGGTTCCAGCCCGAGTCCCATTGACTTTCATTATTATATAAGATCAAAGTTAACATATGTGTAAAGATTTTTTTGCATGGAGGTACTAGGTTGGCTTACTGGCAGCACGCCCAAGAAATGTGGCGCTGATCAGTCCAGTGGTTTGCTAGATTAGCTCTGGACACACACGCGCACGCACGCGCACGCACGCACGCACGCACGCACGCACGCACGCACGCACGCACGCACGCACGCACGCACGCACGCACGCACGCACGCACGCACGCACGCACGCACGCACACACACACACACACACACACACACACACACACACACACACACACACACACACACACACACACACACACACACACACACACACACACACACACACACACACACACACACACACACACACACACACACACACACACACACACACACACACACACACACACCCTTGGCAAGCCTCCTACAGAGCCACACCATAAATAAAAGAAAAATACATGGTACAACAGTGTGGCTTCCCTATGCAAACTGTATACCAAGGTACTAGTTGTGCAGTTTGTGAATGACCTCCTGACATTATCAATAACGTTAATCTTACACAAACTATGGAGTTGGGGACATACATACATACAGTACTGGCATCCAAGTATGTCTCCTGACTGGCACAGCCTGGAGGGACGGTGGATCTTAAGAGATTTATAAATTCACAAAACAAACAGTTGTTGTTTGTCAGATTTGAAGAAAATAAATGTGTGGATTCAACTTCCATGGCCTGTTGGCAGCGTGCATAAGAAATTTGACCCTGATCAGTGTAGTGTGAGATTAGCTGTGGACACACAAACATCTGGGAGACATACAGTACATACGGGGAACATACAGGGACATACAGTACAGTACATACAGCCAAATGCCCCTTTGGTGCTATGCCATTAAAAAAAAAGGATAATACAGCCTTGGCACTTCTCCTACTGGGACAGTATAGAAGATCAGCTTGATCTATATCAGCAGAGTTAGTTGCCATGCCTACCTGATTAGGGCAGTCCCGACTCCTTTATCATCAGAGCCATAAATCCTATAAGCAGGCGACACAAAGCCCTGCGTGCCATGGTGATAATGAGCCCACTGCGGAGCCTCTATCCAACTGCATTAAATCCATCAGGCACTTGTTGCATAGTAGCCTGTGGGAGAGCCGTCCAAAAAGTGACACAAGAGAAAGCGAGGGACAGAGAAAGAGAGAGAGAGAGAGAGACAGACAATCCACTGCACACACTTCCCTTCTCCACGCACAGCAGAAACGGTCCAAACTGAAATACCACAACTACAATCTTCTTTATCCTCCTTTATCCAATAATGACCCAGGATAGAAAAAAAAGAGGGAAAATTTAAATAGAAAACACAAGCAAAGTGAGAGAGAGAGTGAGTGAGACAGACAGTAGACCCAAGCAGCCACTACACTAGGCCATCCGTTTAGTGAAACGCATACAGCTGCTCTCCTAATGCCTGGAGCCCTCTCCCCTCTCTCCTCTCCTGTGACACAAAGCCCCCCAACAGCTGAATGGGGCTCTGCAACATTAGCATATGTAAGAGAAAGTAGGTGGCTTTCCTGGATGGGTGGGGATGAGGGTGTAGGGTGGGGTGGTGTAGGGTGGGGTGGTGTAGGGTGGGGTGGTGTAGGGTGGGGTGGGTTGGGGGGGGACCGTGACATTCAAAGTTTTTTCTGGGCTGACAGGAAAGAGGGCAGGAAAAAAAAGGGAGGAAAAAGGCTATTGTTCCTGGGAAAAGACAGCGCAGGTCCACCCTGGTGACCTATCCAGATGCGGTGTGACGGCAGGCTTTTTTGGAGTGGCTGCGGCAGCGGGAGACGAGAGAGAGAGAGGAATTCACTCCATTCTGTTCCCCCCCCCCTGTGAACCACAGCCTGGGCAACACAGAAAAAGACTCCTCGACTTTAACCAAACCAGCAACCATGACCAGCTGAATAGGAAACCCCAACAGAGTAAAGATGGGTCAGAGAGAGGGAACCCGTCCTCTTTCAGACAGTACCCTGATATAATCCCTTGATCCACATGCCGTATGCTGAGCTTTCGTTGTTTTATACGTTTTTTCCTTCAGCAGAGATGCTACACATTACTGTAGGATAAACCATAACCATAAGATAAACCTTTATTGATCCCTGGGGGGGAATTCAGGACATGGACAGACAGGAGGGGGAGGGGGAGAGGATGACGGTAAAAGTGGGACAGGTGGGCTGCTGGTAGGGTGCATTGTGAGGAAGATTAAAGCTATAGCACACCCCCGTTCTCCATCGCTATGCTATGAACAAAGTTGTGCAAAGTGACTTAACCCATTCAATCCGGGAACGCATCACTGTCATTTTTAGATTTCTATGGCTATACAAAAATAGCAGATATACACAAGCTCACCGAGTGCCGTGCTATGAGCTTGTAGATCTGCTATTTTTGAAGAATCGTGAAAATTCGTGAAAATCTTTCAATATATATATATATATATTTTTTTTTTAAGCAAACATTTTTAACTCAAATCTTTGCTTCTGAGGGGTAGGCCTACCTGGAACAAAATATTTTACAAATGTTCGCTTTAAAAAATATATATATTCCAAAGATTTGCAAAAATGTACACGATTTTTCAAAAATAGCAGATCTACAAGCTCATAGCGCGGCACTCTATTTTCGAATAGCCAAAGATATCTGACAAACATCTCAGCATGTATATATACTGGAACAATGAGCGATGAGTGTGCTCTCCACTGCATGGTTGGAACGGAGAACTAAAAAACACTGTTATTCTCACTGCTTCCTGATGCACTCCTTCTGCCTCTCTAGTCTGTTTGTGGTCGGAGGAGGCAGGAGCGCGTTAATGGCAGGAAATGACAGACCTTAATCAAGCTGAATGAATGGCAAGCAAGTACAGGCCTTTGTGCCACGCTCGGCTTTGATCCAGTCTCTACTACTGCCAGGCAGGTTCTCAGCTTTGATATGACTTGAAGGGAAAGGAAAGAGTTTTTATTTGAAGAGCAGGAAGCCCCAGGAGGTAGCACTTTAGAAGCTCTCTTGACACGGGGACCCGGCAAACAGACACACCATTCTGTACCCTATACACACACACACATGTGCAACAGGTCCTGTGGAGAAACACACACACACACACACACACACACTCACACACAAACACTTGATTCCACATGGGCCACTGTGGGGTCTGGTCGGTAATTTAACTACCAGTGGTAGTCATTACACAAATGAAACGAACACACGTGCACCTTCGTGCACACATGCTATATAAGGCAGAGGGTCAAACACGGCACGAGAATAAACTCACAAACCGCTGTCGAGAGAATAATATTTGGTTGCTAAAGCCAACATTAATTCGTTAAACTGATCCAGATCTCACTCATTCCTTATAGGCTCAAGACTTAACCACTTAACACCTATTTTATACTTAGTCATACAACAATGATGGAAGGCACAAATAAAATGAATCCTTTGGAAGTTTTCACCTATAATGACCTGCCCAAAATAGGGAACCTAAGGCCCTCATGGAGCGATTATGTGCCATTCCCCTCAGGTTGCAGGTCCAGGCAACCAGGGATGGATCTCTCTCTGCACAGGAGATCCATCCATTTAGAACTGGGGTCCAACCGTTGCATGGGGCCCAGAATTGAGGGGAGATATTAATATTGATATCTTCTCATATGAAAATTAATTGATGCAGTCTAGGCAGAATCAGGGATTATTGGATAAACGTTCTTAAGCACATTGTCAGCACTGTGTAATAAGTTGTATTTTAAGTGGAAACGTTGCCGCTTCTGAACCTAAATTCCACTGTTCAGATGTGAGATCATATACCTATGTCCTCTGTGTATTTCTCCCATGCAATGACATCAAATGCGGCGTTTTGCATAATCGGGCATATGCGTCGTTTCAATGATGCGTTTGACAATGGGATTTACATTCAAAATGTGTGAAATTTCATGTTCTTTAGAGCACACACACACACACACACACACACACACACACACACACACACACACACACACACCCCCACACACACACACACACACACACACACACACACACACACACACACACACACACACACCCCCACACACACACACACACACACACACACACACACACACACACACACACACACACACACACACACACACACACACACACACACACACACACACACACACACACACACACACTTCAATTCCACATGGGCCTGGTAGGTAATTTAAATACCAGTGGCAGTCACACCCAAAATTAGTGAAATTTCATGTTCTTTTAAAACATTTAAAATATTGCATTTTCTTTCATTTAGTCATTTGCGTAATTTAACCAAATGACACAAAAGGAAGGCAGAGCCTAGGGCCCATGAACATCCAGATCCGGCCCAGCAGGTAACCACAAGCAAAATCAAACAGACTTTTATGTTCTTGTTTATCCCACATGATATAAACCTGCAAGATTCCAACTAACAGACTCCACTCCATGCCCCCAGTACCATAGCTGGTTTTACATTGGTAGTTTAGTTTGGTGTGTCTTCATTTGCTTAGTGTAAGTAGGTACTACTGTGTTTTATGCCTCACTGAATGCAAATTTCCCATTTGGGACATTAAAGTTGTGGGGCTCTATAGCAGGGAGTAAGGACTACCTATGTGATACCACAACAGGACTCTTTTACTTTACTGTACAGGAACCTGGTGGTGTGACTGATGTCCTCTGGTGCAGAATAGAGTGAACCTGTAGGCCAAACCAAGCTCAGCATGGAAGCCATTGAGTCTTGCTATGTAATTACAGCACTAAACAGCTTACAAAACCGTAATGTGGTCAGGAACAAAGACTTGGGCCTGATTGCTTCCACCAGGGGACCCTAAATAATTCAGAGAATGAGAGACACCTGAATGCCCCAGGAATGAGTGAAATGTATACCTTCTGTCCCGACACTTAAGGATGCATATTATGGTTTACCGTTGCGTTGACTACAATGAGTCATCTCAAGACTTTTGATCACAAAGAAGTGACATTTTTGGGGATGAAATAATCTGTGTTTTAAGCCTCATTAGCGGTGGGGCTTCAAGGATAGTGGTGTCGGTCGGTCGGTCGATCTGTCTGTCCACCACCCCTCCCAAAACTAAATCTCGAAAACTACAGCCTGGATTACCGTGGAATTTGCCCCTGAAGGATGAACCCTACTGATTTGAATGACCCCGGCATGGCCCTTCTTCTAGTGTCAGTCACTCTTAGGTCAAAATGCTTTTCATACCCTGCCATTAGCACCTTCTTTGCATCACAGCTTTGACTTGTTTTCTGTTTTATTTTATTTCTCTTAATAGCTTTTGGGGCTCTATGGATGGCAATTCCGGTCAGTTCAAACCACTTTTGTCCGTTTGGGTGTAAAGTGCAGCATCAATGGGTCGACTAGTGGGGCTTTGAGACTCTTGAAATATTGACTGGTGCATCCGGCTTTGTTGAGTGTTTATACAAACACAATTGGCCCGTGTTCGCGGGAAAGGGTGTGAAGGGTGATATTTATTTGTCACTACACGTACACCGACGGGCGGCACCTGTCAGCGGGGAGCGTTGGGCGGGAGGAGTAGGACGAAGGCTCTTCTACGTCCTCCCAGTGGGGGCTCCTCATAGTAGGGGGTACTAAGTGAAAAATCGTTACGCGGCGGATAAAAGCATGAAATTTGATACAGATGTCCCTTGGGTCATCCTAAAACATCCTAGAAGGGGTGCCCAAAAAAATCTTAAACAGGAAGTGAGTTATGGACAAAATTCTAAATGGCCACCTAAACTGTTGACCGTTGACTCAAAAGACACCAAAATAATCTCCAAAAAGCATAAAATGTGGCACACATGTCCCTTGGGTCATCCTAAGACATCCTAGAAGGGGAGCCCAAAAAAATCTGAAACAGGAAGTGAGTTATTGACCAAATTGAAAATGGCCGCCTAGTGTTGTCGATTGACTCAAAAGACACCAAAATAATCTCCAAAAAGCATAAAATGTGGCACACATGTCCCTTGGGTCATCCTAAGACATCCTAGAAGGGGTGCCCAAAAAAGTCTTCAACAGGAAGTGAGTTATTGACTAAATTGAAAATGGCCGCCTACAGTGTTGGCGATTGACTCAAAAAGCCTATAGAATCTCCAAAAAGTATACAATTTGGCACATATGTCCCTTGGGTCATCCTAACACATCCTAGAAGGGGTGCCAAAAATAATCTGAAACAGGAAGTGAGTTATTGACTAAATTGAAAATGGCCGCCTACAGTGTTGAAAGATGATGCAAGATACCTACAGAATCTCATAAAAGCATGAAATGTGGTACAAATGTCCCTTGGGTGATCTGAACGCATCCTACAAGGGGTGCCCAAAAAGGTTTTAAACAGGAAGTGACCGCCTAAAAGCAGTTGACACAAAAGAAAACATAAGGGGACGTCATAAAAGTGTGTAATTTGGTACGTACATTGAGTGCTTCTTAATATATCCTAGAAGGGGTTATTTATTTGTTTGCTTGTTTATTAAACTTTTTAGGAAGGGACCATGTTGAAGAAATTCTAAATGGCTGTTTAAACAGTTGACCATGGCAGTCTGCATATTATGCAGACTCAATACGACAGGTTATGCAGTGCATAACTTGCCGTATTTTGTAGTCTACCTTCTGTTTTCATTTCTACATCACTTATTTATTTTACTTTCTGCATAATTTTTTTATTGTACTCTTTGAATCTTCTTTATTTATCTAACTCTCTGCATATTCTCATTTATTTTACTCTGCATCTTATCTTACTCTGCATATTCTTATTTTACTCTCTGCATCTTATTTATTTTGCACTCTACATCTTCTTGCTTGTTTTACACTCTATCTTCTCATGTATTTTCTTCTTGATCATTACTGTTTTTTTGTGATTAGTGTTTAGTAACTACATGTATTCATGTGTGCCATTTCGCAATTACCAGCACATTGGCATAATGCTCTGCAAGGTAACCCAGCATCCCGGCATCTACACTTTCTCGAACAGAAGGGCTCAGCTTTGCAGCCACACTTGAGTTCTCTACAAACTTAAGCAGCCTCTGGCAAGAGTGTCCATAAAGGTGTCCACGAATCAGCGACTTTAATTTATTTGTCAGGAGATGGTAGAGATTGCATAGCTTTCAGGCTTCTGGACCAAATGCTAGATTGGCTGCTCGATTTGAATATTGTAGCAGTGCAGCCCGTGTGGGAGGAGTGTTTTCCATTGAGAGACTATTCAAACTTTTTTTGGCACCCCTTAGGATGCATTCAGATCACCCAAGGGACATTTGTACCAAATTTCATGCTTTTATGAGATTATTTTTATGAGTGTCTTTTGCATCATCTGTCAAGACTGTACACAGCCATTTTCAATTTAGTCAATAACTCACTTCCTGTTTCAGATAATTTCAGGCACCCCTTCTAGGATGTCTTAGGATGACCCAAGGGACATGTATGCCATTATGAGATTCTTTAGTTGTCTTTTGAGTCAATCGACAACACTGTAGGCGGTCATTTTCAATTTTGTCAATGACTCACTTCCTGTTTAAGATTTTTTTGGGCACCCCTTCTGGTATGTCTTGGGATGACCCAAGGGACATGTATGCCAAATTGTATGCTTTTATGAGATTCTTTAGTTGTCTTTTGAGTCAATAGATAACACTGTAGGCGGCCATTTTCAATTTTGTCAATAACTCAGTTCCTGCTTAAGATTTCTTTGGGCACCCCTTCTAGGATGTCTTAGGATGACCAAAAAGACATGTGTGCCAAATTGTATGCTTTTATGAGATTCTTTAGTTGTCTTTTGAGTCAATCGACAACACTAGGCGGCCATTTTCAATTTAGTCAATAACTCACTTCCTGTTTCAGATTCCTTTGGGCACCCCTTCTAGGATGTCTTAGGATGACCCAAGGGACATATGTGCCAAATTTTATGCTTTTTGGAGATTATTTTGGTGTCTTTTGAGTCAACGGTCAACAGTTTAGGTGGCCATTTTGAATTTTGTCCATAAGTCACTTCCTGTTTAAGATTTTTTTGGGCACCCCTTCTAGGATGTTTTAGGATGACCCAAGGGACATCTGTATCAAATTTCATGCTTTTATCCGCCGCGTAACGATTTGGCCATTTTTTGTGCTTAGTACCCCCTACTATCACTGGCAGGTGAGCCAATAGGATACAACAACAGCAGCGACAACAACACACACAAATGTGTGTGGGGAGGAATCAATTGGCATAACAACTACATTGGGGAGAAGAAAGGGGTAAAAAGAAAAAAAGAAAAAAAAAAACGGTAAAAACTAAAGTAAAATGGATAAATAGTGTCGTGGAATGAAACCTTTCATATGATAATTACCAAGCGTGTGCAGTGGTGGAAAAAGTACTGACATTTTTTACTTAAAGGTAGGGTAAGTGATATTTTATGTTACTTTTTTGTATTTGTTAAAAAGGATAAAGTACTATATTCTGATAGTAATCATTTCTACAGAGCGTTTGTTCGGTCACAGGGGTCTCTCCAGCTCTTTAGTAAACAGAATATAGTACATTTTCAGGTAGGTGACAAATTTTAAGCCAATCAGGAGAGAGCACAAAAAATGCATGTTCTGTTTAATAAAGAGCTGGAGAGACATGGGAGACTCCTTTTACTGAACAAACACTCTATAGCAATGAGTACTATCAGAATATAGAGCTATTTAACACTTATTTTAACCAAAGTAAATCACTTACCCTACATTTAAGTAAACGTATCAATACCACGATGAAGAAGTACTCCATTACAAGTAAAAGGCCTGTGTTCAAAATACTTGAGTAAAAGTACAAAAGTATGGCATCAAAATATTCTTAAAGCACCAAAAGTAAAAGTACTAAAATGTTTGAAAATAAAATTGTAGATCGGCTATTTTTCAAATAGCCTATGTATAAAATAGGGCAAAAGTGGTTCATGTATGTTTTATAATGTTATAATATAACTTCTGCAAAGTAACTAGTAACTAAAGTCTACAAATAATTGCAGTGGAGCAAAAGTACAATATTTGCCTCTGAGATGTAGTGGAGTAGAAGTAGAAGTATTGAAAAACGGAAATACTCCAGTAGAGTAACCTCTAAAACGGTACTCTTAAGTACAGTACTTGAGTAAATGTACATAGTTACTTTACACCACCGGGCGTGTGACACAACGTTGCCGCCTCGTCTTTTTACTCACATGGCTGGCAGCATGGGGCCAGTGTGATGACGATGGAGCGCTCAGTCCATCCTGAGATACAAGCCCTTAGTCATGCAGAGCGAGAGCGGAGCGGCTCTTTCCTACAGAGAGCAGAGGGAAGGATAGCAGCTGGCAGACAGCAGGACGCACACAGCATCTCTCTGAATGTCATCTCTCCACTTTTTCTTCTCCTCTCTCTCTGTCTCTCTCTCTCTGACTAATTTCTCTCTATCCTTCCTTCTCCCCTCCCCCCCTTCCCCCCCTGTCAGTTTGTTCTGATGTCTGCATTCAGCCAGACCAGGAGGCTGAAGTCTGTCCTCACTGTCCTCACATGTCACTCCATAGCCAGGACAGAGAAGGAGGGAGAGAGATAGAGAGAGAGAGAAACACACACACACACACACACACACACACACACACACACACACACACACACACACACACACACACACACACACACACACACACACACACACACACACAGAGAGACAGTGACAGAGCAAGAGAGAGACAGAGACAGTGAGAGAGAGAGAGAGAAGCTTTGCCAGCAAATTATGCTGAGTGTAAACAACTGTCTCGTCTGCGTCTATCTACATTTTCACGAGACAACGTGTACAGAATATGACAGCCGTGAGTGACAGCAGGCCGCCCCTCAGACCAGAACAGAGAAAAAGTTTAGAGCGGGGTTACGAGGGACCACCATGAGTCATTGCTCTGTCTGGTAGATATTATTCAGACTCGCTGTGTTTTACTGGATTTGTGATACAATGCAATGAAATGTCATGAACAAACACAGAGCTGAAGATCTATAAAGAAAGGGTGTGCCAGGCTGTGTGTACTGTATGTTGCCCCAGAGTCAAAAATGTCATCTGCATATTTCTAAACACCCCCGCCCCCAGCGTTGGCTATTCAAAAATAGCAGATCTACAAGCTCACAGTGCGTCACTTCGTGCCGCACTGCAAGCTTGTACATCTGCTATTTTTGAACATTTTTGAAAAATCTTGAAAGTGTGAGAACTACTGATTTAGATGGCATTCGTAGAAGTGGCCTCAATCATGCAAAAAGGTGGATGCCAACCTTTCGCCCTGCCACGGTTGGAATACAGCTGTATGCTGTAGTGGTAACACTGCTGCAGTTCTTGTTTCTTGTTGAATCCTAATCATGGTTTGTGCCCTGCATGCAAGGTAAAAAAAAACTAAACATGCAGTGCAATGGAAATTAAGTCAAAGTTTGTTTTGATGAGTGATCACTACAAAGCGGTTCATTAAACTCATGAAAAGAAGCAGCAGCGACTGTCTGCATTGTTTATTTACTTTTTTGCGATGCGTAGTCTTTCATTACATAATTGAGCATGCAGGGCACAAACCATGATTAGGGATCAACAAGAAACAAGAACTGCAGAGGCAGTGTTACCACCACCACAGCATACAGCGTATTCCAACCGTGGCAGGGCGAAAAGGTTGGCACCCACATAATGCTGTGTGGATCCAGCTCAGCTTAGCTGTACGCAGCGCGGATGACGTCTTTCATACACACCGGGGACAGATAATGAGGGTTTTTGACGTTCGGAGGGTCTAAAATTAGCACGCGAATAATAATCACTGGGCTAGCGTGCTGCTTTTCATTGGGAGCTTTTGGCAGGAGAGGCCCGTCCTGCGTGCCAACACAGGGGTGCTGCATGCTCAACGGATGGGTGTTGTAGGAGCAGGCAGTCAGGAAGCCAGGAAAAGTTGATACGTTGATACTAGTGCATTTTAAATCCAGATGCTCACAGCAAGGTTGGCTAGAAGGAGCTATAGGGTACTAAGCACAGAACAGCCTTGCTCATATTCAGATATACTGTACACAGTCAAATCTGCAGTGTTCATTTATGCATTATTTGTAACTCTGAGAGTGTACAAATGGAACCAAATGGACCCCTCATGGGTCCATTTGGTTCCATTTGTACAGAACACTCTTAAATTAACATGAGGATTTACTGTGTATCAGCAAGTGCACAACGTGAGCGTGATCGATTGATCGATCGATCGACCAATCAATACATCAATTGATACATCGATCGATATATCGATAGATAGATTCCCGAGGGATATTCAGTTATCATAGCAGCACCGCAGTAAGAGGTGTAAAGACTGGATTCACAACATGGATTATAAGTGTAGCCCAAAATGAAAAACAACTACTGCAACAACAACAACAGAAAAACAACTTCTTCACAGTGAGGACTGTGGCCATCTGGAGCTTATGTTCCACCACCGCAATTTCCTCCTGTAATTAATGAAGATCTCCGAAGGGAACGGCCTGATTAAGTGAAAACTCTCCTTATTCTCCACAGGCCCCCCCCCGCTTCCCGTACTCGGAGAGGAACGGCTCCGACAGAATTCATGAGAACTTGCCTGCTCTGGTTTGTCATGCAGCTGGCATCTCTTTTTTTTTTTTTTTCTTTTTTTTTTTGATGGGAGTCACTTTCAAAGCTTTCCCCCTGCAAGTGGCATCAAAAACATCTGCTCCAGGCCACCCGCCCACATGAGAGATTGGCCAGTTCTGGCAGGATGGTCCGCAGATGTAGCCAGGAACCGACATGCAAAACACACACGCAAAACCCCCCAGACAGCCACTGTAGGACAGTTACGACAACTGACGTGCCAAGATCAACAAGTCAGTGATGAGTGGCAGATGAGTGAACAGGGGAGGACAAAAATACAAAAAGAAAATAAATGGGGACAGCCAGGGAGGAAAAAGTACAGCGAGGGAAGGAAATGAGCAATGGTGGAAGAGGACAGAAATGTATTATGTAACAACATGAGAATGTCGATTATAGTGGGAGAAAGACTGATATCTAGCGACTTAAAGTGTATCACTGTTGCGCCGGCGTCTACTGGCTATGTTTGCCAATGCACAGTAGCACTACGAAAAAAGAAGAAGAAAAAAGACCAATCTGACGTCGTCCATCCAGGTTTAACAGTAGCGCTGTTCAGGGAATGAGCCCAGTAAAGCCTGATGATGAGGTATACTAGCGGTAGCACTGCCTTGCCTTGTTAAGGCTGCCCTGGGCTGGCGGACAGAGACGGCTTAAATGTAGGCTAAGCTCCGCTGCAGCAGCTCAGAGTTAAGTAAAACAGTGAGCATCATTAGGGGAAGTGTGCCTAAGTACTGTCCACAGCCCTGTAAAGACAGCGTTAGTAGTGTGCGTGTGTGTGTGTGTGTGTGTAGTGGGGGGTGCATGGGAAATGGTCCGAGTTATTTCCATTCCCTCATCCCGTTTATGGAAACATTACGGGAGCAAGGTTCAGTTCTCACGGAGGAGAAAAAGTCTTAAGCGAAGGAGTGAAGGGGAGAGTGAAGGAGAGAGAGAATAGAACGAGGAAGAGGGGCCCACAGAAAATGCTGCTATTAGCTTGTTTTTCTCTGGAAAAGACCTTGCTCTGTGTGTGTCCTTCATTGTGTCATTCTCCCCCTGGCAAAGGGCACAAAAGCCTCCATTTATCCTTCCTGAGCATCTAGCTGTATTGAGAGACAGCCCCAGAGAGGCGGGCAGCCATCATCACGTGTGCCAGGGGTGACATGGCTTTTCCCTTGTTAACACCGCAGCCCCACGCCCGGGGTGTGTGTGTGCGCCCAAGTGAGGGATTAAGCCTGATACGTTATAAATCGTCGTACGACGGCGTCGCGCGCTGAAAACAGCCAATCTACAAGCTCACAATGCTTCACGCCGCGGCGCGATGCGAGTTTGCAGATCTGCTATTTTCGGGCGCACCACACCGCCATACGACAGGGTACAAAATTAAGCATTATTCCTGCTCACAAAACGGGAGAAAAGGAGAAGTACATCTGCTACCATATATTTGCATTTCTTTTGGTTGGGATCACAATGCACCACTTGACTTGCTGGAAAGCGAACATTCTCAGTCAGGCGTGAGAAACCCACCCCATCAATGAGCCCCTTTTCCACTCCTTGGGTTTCTTGAACCGGGGTAACGGCGCATCACAAGAAGCAGCTTGTGCACAAAAAAACACAATCTGTCAACTGGAGGCAGGGAAGGGGTGGGGGGGGGGGGACTGGTTTATTCATGACTCTATCTCATCGGTTTCAATTTACCAAGCGGTCTCGGAAGTATAGAAAGGGGGACCAAAGTGCATTCTTTGGACACACAGCTAAGTCGTGCTATTCAGCGTAGCTCTAATTGCAGAGTGAGTGGAATTTTCTGCATCTTTAGCAGCGAGACACAACAGCTGCAGCTGGCATGGTATGGTATTGGTGTGGTATGGTATGCAACAGGGTGTGTTCCAGGGAGGTGGAACAGCAAAAGAGGGTGTCAAAGACTAGAACCTCCCACTAAGAGCCACCCACACATCGATGTACACACGTGCACGGCCGCGCGCACACACGCACACAGTAAAAATCCGGCATACTAATTTAGCTCTAGAGTAAAAAATTGCCTGTTTACCGTGTCGTTTCAAACCCCCGATAGTCAGCTTTTCATCCACTGTGGAAAGATAAAGCCCCCGAAATGCCAAAGTCTGTGTATACAGCAGCACGATGCGAGACCCTCAAATCGTCAAGGTCAGAGATGCAGGCCAGGGACCTGTTGTCCGTATCAACCCTGTGTCTGTAGCCCGGACCCCCCTCGCCACTCAACAGCGGACCTTTAATCTCAATGATTTAGAGATGAACCAGCTGCCATATCCACCCCTGCCTCCAGCCAACCTGTCACGGCTGATTATTTCCCCACTCCCTTCTGTTCCATTACCCATCATGCCCCTGCACCCCCCCAGCCCCATATTGAACATACCCCTGGCCGCGGGTCTCGTCGAGTGAAGGAATGGACATGATGAATGCATTGGCAGCCAGTCGCTCATATTTGCTCCTTTTCCCACCTCTTACTGTACATCTGCCCTCGCTGTTTTCCACCACTCCGGTTCTCCTTACACCCCCGCCCCCCCTCAGACACCCCCCCCACCCATGCCAAATGGGGAGAAGTGTCCGGGGAGATGAGTGCGGATGAATTCATCCCATCCACCAGGAGCCAAGTGCACTCATCCGACCTGACATGAGGCCCCCAAAGATTGAGCAACCCTTGACCTCTGCAATCCGCCAGGGCTAACGATCTGATGAGATATTCCAATATGGGCTGGGAGGAGGGGTATACTAACGGAACAGTCTATGACAGTAACAAGAAGCTTATATGACTGCTCTATCTCTAGCAACACCATATTCCCGTCGAAGAACCCCACTGGCAAATGCACACGGGAGTCCTGGTGCATTAATATTTATGTAATTCAGAGGGAGGCACATAAGGGCATCTGGAGTTAGCACCATTAATGTAATTTCCACTACGCTCAAGCGGAGATCAGACGCCAGATGAGAAATGAGTGAGGGAAGGAGTCTGTCCTTAATCGCCAAGCTGGCCCTGCTTAACAACAGTGCCCCAAATAAGCCCAGATTTCCTTATTGCCGGTGCTCTTATCTCAGAGCTGCAGCAGGCGTAAACGCATGTCAGGAAGATGACAGTGTTTACAGAGCGCATCGGGCAGCACTGCCTGCTGTACGGCCCGCTTTCAGGCGCGCTAACCTTGTAGGTAAAGAACGTCATGCGGAATAGATTAACTCAAATGTTGGACGTGCAGAGAGAGAGAGAAATGCATTCAGCAAGTTTAGCTGGATTTAGGATCTCCAGATTGAATCGGATACAAAAGGCTATAACCTGGTCCCTTACCCCCAGGCTGAACATGTTCTGGCTAAATAAGTTAAAGACTAAGTAAATCTGCTCTATTAGCAGTGCGGTATCAATGTCCGCTGGGTAAGAGGAAAGATCCCATGTCAGGTCACAGAGATAGAGAGCATCGTCCCTCTGACCTTGAAATACCCCCACAGAGCATGATTGCTAACCAAATAAAATATGACAGAGACAGAGACACATCAATACCATATTGCATAAAGCAATCCCCTCATGATTTTACTTCAGAGATCACTCATGATTGAGTATACTATGCATTGTAGCGGTAAACTTCTGGAAGCCAGCAGCCAGCCAGGGAGTTGGATCTATTGGGACATTGTCAGATAAAATGGAAGAAAGCACCTCAGGGACCCCAGTCTCAGACTGCCTTTAGCTGACAATTAAAGCAAAAATGACAGCAAACAATTAACCTTTTTCTGCCTGTCTTTACACCATCAGAAAAGGTTAGATGTCGTTGCCTATAGGTGGGACTATCTTCGTTTGCGACCTGATGGAAACGTGAGGAAGAACCAAATAGTATGCTTTGAAGACTGATCTTTGTGTCAAACTGCAACATGCAGGGTTCGTTTGACTGACAAAACATGTCAGGCCTGACTCTCACTGACATCTGTCAGTGAGCGGGCAGTTAACTTTAAGGTTTTGGGGAAAACACGTATACCCTAAATAAAAATGTGAAACAGCTGAGGGCATTGCAATCATATAACCGCTGGCTGTTCCCATACACAGTAGTACTGGGCGTAGTGGTTTGGCCCAGACCCAGGCACATCGCATAGCTGGGGTGCCATGTAGCCCAGTTTACATTTCAAACGCAGCTGAAATGATCTCAGTAAGCACTGCTAGTCAGAAGTTAGTTGGTTGTGATTCAGATTTGAACATGCTGTGTGGGACATTGTTAGGCAGGATGTGTTATGTAATCTCACTCTAGTCTAGACTCTAGCCCTCCTCTTCTTCAAGGCCAGAGTCCCGCACAAAAACACAAGCAACCACTCTGTCACATGTTGTTAACAAGCCCCCCCTAAACTCCAAGCGTCCTGGAGGAGGAGCAGGGCCGCTGTTCATCTGCTCTGCATTGACAGACAATGAGATTACAGAGGAATCAGGGCCACTGCCAGTCCAGATCATTATCTTCCCCAGTCCACGTCCTTTACAAATCGAATAAAAGGAAAGCGATTTCAAATGATGTCGCAAAAGGAAATAGGAAGAAAATAAATAGAAGGAGGCTCTATACTACCTTGGCTTTACCATTAGCTCTGCTTGGCTGGGCCAGCTCTTCTTTAAACATATAATACTGCTGCTACTGACTGCTATGCCTCCATTCATCCATCCATCCTGTGTACACAGGGAAAGAGAAAGGCCTGGCCTGACACAGGGCAGTACAGCTCCTATCTTCAGCCTTCCCTTCCACTCTAATGCCTAATACACAGTACAGGGGTTACAGGGTACAAGTAGTAGCTTCACTTCCCTCAGTCCTGTTTGAGACCATATCACACCAACATGCCTTTGATAACACAGCAAGTAATGGGAGTAGCATATAACCCAGACCGAGCTCAAATTAATTCTGATGATGTGTTGAGAGGATGCATACTGCAGCTTAAACAGAAGTAGTCTAATGCCCTGCATTATAAAGACACAAGCTGACAACAAGCAGCTTGTTCAGGTATCAGGCACAAAGTACTTGGAGGCCAGTCTATGACATCAGGTATCTGTACGTCAGTACTATGACTTCAGTACTGTCTATCAGCACGTAGCATGGCCTGGGTTATTGCATAGATGAAATAGCTAGGGCTCTACTCACACTGCTACCTGCGTACAAGTGAACCACCTGACCAAGCACTGTAGGCAACATTATCAATGTTAGCACACAAAGCTCATGTTAGCACATTAGCACATTGTTGATCTGTATGCATTGTTCAAGATGTACACTGTTGCCCTGTGTAAGGAAAGCTAATTTCCCACTGCAGTATACACAGACTGAGGAAATGTTTTCATTTGACATTTTAATATATAGGTTAAATAGCTATATGTAGGGGGCTTCAAGCCAGTTGCTAATTAATTTAGCAAACTGTCTGAAAACCTTTTCAATTGCACAGGGTAGCCATGCTGTTATTAGACTCTGTCTTGTTTTATTCCCCGAAGAACGGGTTTTTTGTCTTTATGTAGCTGTCAAGTGAAGGAACAATTTTTAATGAGCTGCAATCCTCCACAATGTCAGACCGCTATAACAGGAGAGCATTATTGTTTATGGGAATATGATTATTTGCACTATTGTCTATTGCCCAAGTTCTGTGATAATTTGGTGACTACCCTGACAAATTAACCACCAATAAGTAACCTGAATTTGTAGCGTGAGAAATTCCCATTGTGGTCTGATTTATGAACCCAAGGAAAAGCAAATAAGACTAACATCCTCAAGGCTCCTTGTTTTGCCAGCTTTTTCTGTGTGTTTTATTTTTTTTAGACAATGACAGAACACAGGCCTTACCACACTTTCTAATTTGTCTCATGTCAGCGAGCTGGCGACATGAAAGAACCGAACACAAAACAGATACTTTCTCACACAATTGATACAAAAAAGACTGTTTAGGGGAGAGTTCCTTCCTTCCTGTCAAAGGTCGATATGCCGAAAAAATTCACTTTCCCCTCAATGTGTGTCACAATGCAGAGCATTCCACCTCACAACAACACCGCACACCGGACAGTGCAAGATTAACAACTAAAGCCCCTTGTTTTGTGGTACTTTTACCATTTCTATAATGATAATAATAGTCACACGGCTGCCATTTTACACTTACGTCATACTTGGGGTGTGGAATTGGTCAATACACATTACACCTCCATCCAGCGTTGCTCTGGATGGAGGCTGTAACTTCCAATAGGGAAATAATTGTGTATTTTATGTGTTTACTTCAAACTCTGTTGTACAGCCTAATGTCTATCAAAAATAATCCTGCAGAAAAGGCTAAATTTAATTGCTACATAAACTCATGCGCAATAACAATGAGAAAGCACTGCAGTGCATTGTCTGTCTGCCATGGGTGGGTGTATAGCTGCAGAGGTTAGGTGAAGGATACTGGCTCCGGCAGCAATACCCCAATGGCTTGGTGCATGCATGTACTCGCGCTCACACGCACACACGCGCACTCGCACAAACACACATAGACAGACAGATACAGACAGACACACACCCACCCGCACCCACACACAATGGTAGTGAGCACATTATGGCACATCTGTCACGGCTCTGCTCCATTTGACTCGTTAATTACAATCAACCTCTAAAAGAAACAAGTCAGCATACTTTTGTACTCTAAAACAACTCATCAAACGGGTGATTGTTCCTTGGTGTACTCAAGAGTCCATTTGACACTCAATGACATGATTTGTGCATGCCGGGCCATTGTGCCTGCCTGGTACTTTACATACATTAGTTAGTCTACGTTTTATGTGAAACATGATTTTTCTAAATGTGCATTGTTGGTACCATCTCGTGTCACCAGAGGATCAGAGATCCCCACCTACTGATATGTCTGGTGACATCTAAATTCAACGTGGGCTAAATCCGGGTGCATGGAAACAATTTGAAGGGAAATAAAAGGAAAATAACCGCTTCAGAACCAATGCAAAGACTTAAAGGCGGTCCTACATATGGGATGGTATCAGGATTGGTTTTCAAAGCAGTGGGTGCAAATGTGTTAGCATTGGTTTTCTCCAGCAGCCCATTCATTGAATTTAGATTTCCCCAGACATATCAGTGGATCGTCTGGCTACATGAGACCAGTGTGATCATTCACTGCAACTATCTTTTAGAGAGAGAGAGAGAGAGAGAGACTGAAAGAGCGAGGGAGTCAGATTCATAAAGGCATGCTATCTTGGCTCAGAAAACTGCCATCATCAACACCCAGCCCTGTCTGCCCATTCAGACAGGGCCCTTTGCTTTTCGCTACAGTAGGGAGGAGGTATGCGCTCTCTGGCACTCACCAAATCCCTTCCTTATCTCCTATTGGAGCCTGACAGGGACTGGGGAGGTTAGTCGCCCCAATTGTCTGGAACACAAGCGAGAGTTAACCCCCTGGGTCACCGGCGGTCCCTGCACCCAGTGTCCCCGGGGTTAATGACCGCCCCCCAGTCTTCATTCTCTCTATTGAGGCCCAGTGACAGACATGTAGACAAAACATGCAGGGAGGGTCAGCAACTTTTTGCTGCCCTTTCCCCAACATTCCTGATATGGACACTAATGAGTCCCAAAGGGAACACAAGCCGTGGAAATGATTCATCTTCGCGGACACGTTTTTTCTACAGGCTTGGATATGGCAAATAAATCCATTATGCATGGCAAAGGAAACGTAATTTTATTTTTTAAATGTACCGGTATATACGGTAATTTTGGCCAGTACTTTATAGAAGAGAGATGGGAATTTGAGGGAGTGGGGGATGCACAACGGAGGTCTCTCGAGCTGGAATCGAACCAAAGGAAGAAACGCATTGTCCAGTCAGTCAGCTAACAGTGAGCCCCGACTTGACATTGTTTAATGATTGGCCCGGTAAAACAAAGTGCGAGCCTCCCCTCTGCTCGTGGCTCTGACAAGTGGTGTTTGCTCTGTTGACCACAGAGCAGATTTCGCAGCGAAAGGATCACAAAGAGAGACCTAAGTAAAACCACTATGTCCACATTGGGAACATGAATCTCTCCTTTGAAAATAAGATAAAGAAAAATACTAGACACAGACCATAGTCTCATGAGTCTCAGTCTACACAATACGCCCACAGCTAAATCCTGCTCTGCTGTATACTCTGAAGGATCATGATTTTGCCACAAATCAAATTTATCAAAGTAATAAAACATTTATGACAAAAGCAATCACATGTTGAAGGCTCTTAAATCTTCAAACTGTCAGCGACATTTATGATGATGGCGCACATTCTCAAAAAGACTGGAAAAATAAAAAGGTATAGCCACCATCATACACTAAAGATCATGCGTGTGTGTGTGTGTGTGTGTGTGTGTGTGTGTGTGTGTGTGTGTGTGTGTGTGTGTGTGTGTGTGTGTGTGTGTGTGCGTGTGTGCGTGTGTGTGTGTGTGTAGGATAGAGCTTGGAGCAGATGGGGGGCTAGCATTATAGGTTTATGTGAACATGATCTAAACGGTACTATCGTCCAAGCTGGTCTAAAGCTGGTCACATGGTATGGAAGAGCAAAAGTTACTAGAATTTGATATATAATGCATGATTTTACCGCTTTTAACCTGGTGAACGATTTTCAAAGCTTTTCAACATTAAAATAAAATACTGAAAATAGATTGACGCGACTTGTGATCTTGTACATCTGCTATTTTCACTATTCGTCATGAGTTGAAGTAGGCTATATAGGGATTAAGTGGTTAATTGTTGTCCATCCTATGGCCTTCATAGATCCAGGTCCAATAATAGAGCTTCAAAATCTCTTTCCATTAGCAAGTGCTGAAAGCTCCAAACAGCAAAGTAAATCGTTAAGTATCAATCTGGGCATAATATCGTATTATCGAGATGGCAAAGTGGGTCATCGGAGGACGCGACCTTTTAACCCTTCCCTGCACCCCCTCGCCCGCCTCCCGCCTCCTTTCACGAAAGGGACGGCGGGCCATCATCGGAGATTGACAGGGTCGTCGTCTGAGATGATGACGATCTCTATGTTTGACTGCTAACTGTCATGGAGCCATCTGCTACCCCCCAGCAGCTCCCTCTTGGGCTCTATACCCTCAGTCACTGTGTCTCTGGGGGGTTACCGTGGCACAAACACAGTCTGCTGGGTCAGTGGTGTAGACAGTGGGACATCACCACCAACAGGATTATCTATCTATCTATCTATCTATCTATCTCAGACATGAGAGTGTAGAAAGAGTATGCCTCATACAGCAGTGGTTCTCAACCTTTTCTAGATCAGGGCCCATTTGAAAGTGTTCACGGAATCACGCATCTGTGCACTAAGTTACAGCCTATCGGCTACCGTGTTAAGTGGTCAGAATGATGGGTGGGCTGCATGCATTTTCAGAGCAGGTTTAATTTAATAATCAATAAATCGATTGCGTTCCAGCTTCGATCGATGGAACCAACTTTGTATAATTTAAGTTGCTATCGGTATCACAATGAAAACACATTTTTCAGGTTAAGTTGAAGTATTAAAGGAAAGATATCATGACTTTAAGATTTTAGTGTTGTTTGTTGTTTGCACTTGCAACACCCTCACAGCCCACAGGTTGAGAATCACTGTCATACAAGTTGGGTCAGTGAATCGCTGATGTTGATGAAGTCATGTTGATGACCTCAGCCTGGCCCAACAGTGAAGGAACAGTGAATCTGAGATATGAATTCACAAAATGTGAAAGATATTCACTCAAAAAGAGAAATATTCACAAAAAATGCCTTGGCCTACTGGCATTTGTTACTGTCCAGTCCAATGGTTTGCGAGATTAGCCACAGCGCAGACATACACACAGACTGACAGACCCTCTTGTAGATGGCTCACCCCCTAAGAGCCAAGCCGTAAAAAGCAGGTGTTATGACACTGCTGATTGTGTCTGTGTGATTAAGTGATCATAATCGGTCTATTCTACACAATGTTACATTTCCAAAATATAATTCATCTTCAGTGTACCCTTGTGTGAAAATGTAACAGAACAGCAAGTTTAATGCAGTGTGTTTTTGCAGCTTCATCTATAAAACAAGTGACTTTACATCAATGGAATATAAGCTCATTGTTTTATAAACACTGGGACAAATACGCTTCATCAGGATATTTGTGGCCCTGTAACGTGAACGTTGAAATACAATACTGACCCATGCTCACTATACTACACAATGAAATCCCCTGAGAACATCCGCGTAAGTGAGAAGCATTGCATCTGACTGGAGACGGTGTTCTGCTGCGTCCACATCCACGTATCACCCTAGGCTTAGTCACATCACCGTATAGGGTCAGATTAATCAACCACACAGCAATTCACAACAGAAACAAACAAACAAACAAACAAGCCAACACACAAAGGTAAGCAATCCATCAAAGCCCTGAAAGCTACACGCAAGAGCCTACAAAATCTAATTTGTCCGCTGCACATAAAGACAGGAAATATCATGTAGCTATAAAAAAGGACAATCGCCGGCCACTTTGGTCCCTGATGCATCGTGACAGCATAAGCCAGCGCCCGATCAAGCTGTTAAACATGCCATCTTCACAATCACAATGACGATTACACATGAGAACGTGTATAATGTGCAGCGCAGACAGAAATGCCAAACAGCCCCCGAGAGAACCCATTACCCCGACCTTGGACCAGTTAAGTCTGTGAATGTGGGCCAGGACGCAGCACACCCACTGTGGCTCACCTGCCTCATATCTCATCTCTCGTAGGGGATGGCCATAATAACACAAACAAGAGAGCGGAGCTGCTAAATACTGTGTATAAATCTACAATTAGCGTCCAGGTGTCAGAGTGCGCTGGTAATCATATTTCATTTCTACCGTGGTCTGGTAGCAATAAAACCCTCAGTAATCTATCAGACCACCACACCGGTGTGTGTATAATGTAATCACCCTGATGATAGGCTTCCGTTTCTGGTGATGGGGGAGTTCTGCAGATCGGTACATCCCTGTGGTTCACGCTGGTGAAAGTAGCCGATGGCCAAGCTCAAAACCGGTCTCGATGCAACCCGTTGTGAGCTTGCAGATCGGCTATTTTCACCACATGACACCGTCGTACAACGAAGTATTAGGGCTTATTTGGTTAAAGCTAGTCTACACCAGTGGTGCTGCATCCCAGATGATCTTAATCTCCTTAGCTTTCACCTTTCACAAAGAATACCCGTTTCCAACATTTTTTCTCCATTCTATCCGTCATGAGCGATGCTCTATATAAAGCTCCAGACCTCCATCACAAACAGACCACTGGTGAATTAAACATGGGGTCAATACCTCCTGTACCCATTCTAGACGTTCTGCTGCTGTCCAGTTTAAGAAGAGAAAAACAACAACTCACTGGCAGTGTCTCAACAGATCATCTGTGCTTTCCCTGGCAGTGATGAGTGGGCTAAAAAAAATGGTCCATAAATTCAGACTGCTATCTAAACAAAGCCTGACAAAGAGAGGCAGGACACACAGGAGAGAGATAGAAGCCTGGGCTCTGACAACAAGAGCAGGCAGCATGTGATCCCCCGGCCTGCTGGTTGGCTGCTTTTGGAGCAACAGGATTTGGTCGGGAGGCCTATTGTGAGTGACTCCTCGCCAGCAAGACCAGACCATGCTTCCTGATCCCAGTCACATGCAGGGAGGGGGGTGTGTGTGTGGGGGGATCTGTTTGGGAGGGGTGCGCGCCGTCCTCCACCGCACGGCTCGGCGTGACTCTCTGGCACAAAAGGGAAGAGTGCATCAGCGCTGAATCAACGAGGCCAAGGCCTATAAGTCCTTCAGCGCTTGTTTTCTCCCACTGTGCGCACCACATCATGACTACTCAGCACATCAGAAGCAAAGCACCGTGGGAAAGGAGGCAGACTATGGGGAGCAACCGGGGACATAGAAGTCGGTGCCTGGTGAACTTGGTTAGACTATTTTGAGTAGAATTATTATTAGAGTATTCTGTACTGTACGCTTGTTTGAATACTTGCTTTATCATCCCTTGTTTTAATTGGGTGTCTGGCTGCCTCCTTTGTTTTCTCTGTAAATCACTTTGGGATGTTCGCTAAAAGCGAACTCATGAAAACAATTGCATTGACATTGGGAAGTCGAGTAAAGTTGGGCTCCCGGTTGGTGGTGGGGGGGGTGGGTGGGTTTTCCAAGAGATGGATGGGATATGATGACGACTGTAACTTTAGTGGGGCGTCTCTCTCTCCAACCCCACCGGGGTGAGTCGGTGAGAGATATCTAAACACAACTCTGCAGTCAAACAGCCCTGCAGCAGCCTGCAGGCATGTCCCAGGAAGCTGTATCTCTACCAAACCTGACAGGTGCTTTATTGTTCAGCCACACACCCACTGTGCAGAGCACATAACTTTTGTTTCTGAACGACATATCGATCAGGCTCACTTAGATATTGTCTGGTTATTCATGCAGAAGGTACTGCTCCTCCTGCCTCGAAGAAAACCTGTTTCTTCTCCTATAAGAGCCCACAGAGGTTAGTCTGAATTCAAACTCAGATTCAAAGACGTTCCCAAGGCTCTGTCATCATTGTTGCCATTCACAAAAGGTCTCTTTGAAGAGTGCAGGGCTCTGAGTGAGGTCTCTCACAGTGCTGGGTTAGACATTCCACACATGTGGTCTTATTTTGATCTAGTAACTGCAATGGGGGAGCATTTGGATATCATTCCCGCCTTAAAGTATCTGGAGACAGTTTTCTCCCCTGGATTATATCCATGGTGGCAACCTAGAAATTCTAAAACATTATTCTGAAAACCAATAGGATAAAGCCATTCTAAAAACAACAATAGCCCTTAAACCCTATACTTTGCTGACTGAGGTCCCCCAGGGGCTTATACTTGGTCCTCTCCTTTTTTTCCCTCTACACCAAATCTGTTCACCGAAAATCATCAATGCATCGCATCACTTTGTGAGCTTGTAGATTGGCCTAGTGTTCGCCTAGTTTTGCCAAATGTTTGCCTATTACGACATGCATGCACAGAATACGGATGCTAGGGTTCATATGGTTTTAGATCATATGCGAGTAATATAATGATAACAAATCAACACAATCTGGACACCTCTTGAATGGAGGTCACTCAAATCAAGGTTCACAAAAGTGTCTGAATACAAAATAATCTGTAGATAATCCATTCCAAAACATGAATTAAAGTTTAAGTTACAGTGGGCATATCCCATGTGCATAATAACATAAAACATTTTCCACACCATTGCATTTTTCTTCATTCACCTTCAGTTGAGCAAAAATGTTAAAGTCTGAGGCTTATATAGTATATTTACCTCTGTGACATGCCGATCAATTACAGCTGGAGTAAAGCCATACATTTAGAAGAAAATATGTTAAACACTAAAACAGGCCAAGAGCATTCTGGGGATATCTTAAAACACTCCCGTGCCTACTTACAACGGCACAGTCCTATCAAAAACTAATCTCTGCCAGACATGTAGCCCTGTGAATAGGACTGGTGTCTTATTCATTTTAACACTCAAGGAGCAGAAAGCACTTCATACAGTGCTTGGTCTGTTCATGAGAGAGCTGTGAAGCCACAAGGACATAAATCCCAGACTACAGAAAATGAAGTAAAGGAAACTTTAAAAAGAAAAGAAAACGGTTTGTGTGAGTTGAGAGAAGCACCTCCTTGTTTTGACCGGTGATAGCCTCCAGTCGAGGAACGGGCCAATTTATTTTCCTTTATTAGGAATTTAATTGTTGTGTAGACTAAGCTTCCTACAGGAAGAAAGTAGTTCCTGGAGATAAACAATGTTTCTACTTGTTTACTAACCCTGAGAAAAAGACAGTGTTCTAAGGAAGGCCACAGCAGCAGCCAACAATAATGTCAGATACATGCTGTGTATGCCCAGACTTCCTGGAATTATAACATCCCTTTTTTTTAAAGTATCCAAACCAATATTAAAACATGTAAATCCCTTTGCCCAGACTTACTGACGATGAGCAACAAATGCTGCTGAAGATATGGTCCTAGGCTATATACCCTTCACAGGCTGTTAACATTGTCTCAGGGTATTACACCCCAATTGAGTAATATAATTTAACCACTATTTTAGCCATGGATATTATGTCCTGACACAGCAATAAACTACTGGACGTTACTAGGCAGGCAAACTACACGTAACAATTGGATATGACATCACAGCCAGATGAGAGTTTTTAGGTATGGTGGACTAGTGTAGGTCAGTGGTTCTCAAACTTTTTCATGTCAATTGGGCCCCTAAATTAATGTGTATTTGGCCGTGGACCCCCATCTGAATAGATGATGTGCCAAGGTCAGGAACCCATACAATATTTGTGGTGTTAAAAATGTCAAAAACTATTCAAAAATGTTCAAAGAATGTCAAGATCTTTGGAAAATAGCTGATGCATATAGGGCCCTATGGGGGTCCCCGGACCCCACTTTGAGAACCCCTGCATTAGACCACAGACAACAATAACTCTGAGAGTGTACAAATGAAACCAAATGGACCCGTAAGGGTCCATTTGGTTCCATTTGTGCACTCTCAGAGTTACAGCCACAAAAGGGTCACATTTGATTCCTCACTATCCATCATTTATCTGGAGACCCCCTGGAACCCCCTCAAGGACCCCTGGGGGGTCCCCGGACCCCAATTTGAGAACCACCGGTGTAGGTGACATATTATACGATGATAAGCATGATGTATTGATGTCTTTACTGCCCCCTACTGGTTCAAATAAGCATTGATTCCAGTGGGAAATTTCGTTCAGAAATAATTTCTGAACAAATCTATGAGGAGTTATTTTAAGTTTCCAAATAACAACTATAAGAAATCAACACCAGTGACTAAATAGGCATAACACTGCTTTTGTCTGGATAAAAAAAAACGATTAATGAATTAATGAATAACATTTAACACATTTTTAAAACAATTTAAAAAAAAATCTATATATACATGATTATTATGAATGCCCATAGAAAGTGTTTTGAATCTTGTTAGGTCATAATATGTCTTGAACTAAATAGATGCCAACAGCAAACGGTATTTAAAAAAAAAACATGGGATAGTTTAGCCGACACAATATTAAAATGTTTTGTGCTCTGTGTGAGTGTGATCTCATAAATAATAAGACCAACAACAACACGTTATTTCCCCCAAGTTCCTACTGTATGCCACACGCTACACTCAGAGCGCACATGAAAGATAAAACACACTTCATAGCGTCAGTGACTTGTTCTTCTCAGTTTGTTAGTTATTTTATTTTTAAGAAAATGAAAAAATATGTCTGGCTCTTACCTTGAACGTGAACAATGCTCCCCACAAACAACCAATGTGTGGATAATGATCCTTGATGATGAATAAACGGTTAGAGCGGCTCTCTCAGCCTCCCGACTGCACTGAGTAGTAATAGACTGTTGTATGATCCATCCACTACCTATTACACTGATGATGACAACACGTAGTGCGCCAGACTCAGGGTTGCCATGTCCGCTTATTATAAGCTACTTTTGGGCTTGTTTTTTCCCTTTAAAGTCGCTTGGTTAGGTGCAGGTTGTGCTCACAACAACGCAACGCGTTGTGGGCTTGTAGATCTGCTATTTTGAAATAGCCGATGCATATGCTATTTTTGTTTGAAGTGCTCATGTGGCTTCTTTTGAGCTTGTTTTCAAAGACCGAATTGCTTATTTTTCTCGCAACATCTGGCAACGCTGACCAGACTCCGCCTCCACATTCAATGATTTGTCTGGAATACACACACAGCTGTCAATTGTTCTTGTTCAGATTAATAAATACAAACAATAAACCTGCCGTTTGGTTATCAAATTGTAAAATTACACCCACATTTTTTTTTCTAAAAATAATACCATTATGAGGACTATATTTCTTTTAAACTCACCATTCAAAAAGAGCCCAGCACGGCTACATACATCAAACTGGGTTAACATGGTGTAAAAGATCTACAGCGGCACCATCTGGTGAACCGCAGTAAAGTTTCTCTCACCATTTCCCTTGAACCAAAAAACTCTATTCCTGTCATTCTCACATCATAAAAAGGTGTTTTCCTATAGCTGTCTGCAACAGACTGCTACTACTCCCGGATCAACTTAACTGAACATGCCACTTGATATAATCATTTATAAAATATATGTTATAATGTACTTGAGTAAAAGCACAAAAGTATTGGCATCAAAATGTACTTAAAGTATCAAACGTAAAAGTACTCGTTATGCAGAACGTCCCATTTGACAAGTTTTCAAATGTACAATAAAATGCAAGGATGCAAATCCTTTGAAAATAGCCGATCTACGAGCTCACAATGCGTTGCAGCGGTGGCCTAGTGGTTAGAGGGGCGGCCTTGATACCGGAAGGTCCCTAGTTCGATTCCCCCATCACATCAATCATGAATCACCGCTGAATAGCCCTTGAGCAAGGCTTCCATGCAGGGTCTGGCTGTAAATAAGTTTCGCACTTAACACCCTGGGTAAACAACAAACTTTGCTTTGCTTTGCTTTGAGCTTGTAGATTGGCTATTTTCAAATGGCCAAAATGGGTTGAAGTGGTTAATGTAGGCTATGTTTTATAATAATTGTCATATACCAAATCTACAAAGTAACTAGCAACTAAAGTTTTCATATAATTGTAATGGAGTAAAAGTATAATATTTGCCCCTGAGATGTAGTGGAGAAACATAAGTACTGAAAATTGGAAATACTCCAGTAAAGTTAAAAATACCTCAAAATTGACAGTAGGCCTAATTGTCAATTTTGTAAAAGTACAGTAATTGAGTACATGTACTTACTTACTTTACACCACTGACCAGTAGTTAGACCAACAGAAACCAAAAAGATAAACCATTAGCTGGTCTAGTAGCTATAAAACTACTTTTCCCAGGTATCCACCTGATATTGTGTGACGCAATAAGTATGCGCCGTCAGCAGCTGTGTTTCCATGGAGCTCACCGACGCATTAAAGCTGACTGAAGCTAAAGGCTTTGTTTTTAGCGCTTTAACAAAGCCTACCGCGGGCCGTCAGAATGTCATCATTACAACGAAACAGTGATCACTTGGAAACTCTTTTCTCATTTGAGATCTTGTTGGAATACATCCGATTAATTGACAAAGAAAGAAGGTCTTCCGACCGCCAGTTAGCTCTTGGATTGAGAATGCTTGATTTCCCCACACTGATCATTTATCAAGCTGAACAGAATGGTGGTGGTAACCATAGTAACCCTCCACAGGTAGGGCTGCCACGATTATGATATTTTACATGACGATTCATTTTCACTCAAATAATTGCGATTAACGATTTGATTGTGTTTTTGTTGTTGAATATGACATTTCTGTTTGGCCTTTAGGCTTTGAAGAAGTTGCACATGGCAGATAATGACACATAACCTAAATATACAAAGAAATGACTGATATATTTAATAGGGCTGCACGATTCTTGCTCAAATGAGAATCACGATTTTCCTCCATAAGAATTGAGATCACGATTCTCACACGATTCTCACACAATTCTCTTGTAAATATAAAATTATTAAGTAAAAAAATAATAATAATAATTTTATTTTTTTAATTGAAAAAAAAAATCGTCATAATCTAAAATCGAGATCGCATAGGTGTCTGAATCGAGATCACGATCTTTTTTCGATTAATCGTGCAGCACTAATATTTAATAACTTTATTCTTTAAAAAAAATAGCGGTAATAGCAGATCTACAAGCTCACAACGCGTCGTGTTGTGAGCTTGTAGATCTGCTATTTCCAAAATGTTTTAAAAATGTTTGAAAATATATGAATATTCTTAACATGGAGATTGCGATTATCTCAAATAATTGCGATTAGAGACTATGTAATAATTGTGACAGGCCTATCCACAGGGACACCTTGGTGACGAGAGCCACGACAAAGTACATGATGGGGCATCTCCATGCCGACGTGAAGGTGAATATTTCTTCAACAAAGGCAAGTCGTGCTTGTTCAAGATGAACGTGGACACCCTGCATGGCCATCTATCGTGCACCCCTCTCTTTGCCACGGTGTTGGACGTGAAGGACCAGCTGCCTACATTAGTTGGAACCTCTCAGATCTCGCTGGCAAAACTGGTGGACAGAATCAAGTGGGACGTGAGTGCTCGGGGTGTTTTGTCTCCCTCTTCCCATGGAGAAAAAAATGTCGTTGGTTTATATGATCTCACAGGAGAGAAGATTGGATTGGTTTCCTTGGGTTATAAACTTGTGAGTCTAGGACCTAGTTTATTGCCACATGTCTCGGCAAAACACAGCACACGTGGAAGCAAATGCGCGCAGGAGACCTCTGCTATTAAAGGGCCATCGCTTAACAACACATGGCTGTTACAGTCACCAAAGTTGCAGAAGTCCAATCTCTGTAAGGATAAAGTGGCTTCAGCAATGCAGGAAGATGTTGGCTGTGTTGCTACTCAGACAGAACACAAGCCAAGAAGCGAAACGCGTCAAGCACCGCAAGAAAATGAACAGACATTAGAAGAGGACTCGGCTGTGTTCTGCCCTCCACGCCTCTTCTACAATAGTTCTGTAGAGAAGACGGGCACAAATGAGACGAAGGATTACAAGTTATTGAAACTAAACGCAGAGCTTCTTTCAATGGAAGACGTATGGTCAGAGGAGGATGGGGAGACTGAAAGTGAACCCCAAGGTCCAAAATCTCCATTGATCGACCAGAGAGTGACACATGATGCAAAAAAGAGAAGTGGCCAAGAGCACCAGGAAATTGGGGTTACTCCAAATGTCCTTGGGGAAGCCTTAAGGCAGTTGCCTCTGCTAAATGCCCTTCTTGTTGAGCTGTCACAATTGAATGGACAGACCCAGCAACTGCCTCTAAATATTCACCCCAATCTAGCATGGATCTACAAACCTTCCACAGACACTTCGGTTAGTCGGGGAAGCCCACTACGAGAGGACCAAACCAGATTTATGTCTAAAACCAGGCGAGTTGCTAGGCCCTGTTTAGAAGCTATTCACTTGCCTAAAAAAGTTCCTTCCACAAAACCTGCACAGGAAAGACAGGTTAAATACAGTAAGATGAGTAGGGAAGATGTCTGCCATGACAATAAACCTTTCCATACTTGTAATCAGAAAAAGCTGGCATATGGGACAACTAAGACATTCCATCTCAGGTTGAAACAAAATAAAGCAACGATTTCAAACGCTAATAAGGTAATAAAGCAAAAAAATAAGGTCGTAAACCAGAGGATAAGTCTTGATGAAAATGTTGAGACGGTCATGAGCAGCGTTGCAGTTGACGCTAAGCAAGATGAGGAAAAATCCAAACATTCTTACTCGAACATGAGGTTGTTGATTCCCATTTCCAGCATGGACGACGATGAGCATGCAGCACAGCAGAGAGACAATAATGACCATCAAAGTGAATCAGGTCAAGCGCAGTCCGGTTCTCACGGGAGCAAAGAGAAAATGGAAACTCCAGCAAGCAGTCGAGTTTACAGCCCAAAATCCACAAACTCAGATCCCAGCAGTGGAGGAGAGGGAATAGAAGATTACATTGATGACTTTACCAGTCTTGATCCTAGTGATGGCTTCTCCCCAGACCCCGGTGTTATGTGCTCTCTTGACCCTCTGAGTAGCCCGGAGCCCGTTTTCGTCAAGACACCCAGGTCTCCTCCCGGTGGCGACCTCTGCAGTTCTGATAGCACCACGGAACGGATCCACAAGAAAACTGTCCTCCCTGTGCTAGTTAAAGCCCCCAGCTCTCCACAGCAGTCACTGAGGGGTACACACATAATTCGACCACGAACCCTGGCCTCGGCACTCAGCGTTTCCTCGGATAACGATGACAGAGATGGGCCTGCTGCTGTCCCCACGGTACGCTTCAGAACACAGAAGGCAAATAGCTCCAGAGCAAATAAGGCCTCCATTACAGAGAGTTTCAGGTTATCAGGAAGCCAAAAGAGTGCTAAAGGATTTGAACCTCGGGACTTAGAGGAGCTGGGAGATGAGCTTGGTTCTCTGGATTTAAAAAACAACTACCAACACATCTCTGAGCTGGTAGCCCACAAGCTCCCCGGATACACTATGTAGCACAATATCTAGTCTTTATTTGTTGCTTTTATTTATTTATTATTTATTAAACTGTTCATCATTCAAATTTACTTGAGTAAAAGTACAAAAGTATTCGCATTAAAATATACAAATCGTATTCTGAAAGTAAAAGTACTCATAATGCAGAATGTCCCATTTCACAAGTTTCCAAATGTATAAAAATACAAGCTCACAACGTGTCGCATCAGATCGGCTATTTTCAAATGGCTAAAGTGCAAATGGTGGGTAATGTGTGGTGGCAATGTAAACGTATGTTTTCTTATGCCAATAAAGCCCTTTGAATTGAATTGAATTGTGTGGTTTTGTGAATTTGTTTTAATAAAGATAATCTTTACTTAAATACTGGGTGCATTTTTTTATAAAGTCATTAAAGGATGATAGAAGCCACTAATTCTAAGCATGGAATAGTGAAGATATTTTAAAAAGTTGAATCATATCTTAGTTTTATTTACTATATGGATAATATAAACCCAATATCTAACCTTGACAAAACAATTGTAAGTAATTTGACCTAAATATCTCATTTACATTAGATTTGTATTTTAGAATATGTCAAGGCCAGGACAAGCACGCATGCACACGCACGCCTACTGTACGTTTCCATATGCCAGTGGTTCTCAAACTTTTTTGTGCCAAGGACCCCAAATTGATATACATTTGTCCACGGACCCCCATCTGAAAATGCTTTGTGGTTTTTCAAGAGCATACAACTGTGTGATCAGAGGATTTATAAAAAGTAAAAGATATAAAGAATGAAAAGACATGAAGTGACATATTGACTTATAGCTAAACACAAAAATAACTTTGTGACTGAGAAAACGAAAACACAACCATAAACACAGATGGAAAAGTAAAATACAAATAAAAATCAGTCGGCTAATAGTTAATCTCTCAAGACAGACCTTTTTTTGCCAATGGATTCCCAGATTGGCTAATAGTAAACTGTTTCAATAATAGAATAGCCAGAAGAAGCAGCATATCACACGCCACATCAAACACAAAATTAATACTACCCAAAACCACATACGTTGTTTCAATCAGAATGACTGGGAAATGTATTCCTTAGTTGGAAGAATGGGCCCCATTTTCCCCCAAGTCAGATTTTTTTCCCAATCTAAGAAAATCAAGCATGTCTCTTCTCCAGTGAGCATGAGAGGGATATATTCTAGCCAATAGGGTGACAAAAAAAAAAGACATATTAGTGAGGGGAGGCAATGAGGGGAAGACATCAAACAACGCAACGAGAACATTTGGTTTTACTTTAACTTTTTACAATTATCACTGAGGCTATGAAAAATCTCTGTCCAATAATGCATGTATGGACAAAGCCAAAATGAGTATGAGGTTTGCAGGAGATATCACCTTTCAAAGGCTGATGTTGCACACCATCATATATCTTAGACAACCAAGCCTTGGTGTAGTAGGTATAGTGTACCACTTTACATTGAATTATTAGAGCATGTCTTGCACAGATAGAAGTTCTATGTACACATTGTAAAATTTCCGCCCAAACGTCCTCTAGTATTACCTCCCCCAGATCCTCCTCCCAATGGGTCTTTCTTTATTGAGTTTAATGACTCTGGGTGTAAAAGATACATTTGATTAGAGCACAACCGATGTATCAGTCATTACATTTGTATTTTAGAATATGTCAAGGCCAGGACAAGCACGCATGCACACGCACGCCTACGTTTCCATATGCCAGTGGTTCTCAAACCTTTTTGTGCCAAGGACCCCCAAATTGATATACATTAGTCCACGGACCCCCATCTGAAAATGTTTTGTGCGATGGGACCCCTAGAAGAGATTTATATTTAAAAGAATGTAAAATGATTCAAAATCGTTCATATTTTTCTAAATATGTTCAAAAATAGTAGATGTGCAAGCGTGCAGCGCAGCACGAAGTGATGCGCTGTGAGCTTGTAGATCTGCTATTTTTGAATAGCCAACGTATAATTGGATGAAGTGGTTAGAATGATTGTGATGCTATGTTAAATACTTTTGCTAGGGACCCCCTGGTTAGCCTGGTAAACCCCTCCCTCCAGAAATCTCATTTGTATTTGATTAAATGAGATTTCCGGAGGGAGGGGGGTTTACCAGGCTACCCCCTGGTACCCCCCCAAGAACCCCTGGGGGTCCCCGGACCCCACTTTGAGAACCAATGCCCATATGCAATCATGTTCAGTGCGCATGTGCGGGTTCTGTGTGTGTACGGAAGTGCAGCAACTAAACTGCAGCAACTAAACTGCAGCAGCTGCATGGTGGAGTTACAGGGTGAATGAATGTAACTCCGTTGTGAGTCGAAATGTCTAAACACGTTTTCTTGACAGGACCTCCAGGTAACTGGACACGATGACATGATGTTGCAGTTTAGTCTGAACGTCTAGGCTGATCAACTGATAACTGTTGAAGTGTTAATCTGCGTGACAGTGACGCTATTGTTGACCGTTCTGCTGAAAAATAGTCTCCAGTCATTTTGGGGCATAAACAAGAAGTTGAAGGATAAAATTAAGTCAGATAATGATGTACCGTGCATGTTCACATAATAGCTATAGGCCTACTTTTTTTTTTTAATTGACAAAATAGCCAATTTTAAATCGAGGTGCCCAGATGTCACCAGTGCCCACAGCCCACCTATCGTGTATACTGGATTAACCTCGCGTCACCAGATTTTCCAATCCAGGATAGATGATCATGGGCACTAGCATAGATCAAGACTATCGTAGATGTATTTCATCGAGTCTGACTTTTTCTTTCGTATACGAGAGTCTTAGCGACCACCACAGACCCGGTTTGCCCTGGAATGTCACCAGTAAAGGCTGTATTTCTGCGAACATGTACACATGCAAAATATAACGTGCTTGCTCCCAATGTTAACTAGGTGTCCGGAGTATTTGTGCCATATTTTTCAATACAGAAGTGTTTTAATCCCGTCTGTGGCCGATTCTGTTCGAAGTTCCCAATGGGCGGTAGTGACGGGGCGCATCCGGTGAAAGTCGGAATTACACTAAATGTAAACAGGAAGTAAACGAGGGGGGAAAATGGCGTTCGGCCACAGACGTGATTAAAACACTTCTTTATTGAATAATATAGACTAATACATTGCACAAATACTCCGGACACCTAGTTAACATTTGGGCCAAGCGGGTAAGCACCTTATATCTGGCATTTTTCGGAGAAATACGGGCTTTACTGGTGGTGACATTCCAGGGCAAACTGGGGGGGGGGTCGTTGCGTTGATATAAAAATGTCAAAATCGATAAAATACATCTACGAGAATCTTGATCTAAGGCTAGGTGGGCACCAAGGAAGAGTGGGCACCTCGGTGTTAAATTGACATTTTTTTCCAAAATGTTAAATTTAATATTTGGAAAATGTAGTATATACATACAAAAGTGTACATGATTAGAAAATGCTTAAACATAAGGTAGGGTAAGTTATTTTCTTTGGTCAAAATAAGTGTTAAATAGCTCTATATTCTGATAGTGCTCATTGCTATAGAGTGTTTGTTCAGTTAACAGGAGTGTCTGTCTCTCCAGCTCTTTATGAAGGATACCAATTGTATCCAATCAGGATAGAGAACTCAGTCAGGAGACAGATGAAACAAGTGGAATTAGAAGTGATGACACAAAGAAATGAGCAGACAAAATTGGAGCTGGAAAAAGAATATGAAGCTGATAAATGGGTACTCTCTCCTGATTGGCTGAAATGTTGTCACCTACTTGAAAATGAACTTTCTGTTTATTCGTAATAATAATAATTACACTTTATTTATATAGCACCTCTCAAAACTGGGTTATAAAGTGCTTTTCAAAGAAAACGGCAAAAGAAAACTCGCAAAAGAAAGATTAAAGATGAAAAACAATGCAGAAAACAATGCAGAAATGCACATGAAACCACTTTCATATCGACTAGGACTGGGCATTAAAAGCTAATCTATAGAAGTGGGTTTTAAGGAGGGATTTAAACCGGGGGACAGACTCAGTGAGCCTGATCTCTAGGGGCAGGGCATTCCAAAGGGTAGGGGCTCTGTCTGAAGGCGAAGGCCATGCAACCTTTTGTATTTAACAGACCTTTTGGAATGGCCAGGAGTGCTTGGTTTGAGGATCTCAGACTACGTGCAGGCACATAGGGCCTAATAAGCATAATATATAGCATAATGAGCTGGAGAGACAGGAAGACCCATGTTACTAAACAAACACTATAGCTACGATTACTATCAGAATATAGTGCTTTAACCTTTTAACAGAAAACTTTTTGTTTTAACCAAAATATCACTTACCCTACCTTTAAGGTCTAATATTTCTACAATTGCTACAAAACCTGTAATTTTACATCGAGGAGCCCAGATGTCCCTAGTGCCCACCTATCCTGTATCCGTCTAAGCAATATGACAAACTGTGTAACATAATACCTTCACAATACATAGGGATGTTTGTTTTTTACAGTATAATACAGTATAAGTATCTACAGTAACATTCAGAAATAAATCATTTGGCAGTATCTATCCATGGAACAACCGAGAGAGAAAAAGCCATTGACTCATTTTCCAGACAGAGGCCAGCAAAAGGTGTCATACAGTATGTCTTGTGTATTTTGAAGATATTTTAAGCATGGGAAAACCATCGCTGGAATGCAAACAGTGCCTTGGGCAAAGAAAATATCACCCATGCCATGCAATAAACTTTTACAGGCACAGAAGCCCTTCATTTAAAAGCAATAATATTGCACTGTCAGTTTTTTTCCCCTCCCCTTTTTTCATATGCTGTAGGTGTGGGGAAGACCACACTAGTCCAGAAGGCCTGTGAGGCTATGATGTCATCAGGTGTGGGCATCGATGGATTCTATACACAAGAGGTCAGAGAAGGTGGCCGGAGAGTTGGCTTTGATGTTGTCACAGTAGCAGGAGAGAGGGGCCGCCTGTCCAGAATAAGGTTACTGAATTGTCATGTTAAAACAAATTAAACCAATTCTCATTTATGATGTGTATTTTTTCCCCCACACCTGAACATCACCTCATTTCAATTTACAGAGATGCTGCGGGTGCATCCGACGGAAGACGAGAATACACGGTTGGACAGTATGTTGTCGATTTACCTTCATTTGAAAACCTGGCTCTACCCCTCTTCAGAAATGTAAGCTAAACAGTGCTGCACAATGACATTGAAAATGACCCTCATTAATAGATCACAGTAGGGAAAAACATTCATGTTTGTACCCACTTATCAAGTCATCAGCAATTTGCTTCAACCAGAACCGATGGTTGTAATTGAAGGTCTGCAAATGCCTGCATAAATTCCAGAGTGACACTTTTAGTGTCCACACGGTGCCGTCTGGCTGTCACTTGGCCCTGATTAATCCTGCATGTAAATCGAGAATCCTGGTGCGCTGTCTAGTACACGCATGTGCTATATATGAAGGCCCTTGGCGGCACATTTCCCACTTTCATCTTGTTTACGGCCATTCCATAATCACTGCAGGTCACATCGCGTGTGTAGCTTGAACGACATACTGTATGCCATGACACACCATCAGTCAATCACACAGGATTGTGACAACCACTCTGATATCTGACTATACTATTTAGGGTAGAGGAGACACATGTGGCCACATATGAGTTTGTTCACAGTGCCCGTCTTAAGTGCTTCCAGTAAATAAAATGATTATTCTTGATTCCTGAGTGTCATTTTAGATTTTCACGTTGGCTATTCAAAAATAGCAGATATACAAGCTCACAGCGCGTCACTTCGTGCCGTGCTGCGAGCTTGTACATCTGCTATTTTTGAAAAATATTTTAAAGTGTGAGAACTACTGCTTTAGAAGGAATTTGTAGAATCGGCCTCAGGTCTTAATGGGTTAATAAAGCTAAGGTATGTATGCCTAAATATTTCTTTGTAGGTCTATGTACAGTATAGCATTGACATTGGGGTTGTTTTCCACCTCTTGCCTCAGGTAGGGACCGCTGATGGAGGCAGTGGGAGGTTGTTTGTCATCGATGAGATTGGGAAAATGGAGCTCTTCAGCCAGCCGTTCATAAGGGCGGTGAGGCAGACCTTGGGGAGCGGCAACGTCTGCATCCTGGGTACCATCCCTGTCCCGAAGGGCAAACCTCTAGGCCTGGTGGAGGAAGTGCGGAGCAGGAGAGATGTGAAGCTCTTCACTGTGAGTATATATATCTGTCTGAATTGACTATTCAGACAGTAAACACATGACCTGAATAAAAGCTATAATAATAATCAGGGCAGTGTACACACACACTTTTAAGCCCCTCCACACACCATGGAACTGAAAGCTGTTTACATAGCATTCAGCAGGTCCATTAGATAAGCAATCTGCTTCAGTTCCCTTGTCTGCGTGCTCACTTTGGCAGGAGGGGTGTGGCACTGCATTATCCCTCCCCTATAGCAGGATTAATCCTGAGATGTTGCGTGACTGATCCGAACAACAATGGACGCTCTCAACTGTCAAGATAATTTATCACAGGAATCTGATTGTAGCTTTGGATGTTTGCCATGCATAATGCTTACCACAACTGCCTGGGTAGTTATTAATAGTAGGGTTGTTATTTATTTTAATCGAATAGTGTGTGTGTGTGTGTGTGTGTGTGTGTGTGTGTGTGTGTGTGTGTGTGTGTGTGTGTGTGTGTGTGTGTGTGTGTGTGTGTGTGTGTGTGTGTGTGTGCGCGCGCGTGCGTGCGTGCGTGCGTGCGTGCGTGCGTGCGTATATATATATATATATATATATATATATATATATATATATATATATATATATATATATACACACACACAACATACATATACTTTTATTGACCCATGGGTACTATGGGAAAAGATGGTCATCAACATATACTGGCAAGTATGCCACTTACCATTTATACTACCATTTGTAGTGTAAAAATTGTAGTATTTGTTGTGTTTTTTTATATAAAGATTTATTCATTGACAATGCACAATGTACACATATCGTTATTATATGTCTTCTTTATTTTCTCTTCTTTAAACAAGACAAAGAAAAGAAAAAAAAAATCAAGACACACAAAAAACACCACAAAAAAAGAACCAAAAATACAGAGAAAATACAGTCCTCCCAAACCCTCCCCCCACCCCTTCATTTGTAGTGATTCTGACCTCCGCATATTTATTTTCTCTTCGCAGGTGTCCAAGGAGAACAGAAATTCCATTCTCCAAGACATTCTGTTAGCCTTACAGGAGTGTCTTAAACACACAGCCTCTTAAGGAGAAGACTATGGACAAGCACAGAGGTTATGCACAGGTTGTGAGGTTACGCACAGGTTAAGGCATTCACCTTTGATTTATTTATCCCTCTCAATGCATATAAAAAAACAAAGCACACAGCCTTGAAATCTAATAGAATATTTGCATCCTCTGCCTGACATGGCTGTGACCTGACCCGAGGGGCGTCCATATCAGCTGAAGGTTGTAGTGCAGTGTGTCACATGTATACATTTATGCATTACTTCACATACTGCCGCACAAATGTATCGCATGCTGAATAATTAAATGTGAAATAGAAGAACAAAGCAGAAGAGTATCTGTGCAGAACGTAGATACGCTGTACTTGAAAACTTGTCAGTCGCCCAAAAAAATTGTGCTTCATTTGATGGACCTGACATCTGTCATTGTGTGATGTTAATTTATTCTCTAGGTAGGATAAATGGTGCTTCTTATGGAGGGCAAGGTCACACAGGAAGACTTGTCCTCCATCCATGTCTCTCCTTTGACATGTGAGCCTCTTGTGTACTAGTCTTGTCAGTCAGAGGATGTGCCCATGCGGTGAAGATCAATCAATATTTAACAGGGCAACAATGACCCACCCCTGTACATGGTTTATTCATCTGGCGGTTATGAATAAAGAAACAGAAGAATAAACACCTCCACGTCACTCTTCATACCGCTTCAGCTTTTGTGACACTTGTTTTCTTTTAGTATATCTGAATAGACGGAGAGATGGCAATACCTGTGAGTGAGTGAGTGAGTGAACCTTTTTTCATGTTAAAGGGAAGTTGATCTAATGTTAGATTTTAGTTTTGAGATTTATTTGAGATGCTGAAGTTAAAGTTTTGCAACAAAAGAAAATGCATTGAATTCATTTGTTTATCTGATCTGTTGATGCTGACCTGACGCCTGAAAAAGTTAACAGGATAGTAAATATTTTATTTTTATTTGCATTGTCGCATCTAATTGTTATGTTCAAATTATAAAGTAACAAACCACGCACGATAAGCTTCACAATTGTCCTAATAAAGAGTGCAAACAAAAAACATGAATGTTCTTCCTTCCCCTTGCAATATTAGGGAGGTTATTAGGAGTAAGAATTACAGAAATGTACACTATACTGTATGTATACTGTAAATTAAAATGTACCGGTACATCATTTTAGTGTTAATGCAGATCGGGACATGTCTTTACATAAAATGTAGACAAATTAAACCAATGTGCAGCTCTCAATGTCAAGACGGCAGCACCTTGAATTTAATCTGATTAATCTGCCTTATATTATTTTTTAGACTAATCTTTTTTTATGTCTGTCCGTAAATGTGACTAAAGCAATAGTTCATCCAAAGTTAATGGTTTTGTAGATACGGTAGTTAAAGCATGCAATGATACTGTTCCTCCATAAGGTTTTCAATATGGAGAACCTTAAAAAAAAAGTCCTGAAGCCAAAGGTATTGTAATGCTTAATTTATACTCTGTCGTGCTACAGTGTCGCTCGCTGAAAGTAGCAGATCTACAAGCTTGGTTCGGCTTGTAGATCTGCTATTCGGTAAGTGTTATCTGTTACAGTACCCAACCTTAGGGGTTAGGTCAGGCCCCTCCAAAGAGTCACCAGATCAGATAAATTGAATGGGTTGTGAGATGATTAGTGGGAGAGGAAAGAAGAAAAAACTAAGTTCTGATACACAAATTCAGTTTTTTTCTATACATTTCTTTGTGAAATATTGGATACTTTCAAAATGTATTGAAATGAAACCATGTGAGGAATTTAGAAGAAAAATCGCTATTTGTTTGAGCTGTGAACAACGCATTTGATATGTGACCCTGACTATACTACTTTGTGTAAGATGTCAAAAGCCAAAGGCACACAAAGAGCTTTTTCCCTCAGGCGATCAGAGCTTTGAATAATGACACAACTGCCAGGTCAACTGTCTTTGACCTGTAAATACCCCCTCTCCATCAGAGCACTTACAGTATTTTTGTCTCCACCAGGCCGAAGGCATGGCCGAGCTAATCCCCGGCATTGTTGGCCCGATCGCAGCGAAACTGTGCACACGCACTCCCTGGATGCCAGACCTCTGCCCCGAATTGTTCAGATCGGCCGGCTATAGCGCCACCAGGAGGCCGAGTTTGATATTACTCCTACATATTTTGTTAAACATCACGCAAATCCGTACACAGTATCTCTATAGTCATGTGATCAAGACGGATCTGTCAGATTTTTTATATGCCATCCTGTTTGGATGGCATATGAACGCAGCGTGCGATTTCCTTGAAATTCTGCACTTACGTTTCCACTTAGCCGAGGAGGAAATGACACCCAAACATTTTCAAATCAGCCTCATGGTGGCGTTATAACAGGCTACACCACCACTGCTTATCACCAGTAGTACCTAACTTGTATCATATCTTGTATTATAAATGTTTGATTTTTTTTGTAGCAGTCTGTTACTGTCTACCATTGTAGCATGGGGGGAAAAAGTCAATGAATTTTATCTTACCTCCTGCAGGTTTCTCTGCATGGTGGGAGGACTGCCAAGGGCACAGTGTCACCCTGTCCTGATCTGGAGGTGATACTCAGTCCCCTATAGTAGAGTGGCAGATGGATTATGTAACTATGACAGAGGGGGTTCACACAGCCTTGCCAGCATCACCAAGTGTATGTCTGTGTGTGCGCGTGAATGTGCATGCATGCATTTGCTTATGTTTCATAAGCCCTCTAACATAAGCCATCTAACCATATTATTACACACACACACACGCACACGCACACACGCGCACACACACACACAGTTTAACAATGTATTTATGTCCACACACACGGAAAGCATACAGGGACACAAATATTTGAGGTGCAGTAAAGGTTACATTCACAAACTCATGGATACATATGTCCTCATGATACAACACGCATGTCACTCAGCACTCCATGGGCACAAGTAGCGGCGGCTCCGCCATATATGGCAGCAGAGACAGCACAATACTTTGCCAGCCTTTCTGCCTCGTCTTTTGGGCATCCCAGGAGGATTGAAACCCTCCAACAACCAGTCCGTGGGTATGTCCTATAGGCTGGAAACAAAGTTATTAGTCTTGCACTGCTGTTTGGTGTTAAAGTGCTCTCTGGTAGTTGGTGGTAGCTACTACGAGCAGTTCAACATTCTGGGCATGACATTGTGTGGACAGCACACACACAACACACACACACACACACACACACACACACACACACACACACACACACACACACACACACACACACACACACACACACACACACACACACACACACACACACACACACACTACGGGACTCGAACCCGCAATGCGCTGTCAGGCTACATTAGAGCCTAAGTGCCGTCACAAACGTAACATGCAGACTTGCAAGGACTGCATCCACCGTTGGTCCGATCTGCACCAAACTTGGCACACACACTGGTCAGGGATCTGCCATCAGAATAGACACACCAGGGGCCACATTAGGGGGCCCCCGGGTGCCACAGGCACAGCGTTGCTCCAATACACACCAAACTTGGCACAGACAGGTGTTCAGAGGTCTGCCATGACAATAGTCACACCAGGGTCCACGTGTGGCCCCCAGGGGTTAGGGGCCCCCAGGGGCCACAGGCACAGTGTTGCTCCAATCTGTACCGAACTTGGCACAAAAACTGTTCAGGGGTCTGCCATGACAAGTTAGGGGCCCCGCGGGTCATGGGCACAGTGTTGCTCCAATCTGCACCAAACTTGACACAAACACTGTTCAGGGGTCTGCATGACAATAGTAACACCAAGGGCCACGTCAGGGTCCCCCGGGGGCCACCGGCACACCGTTTCTCTAATCCTCACCAAACATGGAACAAATGCTGTTCAGGGATCTGCCATCACAATAGTCACATCAAAAAACATAATAATTTGCACACATATGTGGCACTACAGCAGTGTTACAGCAGTGTCATATGTGTCACTACAGCAGTGTTACAGCAGTGTCATATGTGTCACTACAGCAGTGTTACAGCAATATCACAAACTAACGCTACAATCAACGCCGAAGTCCAACATACACAAACAAACAAATTCACAAAGCTGCAGCGACTTAAGTTCAAAGTTGAATTCTAATCCACCAATATGAAATGTTTCCACAAAAATGATGTTCTTACTTCGGGAAGAGTAAACATGATCCAATCCAGTGATGTATAAAATCCAAACCATGTTTTTCCATCAAGAAACCAACATAAACCCTCATAGGGCATAGCACTGCAGTGGCGGACATTTTGTGGTTCCACTCAAAAAAAATTCCCATCGAGATTTCCAAAAATATTTATGTCAATCATTTTAAGACTAGAATCAAGCCATCCAGGCTCCTGGTAAATCACGACCATAAAACATTTGATTCTGTGAAAAACTAATTTTGAAATTTTAAATTAAATCATAATTATTTTGTATTGTTTTCATGGTCATGGTCATGGGCTATGTAACCCAGGTCGAAATAGCCAATTCAATAAAATAAGGATCTATATATAAATAGATGTAGGATATGAACCAGGTTAAAATAAAAATAACCACACCTATGAAAAAGAGCTTTAAAGATTAAAACCAAATAGGATTTGTCAAAAACTATTTGACTACACGGAGTAAGATACTATTATATGGGTTTATATCATGTATACATTCTGTATGTACATTCATCTACTTGTTACTACTACGTGTTAGTGTCTCTTTAAGAGCCTTGTGAGGTGCTCTGATTAAGCCAATGAACCAATTGGCCAATGAGGTTTCTCAATTAATAGCTCTCTGAAGACAACACCAGCCCAGGTGATCTGATTCAGCTAATTACATGCCTCATAGAACAGAATGTTCTGGAAAACAGGAGACAGAAGCCTGTTGAACAAATAGTTGAGACAAACAGTGAAAAGAGATTTAATGAATGTGAACAGATTAATTTGAAGGTATTTTTGGTTGATCCATCTCTTTTTGAGAGAAGAGTGCTGTATTCTGATTCTTTTGAAACCTGTGATCCTTGGAACCATGTGAATTATGTGAACACTAATCTCTCAAGAACAGCTTCTGCACTGCGTTGGAATCTGTCGGGGAGGTTCGTCATAACGAGTGCGCATTCAGATCAGGAAGTAGGCCGCGCTTTACCCAATCACATGTAGTGGGCGGGATTCACATGTCCGTCGATCTTTCCCCCTCGAAACAAACCGAAACTAATTTAACAATAGCGTCCGCGGAGCAGACAAAACCACGGAAATATATTCACATTTTAACTTACTCTTTCATCATAGAAACAAGTGGGCTTATAACCAAAACGATCCATGTTCTCTGGGAGAAGTGGTGTTAGTGTTCCGTGTAGAAATATTGTTAGTGGGAATGAAAACATAGTCGCACCAACCGGAAGTGATGCGCTGAAGGCTACAGAAACACCGGTTTCCTTTGCGCTCTGGCGTTACGTTTTCTTCCGCCCAGAGCCAACAGACATAGAACAAACAGCAGAGGGCGCTGTTTTTCATTTTCAGTTGGCGATGGGTTCCCAGATTGTGTGAACACTGACTTGGTGAGTTGAACTGTACTGTGCTTGTGATTGCAGCAGCAGCCTCTGTCTAACTTTCATGGTAACAGTTTTGATTTAATTGTGTATCAGCTAATTGTAAATGTACTATTAGTAGTTTAAGTCAGATGAGACATGTTTTATTTTTATTTCTAAACATTTAAGGGCGTGATCCTAATTTGTGAGTTTTTGACCCTGTTTTATAAACCGGTCAGGTATTTTCTTTGATTGGATTGATTCAAGTGATATTGGCATCACTCAATGGATGACGTTTGATGGCGAGCCACCCAAGATTCAATGGATCAAGATCTTCGAAGCAGCACCCTTATTAAGCTAAGAGATTGAGCACTTGGTAGTGTGGTAGGACTTATTTTTAACTCTATGGGTAGGACTCAACACTACTCATCTCGCATCACTGCAGCACACAGTGAGACTCAGTGCTAGCCACTTGTACTGAACACATTACATACATACACACCTACCCATACCTGGATGGACTCCAGAGCCACACATTCATTCATTCTCATACACAACCTATAGTCATACTTACTGTCACACACAGTGGGATGCTCATTGGATTTCTAATACCCGAAAAGGGACTTTTATGGGTTATTATTGAGTTTATGTGAATTGTAATGTGATTATTGATACACTGATTTTATTTTACATTCCTTTGAATGATTTAGTGAAATTGTGAATACATTGATTATTTAACGTGAACCGGAAGGTATTTTTATTTGGGGAAAAGGGTACATTAAATTAGTGTGAGCATAGGGGTTAAAAAGAGTGTCACGGTCCGCTCCTCGGACCGTGGACTGTGACTTTATTATTTAGCCCTTCTCTGACCTTATATGGTATTGGACCCTTTAGGCCTGTTTAGGCCACTCTTTCTGTTGTATTGTTCCCTGTTCTCCATGTACTGTTATTTTGTAGCGTTGTCCTAGTGTTTCCTGTTTTGCCTTGTTGCCGCTTCCTGTCTTGTTTCGCCTGTATATAATTGCATTTGTAGTTCACCTGTGTCTTGTTCTGTTACAGACAATCATGTGTATGTGTTAATTAAGCAATATTACACGAGAGGGTGTGCTTTACCGTCATTATTGGCACGCCTGTGATGCGGTCAGGAACGAGGCGAAGCCGAGTTCCGCGAGCATCACAGAAGTGCCAATAATGTAAGGTAAAGCACACCCTCGAGTGTAATATTGCGATTATACAACAGTTACCAACAAAACACATCCAAATGTATTCATATTGTGGAGCAATTCATAATAAAAATGTTTCGCTATTATCCGTTTCCCTGTAAAGAGAAGAGTTTTTCACTGAGACATTAAATAGTCCCTGTAGCAGCGCTATGAGCCTGAGACACCGTCTCATCAACACAGCTGAGCTATCAATGCTTGCGCAGTGGAATTAATTCCAGTAGGCTATATGCTCCGTCGTACGACCGTGTCACGTTGCCAAATTAACTGATCTACAAGCTGACAACGCGTCGCGAACTTGTAGATCGGCTATTTTCGCCGTGCGATACCTGGCGACGCGTTGTGAACTTGTAGATCGGCTATTTTCGCCGTGCTGTTTGTTTTCCTACCGTGGGACAGCGTGACGTCAGAGCAGTGAGCACAGCTGTGCCATATATGGTCTAATCAGGTGCGGACTGCAGTGCGGAGTGATTTATTAATGTGATTAGGCCCGTGCTATGATGCTGGTTTGAAGCACGGGTAGATAGCTATTTCAACCAATCAGATTGCTTGGTCGGAACTACCTGTTGTATAATTGTCCTTTGTTCTCACCTGTGCCTAGTTAGTCCCTGTCTATTTATATGCCCCTCTGTTTCCAGTCTGTGTTGGTTCATTAATGTTGTCACTGTGTTCCGTAAGTTACCTGTTGTCTTTACATTCCCTGTTTAAGTAATAAACCCCCCTGCATCTGAATTGTTCTGTCTCCGCTTCACACTGTGCGCTTGGGTCCTACACTTCTCTGCCCCGCACCGTGACAAAGAGGTACTTATCTGTGATACTCAACTGTCTAATTACAGTTGGTTCTCATTTGTTAACTATTGTTTTGTGTGTCTGCCATTCTATTTGTATTTTGTTTTAAATACAAGCCGTGACCGTGAGCTCGGCTGAGCCAGTGGTTCCACGGCCGTTTAGGAACGGGGGGAGGGGAACCTCAGCGTGGAGCGTCAGTGTGAAAGAGATCGTAATTCGTGGGTAATTCAAAAACCCGCAAAGCAGCAGTTGGATATCACAGATGCCTGAAACGACAAACGGCCGTGTCATTCTACCATTTACAGTATAATACTAATATTCATTAAGACAGGAGCAGAGAGAGACAAACAGCCACGTACCGCGGTGCAGCAAAGGCGGAAGCCACAATGGCCTGCCTGCAGCGGCGAGGAGATACACTGTAGTAATAATAAAGGGCCATGGTTATTATAGTGCCTGAAATTAACTTGCTATACTGCGGAGAAGGAGGACCACCAACGTACCCGTTGTGCAGCGTGAAGCAACACTGCACGCCCGGCGCAAAACGTCAACAAGATGGGTGGACACACCGGGGCTACAAAGGACACAAACGTCATGGTCAAGTTCAAGACCATGCACTACGCAGCATAAGACAATTGCCTAAACAGCAAGACGGAGAGACATACCTGCGCTGATGCGCGATGCAAATACAGACGAGCCCAACAGGCCAGCCTGAACTGATAGTGGACCAGTATGGAGACAGACAGACAGCTAACTGGGTTTGGAGGTGCGTTGCTTTAATACTGTTGCCCATCAGCCCACAATGAGTGGGCGGAGGATGGGAACGTGGGCAGCGTGGGAACCCACGCCCATCCTGCCCACGCCCATCCTGCTACACAGGCATCTATTTATAGAAAATATTCAGGTGAGAATTAAAAGCCATCTATTCCAGTATAGGTTCAAACTTGTATAACTCAATGTCAGTTTCACATAGAGTTGATTCTTTTTACTGGGGAAAAACTTCAAAGTGTTACCTTCAATGAGACCATGCCCATGCATTTATTCCAAATGGTTCAAGATCAACAATCAATTTACTTAGGGTATGCTGTGTATAGGCGTTTTTTTGCTATTCTACAGGATTGTTAACAAGTTAGACCTATTCTGAATTGCATGTTTAAGGCAGGGGTGGGCAATAATTATTTCCAGGGGGCCATACTGACTTCCATAAAGTGAGTGAGGGGTCACACATTGTACAATTGAAACTTATTTTAGACGATCTCCACCAGCTCCTCAGAGTAGTGTCATAAATGGCCAGACAGTGGATTTGGTAACCACTTATAAATATCTCGGCTCCATTATTGACGATCGTCTGAAATTTGACTTCAATACTGAAATGGTGTGTAAGAAAGGTCAACAGCGCCTCTTCTGTTTAAGGAAGCTAGCCAAATTTCAGGTGGACAAGTCACTGATGATTTTATTCTACAGAGCTTTCATAGAGTCTGTTATTTCATTTGCTGCCATTTGTTGGTATGGAAACCTTGGCATTAAACAGAAAAATGCCCTTAATAGGGTTGTGAGGGGGGCCAGCAAGATTGTGGGGGCACAATTTAGCTGTCTAAGTCATATATATGACCAGCAGGTGCTTAAGAAAGCATCTTCTATTATGGCAGACAGCTCTCACCCCCTAAATCCTGAATATGAATTCTTGCCTTCCGGCCAAAGGTTAAAGACCCCTGTAGCTAAAAACAATAGGTACAAATTCTCATTTGTACCTACTTCTATTCGTGCCATCAATAACAGCAGCAGGAGGAGGTAGCTATGAGTAGCTATTATTATCTGGATCTTGTGATTATGTCTATGTCTATGTGTGTCTTGTGTATGTATGTTTACTGTGTGTTGGAGTTTCTTACTTTCTCACTATCTGCTGTAACATAAGTTGCCCAATTTGGGACATAATAAACTTGAACTTGAACTTGAACTTGAATTTGAATGAATGTAGAATTGGGGACTTAATTTAATTGACTTTTTTTTTTTTTTTTACCAAAGATCCTCTCTCTCACACTTATGCCAGTGTGCCAGTGATCACCCTCCCCTGTGCCAATGTTGGCACCCGTGCCTACGGTTGCCCCCCTGGTTTACATCAAACTCCGGCATGCTTTCACAGCATTCGTTTCGGAGATTAAGCAATCTTCTGGCGGCAGACATTAATTAATTGCCGTCTGGTTGTGTTTTGTAGTCGCTCAGAGAGCGGTTTAAGCCTCCTAACCTCCTCAGCGAATCTTTCTTCCAAAAAACTGTCCGTGGTACGCTGCTGGCAAATAGCGAGTGCGTCTTGTTTACTTTAGTGAGAGACGCTGCCTGCAACCGTGGCGGAAACTGTTCAATGGCCAGAATGCTTCAGAGCATTGTTGATGTAACTAAGAGAATGGTGAAAATGTGTCCAAATTGCCAGCTAAAGTAGTCTACCCACATTGTGTTGTGGGTAGAGAGTGGGTTAGAGGGAGAGAGAGAGGGAGAGAGAGAGGGAGAGAGAGATTTGAATACAGTTAAATTGAACTGTCTGTTCGTCCCGAATTTTATCATCCCCAGATGCCCAGTCTTGTGTGCTTATAGCCACCTCTCGCGCAAGTATTAAGTACTGTACTGTACTGTACTGTACTTAGCTTATGACTTGTTAAGCATTATAAGCATTATATTACAGTATATTACAGTAAGTATGTTTATTTTACATTATAGACATTAGGGTTACACATTATGAATACATTCAGGTTAGGCTAAAGGTTTAGAGTTACCAGGTATTGCTCTACCAGAAGTAGAA
>NC_137619.1:37967507-37995007 GCF_963280865.1 Gymnoscopelus braueri
CAATTGAAACTTGAAACACATAGTGCTGAATTATGTTAAAACTGCATGGATTTGGTAGTCATGCCCAACCACTTTAAAATAAGGTACTTGCTTTCACAACAATCTTCAGTTACAAAATGTTGTAACTGGAAATTGTTCTGTTGAAACCTTTTTACAGCTGTACTGTTTCACTCTGGTGTACTCTGGCCTTACAATAAAAAGATGACTTGCTTAAAACGATCCACGTCAATGCCGTATCAACTTTTAAATCCAGTCCATAGGTCACTGATCAAACGCATTGCATTCTGTTTGTTTCACTGTGACATTATAAACACACAACATTTGAGTACATACGGATGGAGGAATGCATGTACTGTAGGTATAGCACTCAAATGGTAACTATTAATTGGAGTCTAGTTAAATTAATTTTTCATGCACATGTCTTTTTTCATGTCTTTTTTTATTGTACTCTTTTTCTCTAAGCACCTTAACGTCCATAAGTATATCATGCACAGTATATGTATATCATGCACAGTATACATACATTGCTGCTATGCTCAGGCACCTTAGTTTTTGGGCGGTGAAACCGCCCCTATAAGTGAGGTTTGGATATTTGTACAACAAATCCTGCGCTGTGATTGGCCAAAAATGTACCCCGCCTAACCCTGCACCGTGATTGGCCAATCACAGTCTATTCAGGACTGTGATTGGCCAGTGTCACATGACACATGTGCATAGCCCTATATAAGAAACCATAACTTTAAAAAAAACATAAATTTGTTTTTTTTAAGTTATGGTTTCTTCCATCATAAAGAGTGTTTGGGCGGTGAAACCGCCCCTATAAGTGAGGTTTGGATATTTGTACAACAAATCCTGCGCTGTGATTGGCCAAAAATGTACCCCGCCTAACCCTGCACCATGATTGGCCAATCACAGTCTATTCAGGACTGTGATTGGCCAGTGTCACATGACACATGTGCATAGCCCTATATAAGAAACCATAACTTAAAAAAAAACATAAATTTGTTTTTTTTAAGTTATGGTGTCTTCCATCATAAAGAGTGTTTCAATAAATGTATTTATTTTTTGTACATGATTGGTTGACTCCATTCAGTATTGTGATTAGCTAGCAAGACACCGCCCACTTCACACAGGGTGTGATTTTTTATTATCTCAGGTACTTTGTAAATATGTAGATAACTTGTCTGGCCTTCTGTTGTTCTCTTGTTTTGATCTCCTTCCCACTTGCCCCCCACCCCTCTTCTTCTCCCCCCCCTCTTCTTTCTATGGAAATTAACGTTGCGATGGGAACGATGTACAAAAACGAATTTCACCCACTTTTTTACCTTGTAAACCTGTGATGTGACAATAAACCTGATTCTGATTCTGATTCTGATTCTGATCAGGGCAGGTGGCCAAGGCTAATATGTACTTAATGATGACCTTCACAGCACACCCACATTTCTCAAACGATGACAGGTCTCTCAGGTCTCTGCCTTTTTCCTTCTGCTTATCTAAGGTTTTACTTCCTTATTTGTAAGTGCCTAACGACTTTATTTGCTATTCGGATTTGGGCACTACAGTACATATGGCAGGGTGGAGAGCAACTGGTATGGCAAGAGAGTTTTAAATGTAAAGCTCCTACAGTATGTGTAAACATGCCTGTTTATATACTAATGCACATTACGTCTCTTCGCTAGATGGTCTTGGAAGTTTACTGTAAGTAGCCAATATTTGAACATTCACACAGTTTGATGTATTTGAAATTAGTCATTGAATGGCAATGCTATCGGTAGCAAGGATGAATGTATTTATTGCTTATTTTATCTAACTTTCAGGACAAATAACTCATGACATAGTGACAATAAAGAGACCAGCTACCTGGATTTGTGGACCTTAAGAGGAAACATCCTCCTCAACATATATGGCAGATATGAGAAAACAGAACACATGGATTGTTATTTTAATGATTTTGATGGACTAACTTGATTGTGACTCACTGAACAGTGTAAATCTGAGGTCTTACATATTGATTGTTGCACAAGGAATTCTTTCCATAAATGGCACATATTAGAAAGCTACGTTCTTCTTAGCGTCTCTGCTGGATAATTTTCACTGTCATCCCGTGATGGTATGGCTACTTTTAATGCATAATATCTCAGAGATGACCTCGGATCATCATATCTACAAACGCAGTTACAGCTGGTTGGAATACACAGCTGCTGATGGGAGCCGACAAATGGGAGCCGACAAATTATAAATTATTATCGACAAAGTAACTTCCCCACCCCCCACGAGGGTCATAACAAAAAACAAACAATATAGTGTTTCTCCACCATTCCACCACAGATATAAGAAATCGTTTAAAAAATCCTATCCCAAAACCTGACCAACGAGTTGCACAACCAAAACGTGCCAATTTAGCGTTGTTAAAAGATGGGTTGGTCCATAAATCAAATGTATTTTTATCTCCAAGGCAAGCACTGTCTTGATTTAGTTGAATCTTGTTTCTAACAACTGCAGGTTACAGTTCTGAGGTTCTGAGGTCTTACATATTGATTGTTGCACGTGGAATTCTTTCCATAAATGGCACATATTAGAAAGCTACGTTGTTCTTGGCATCTCTGCTGGATAATTGTCATCCCGGTGATGGTATGCCTGCTTTTAATGCATAATATCTCAGAGATGGGCTGGGATCATATCCACAAACGCAGTTACAGCTGGTTGGAATACACAGCTGCTGATGGGAGCCCTGAAGATGACTGTGAATGCTCCGCAATCCTGGAAGGAGACACCGAGACACTGCAGAAGGCTAAGCTATTGTTAATCACTAAAGACTTCAAGAGTAGTGTCCAGATTCCTGATGAGTATTATATTAATGCCACCCAGGACTGCAGGTATCGTTTTGTTATATATTTCAATATTTGATTACTATTACAACATTGAAATGTAACGGCATTCATGCATTTTTTATTATACCATACTAAGTACCATGTAACTCCCATATTTCACCAATGATTAGGTAATAATTTATTAATTGCAGGATGTTCAAGTTTAGCAGGAAATATTTGACGTTCCCTCTAAGCCAGGAAGAGGAGGACTTCCCCCTGGCCTTTTCTATGGTTGTCCATCATAAGGTATACAAAATTATACTCTTTGATTTCCAAACACATTGTAATATATATATATATATATATATATATATATATATATATATATATATATATATATATATATATATATATATATATATATATATATATATATATATAATATTGAACGCTGTATTTATTTAAGCTGTATAAGCTGTAAGCTGTATTTATATTGGAAATGCAATTGGGAAGGACTAACCCAGCGAAAGACACAGGAGCACAGGGACCTTATTTTAATATATTTATTCAGCAAACACGATTATAGTTTTGATTCTACTTCATCTTCATCAGAGTCAAAATAATTGATCATTTATGCCAAAACTCACACAAATCGGTACACATTATCCCTGGAGTCATGTGTTCAAGATGTACAGTGTCAGTCAGATTTGTCATATTCCATTCTGATTGGCTATGACTGACTTCCAAATTTGCAGGCCCTGGGTAGACATCCCGGCCTGGCGGAGATTATATTATATTGCTATCATTTAAATTCAGTTGAAATGGCAGTCACAGTATTTACATGTTGTGAATATTGTGAATATTTGTAACCAATACGATTTAATTAAATTCCCCTTATTTTACATACTGAAGGTGCAGAACTTTGAGCGCCTGTTGCGAGCCATCTACGCCCCTCAGAATGTTTACTGCATCCATGTGGACAAGAAGGCAGCGGCTTCATTCCTCGCTGCTGTCTCGGGTATCTCTTCTTGTTTCGATAATGTCTTCATGGTCAGCCAGCCTGTGAGCGTGGTCTACGCTGGCTGGTCACGTGTACAGGCCGATCTCAACTGCATGGCCGATCTCTACAATGTTAGCACAACCTGGAAGTATTTTATCAACCTGTGTGGTCAGGACTTCCCCCTGAAAACCAACCTAGAAATTGTGAGAAGCCTGCGGGCATTGAAGGGTAGAAACAGCATGGAGTCGGAGAAAATGCTTGATCGGAAGAAACGGAGGTTCCAGATAGTTCATCAAATAGTGGATGGAGAGCTCAAGGTAATCATTCGTGTCACGTGTGCATGTTTGTCTTGTTTATTTGCTTGTTTGTTTTTTTCAAGTTTTTTTCCATGTTTGTGTTCTTGCCACCGTATTCGGATGATATCAATGCATTGAATGGAACATTAATGTCCCATTCAATGCATTGATAGCATCCGAATCAGGTGGTTTTTGCTTGGTTGATGACGTCTGATATTATTGTTGACATTGGTTCTTTGCATTTCAGTCTCTTTTGGATGAGAAATTTGTAGCAAAGTTGTTATCCATTGCTATAAATGGAACATTTTCTATTTAGAAAATAGTCATTCATTTATTCCCTCATTTATCTCAGGCGACGGGGCAGGCTAAGGATCCACCACCCTTCAATCTTCCCATCTTCTCAGGAAATTCCTACATCGTGGTTAGCCGGGGCTATGTGCGAAGCGTGCTGGAGGACAACCGTGTACAGGAGCTGATGAAATGGTCTGAAGACGCCTACAGTCCTGATGAGTTTCTCTGGGCCACCATTCAGCGCATCCCTAATGTTCCTGGCTCAGTCTGGCCAAACGCCAAGTACGACATGAGCGATATCAATGCAATTGCACGGCTAGTGAAGTGGCTGGGGCATGAGGGATCACAGGGTCAACTGGAGGCTGTGTACGAAATGTGTCATGGCAAACATGTTAGGGGAATATGCGTGTATGGTGCTGGTGATCTGAAGTGGATGATGGAGCAGCACCACCTTTTTGCCAATAAGTTTGATGTAGACATAGATGTCATTGCTATCCAATGTCTGGAGAAGTACCTCAGAAACAAGGCACTGGCAGAAAAACATTAATTGTATTCAGAAGGTTCAAATCTAGAGACACAGAATCTCGATGTTCTCGGTAATGGACAAACCGATCAATAAAGAGTACTCTAGGTATCTTCAGGTAGAACTTCCTCACAGAGATCTTCTTTTAAATGTCAATTCTTCTTTGATCCTGATGAAGAGCAGTAGTGTCGAAGCTGCAACATTGGCCATGTTCGCTGATTCAATATTAAAAGAGGTAACACTTGCTCATAAGGTACCCGTAATTAACGCTTAATTTATGATTACTTAATACATTATTTAAGCGTTAATTAAGCATTAATTCATCATGAATTCCTTGTAATTCATCATTAATTAACAGCATTAGTTAATCCTTGGTTAAGCAAAGTTACTTAATACATGATTTGAGCGTTAATTTAGCGTTAATTAAGCGTTAATTTAGCGTTAATTAAGCATTAATTAAGCATTAATTTATCATGAATTCCTTGTAGTTCATCATTAATTAACATTATTAGTTGATCTTTAGTTAAGCAAAGTTACTTAATACATGAATTACAAGGAATGAATGCTTAATTAATGCTTAATTAACGCTTAAATAATGTATTAAGTAATCATAAATTAAGTGTTAATTACGGGTACCTTATGAGCAAGTGTTACCTTAAAAGAAGATCTGTGCTCCAGTGTGTTTCTCTGGGTTGGTCCTTTTTTAAACACTATTTGTATTTTCCAGGTCCAACAGACAATAATCGACAAATTAACTTCCCCAACCCCCACGAAGGTCATAACAAAAAACGAACAATATAATGTTTCTCAACCGTTCCACCACAGATATAAGAAATTGTTTAAAAAATCCCCTCCTAAAACCTGACCAACGAGTTGCACGACCAAAACGTGCCAATAGCGTTGGCACGTGGCCCTTGTAATTGAGCCTCTATGGAAAAACGCTACTGTATTTTTTATCTCTAAGGCAAGCACTGTCTGGGGACCAGTCATTGATTTAGTTGAATCTTGTTTCTAACAACTGCAGGTTACAGTTCTGAGGTTCTGAGGTCTTACATATTGATTGTTGCACGTGGAATTCTTTCCATAAATGGCATGTATTAGAAATCCATGTTCTTCTTGGCGTCTCTGCTGGATAATTTTCACTGTCATCCCGGTGATGGTATGGCTGCGTTTAATGCATACTATCTCAGAGAAGGGCTGGAATCATATCCACAAACGCAGTTACAGTTGGTTGGAATACACAGCTGCTGATGGGAGCCCTGAAGATGACTGTGAATGCTCCGCAATCCTGGAAGGAGACACTGAGACACTGCAGAAGGCTAAGCGATTGTTAATCACTAAAGACTTCAAGAGTAGTGTCCAGATTCCTGATGAGTATTATATTAATGCCACCCAGGACTGCAGGTATCGTTTTGTTATATATTTCAATATTTGATTACTATTACAACATTGAAATGTAACAGCATTCATGCATTTTTTATTATACCATACTAAGTACCATGTAACTCCCATATTTCACCAATGATTAGGTAATAATTTATTAATTGCAGGATGTTCAAGTTTAGCAGGAAATATTTGACGTTCCCTCTAAGCCAGGAAGAGGAGGACTTCCCCCTGGCCTTTTCTATGGTTGTCCATCATAAGGTATACAAAATTATACTCTTTGATTTATATATATATATATATATATATATATATATATATATATATATATATATATATATATATATATATATATATATATATATATATATATATATATATATATATATATATATATTATTGAAAGCTGTATTTATTTAAGCCGTATAAGCTGTAAGCTGTATTTATATTGGAAATGCCATTGGGAAGGACTAACACAGTGAAAGACACAGGAGCACAGGGACCTTATTTTAATATATTTATTCAGCAAACACGATTATAGTTTTGATTCTACTTCATCTTCATCAGAGTCAAAATAATTGATCATTTATGCCAAAACTCACACAAATCGGTACACATTATCCCTGGAGTCATGTGATCAAGATGTACAGTGTCAGTCAGATTTGTCATATTCCTTTCTGATTGGCTATGACTGACTTCCAAATTTGCAGGCCCTGGGTAGACATCCCGGCCTGGCGGAGATTATATTATATTGCTATCATTTAAATTCAGTTGAAATGGCAGTCACAGTATTTACAAGTTGTGAATATTAGTAACCAATACGATTTAATTAAATTCCCCTTATTTCACATACTGTAGGTGCAGAACTTTGAGCGCCTGTTGCAAGCCATCTACGCCCCTCAGAATGTTTACTGCATCCATGTGGACAAGAAGGCAGCGGTTTCATTCCTCGCTGCTTTCTCGGGTATCTCTTCTTGTTTCGATAATGTCTTCATGGTCAGCCAGCCTGTGAGCGTGGTCTACGCTGGCTGGTCACGTGTACAGGCCGATCTCAACTGCATGGCCGATCTCTACAATGTTAGCACAACCTGGAAGTATTTTATCAACCTGTGTGGTCAGGACTTCCCCCTAAAAACCAACCTAGAAATTGTGAGAAGCCTGCGGGCATTGAAGGGTAGAAACAGCATGGAGTCGGAGAAAATGCCTGATCGGAAGAAGGGGAGGTTCCAGATAGTTCATCAAATAGTGGATGGAGGGGTCAAGGTAATAATTTGTGTCACATGTGCATGTTTGTCTTCTTTATTTGCTTGTTTTTTTTCTCTTCAAGTTGTGTTCCTTGTTTGTGTTTTTTTGCCACCGGATTCGGATGATATCAATGCATTGAATGGGACATTAATGTAATGCATTGATAGCATCCGAATCAGGTGGTTTTTGCTAGGTTGATGACGTCTGATATTATTGTTGACATTGGTTCTTTGCATTTCAGTCTCTTTTGGATGAGAAATTTGCGGCAAAGTTGTTATCCATGCATTGCTATAAATAGAACATTTTCAATTTAGAAAATAGTCATTCATTTATTCCCTCATTTATCTCAGGCGACGGGGCAGGCTAAGGACCCTCCACCCTTCAATCTGCCCATCTTCTCAGGAAATGCCTACATCGTGGTTAGCCGGGGCTATGTGCGAAGCGTGCTGGAGGACAACCGTGTACAGGAGCTGATAAAATGGTCTGAAGACGCCTACAGTCCTGATGAGTTTCTCTGGGCCACCATTCAGCGCATCCCTAATGTTCCCGGCTCAGTCTGGCCAAACGCCAAGTACGACATGAGCGATATGAATGCAATTGCACGGCTAGTGAAGTGGCTGGCGCATGAGGGATCACAGGATCACCTGGAGGCTGTGTACCCAATGTGTCATGGCGAACATGTTAGGGAAGTATGCGTGTATGGTGCTGGTGATCTGAAGTGGATGATGGAGCAGCACCACCTTTTTGCCAATAAGTTTGATGTAGACATAGATGTCATTGCTATCCAATGTCTGGAGAAGTACCTCAGAAACAAGGCACTGGCAGGAGAACATTAATTGTATTCAGAAGGTTCAAATCTAGAGACACAGAATCTCGATGTTCTCGGTAATGGACAAACCGATCAATAAAGAGTAAAGACACTCTAGGTATCTTCAGGTAGAACTTCCTCACAGAGATCTTCTTTTAAATGTCAATTCTTCTTTGATCCTGATGAAGAGCAGTAGTGTCGAAACATTGGCCATGTTCGTTGATTCAATATTAAAAGAGGTAACACTTGCTCATAAGGTACCCGTAATTAACGCTTAATTTATGATTACTTAATACATTATTTAAGCGTTAATTAAGCATTAATTTATCATGAATTCCTTGTAATTCATCATTAATTAACATTATTAGTTAATCTTTAGTTAAAGTAATACTAGGTAACGTTTTCAACCAAACTAAAGTTAAATTGTATATCTTTTGCGAGTGGCAAAAGTTTCACAACACCCACTCCGTGAATTTCACCCCCGGAAGCCTTTTATTTATATATTTTCTATTGAACGTGTACGGGGGGGACTTTCCCGGGAAAATGACGTTCCTGGCCAACGTCATGACGTCGTGGCCGACGTCCTCAGGAACTACCGCAACGGTTTCCTGTTTGGCCAGGAACTACCGCGCTATTAACAAAAAGGAACCTCACGCTGATTTTAAGATAATGTAGGATTGGAAGATCGAAAAAGAACAGAAAAAGAAAGCACAGCTCATGGTAACTAATGCTCCACTGGCTAAGAGAAACGATCCGTAGATAGTATAAAACAATTAAAAGATCGCTTTTTGAAACGCTTCCGGCTTCCGGTGAAAACGAATGGAATTCTGGGTAATCGAGGACTAGGGAAATTGTATGCAGTGACGGTAGTGACCAGCAGAGGTTGCTAAAAATCGTTATTTGTGATTCTGCATTGTACAACTTTAAGCAAAGTTACTTAATACATGAATTACAAGAAATTAATGCTTAATTAATGCTTAATTAACGCTTAAATAATGTATTAAGTAATCATAAATTAAGTGTTAATTACGGGTACCTTATGAGCAAGTGTTACCTTAAAAGAAGATCTGTGCTCCAGTGTGTTTCTCTGGGTTGGTCCTTTTTTTAAACACTATTTGTATTTTCCAGGTGCAACAGACAATAATCGACAAATTAACTTCCCCAACCCCCACGAAGGTCATAACAAAAAACAAACAATATAATGCTTCTCCAACCGTTCCACCACAGATATGAAAAAATCCTATCCCCCCCTCCCAAAACCTGACCAACGAGTTGCACGACCAAAACATGCCAATTTTGCGTTGTTAAAAGATGGGTCCCACTGAGCATTTTTCGGGCTATTAGACGTCTAAAATACGTCTAAGGGCTAGGCAAAAACCGGGTTATAATTGGTCTAAAAGTGAAAGTTTTTTAAACGTCTATTCTTAGCCTAGACGTTGATTAGCTGTTTTTTAAGCGTCTATAACAAGAAAACCCCTGCTTTATTATTTGTCGTCAGAAATCAAAACATTCTCTTCCATGACTATATTAACACGTCTGTATTCTATAAGTACCATGTCAGTGTTTTACAACTATTGAATGATCAAGCTGCGCCTAGCAAGCTTACTTTGTGAGAGCATAAAGCTTTTTGTGAGCTTTATGCTACTTACTTATTAACCACTGTGCAGGTGGAGGATGGCTGATTTAAGCAGTCACACCTTAGCCTGGTAAACCCTCCCTCCGGAAATCTCATTTCAATTTGATTACTGGAAATGAGATTTCCGGAGGGAGGGTTTACCAGGCTAGTCACACCTGGCCTGAGTCAAACTGGACTCTGACCTGGGTGTGGCTGCGCACCTGTTGATTTCCTCGATGCACGACAGGATAAATCAGTCATCTTTACAACCATTCAGGGAGAGCCACTGTCCGGACAGAACACCATCTGCTCTCCCCTGTGAATCCAATGTGCAGCTATAGGATCGTGAGATCTATTACCACAGCATGGCAAGCAGTGTGGTTACTGGTGAAAATAAAGTGTGTTTGGTGATCTTTGAAACCTGGCTGTCGTCTGGCCTACAACTGAACCTGTCACAACCACTTTGAAAACTTATTTTGAGCAGGTTAATATAGGCTAAAACATACACAATTTACAAAAGTATTGTAAATGGCAAAGGCCTGAACCTGTCCTAATGTAATGTATTGTATTGCATTTCATTGAAAATATTCTTTGGAAATTACTGTTAACCGAAAATTTCAACATCTAGACATACCAAGTCTGGTAACCATGTTACCAAGTGCTGGACTGTCACGGTTTAATACCATGGTTTCACAGTACAAAAGCACTTTGAACGAGACTGGGTCAAAACCCAGTATATGGCTGGACATACTGTATGGACTATGTGTGAAATAGTGGGACAATTGTGAGTCAGTGGGAATGTCTACAATGTGAATTCCTGCATATGAAATGTTCATCTGCAATTTTCTGGAGTGATCCCAATATTTAGCATATCACATGACAGGGGCGTGGGGTAAACGTGCGTCCTGCCCACCCAATCAAAAGTTATGAAAATTCATTGTTAGGCTAGTTGAGAGAAATATCAGAGAAAATACCAGTACAGTTTACAGTTCTCATCTGTTTCATTATATCCCTCTTTTAAAAATCTAAATATATTTTCCAAGAGTGACCTGGCCAAGGGAGCAGCATGAACACTGTTATATCAATAAAACACAAAGATGCAAATCAGGGTAAATAACTAAAATACATAAACAGGAGCAAAAGTTCACTGTTTAAAATCAATAATAAGCTCAATAATAATAATTTCTCCATCTTTTAAAATACTTAAATTCCCCCATAGTAATCAGCTCAGATCATTTTAGGTCCTCCTGCAAATCATTCCATGATTAAAGGGCAGCATATTTAAAAGCTTTTTTCGTCCTCTATTTGCTTAATTCCGTTCTTACTCTGGGGCTCAACATATTGTGAGAACACAGGCAATACTGATTTTGTTTTCTTTGTTTTCTAAACATATATAAACATAACTATTGTATACAGATACAAAAGATATTCTCCACAGCAGCATACAGAGCACAATGATGTACAAGATGTCCACAGCCAATAATGAATCGTTTGTTTGCTCTGTGAAATACTTAAATCTGTCAATATCATCCCAGTCTCGCATGAGATGACTGAGATCTCTATCTAATCGTCTGACAACAGCAAGGCTAATGTCATCCATCAAAGGCAGATGGGCAGAATCTAACATCTGCTTGGTTTGACTGCACATTAAGTCAAGATCAATCGATAGGCTTCTCGTATGGCTTCACATTCTGGTCCAGCTGAGTTGAATTTCCAGCCATACAGCAGGTCAATGACCACTAACCAGAACAACAGGAACTTAATCTGATACTTCAGAAATACATGGGAGAACATAAAGTTATAAGAGCCACCTAAGTATTTATAAAAAATAGCAGAGGCCTAAACCGATCCTAATGTATTGCATTTGAAAATGTTCTTTGGAAATTACTGTAAACCAAAACTTGGGTGTTACACCAAGCAAGTAGAACATCCACATCAATTTACTTGCCAGAACAGTATAGATCAGGTCCATGTCAGGTCTCGGGCTCTTTGCATTTTTCAGTTCCCATGTGACTTACTGTATAGATGGATAAGTGACAACATCTCAACTAGCTACATAATGAGAACTTGACATGATTTGTTTTTGTTTAGACATTACATTATATTAAGTTATATATCATAAGTTTTGCATTTAATTTGTTGTGAAGTATTCAATAGAATTTATATTTAACAAATAAAGTAACTTAAAATATTATTTCAGTCAGAAACTGAGGCAAAATGTGTTACACACGTACAGGAGGGAATATTTATTTATATAATATTTATATTACAGAAATAATTCGAAATTGAATGTTTAGCAATATAAATGCATGTACTGCAAGGGGCTGTCATTCCATAAGTGTCTTTTTTAAGACACCTGGAAATTAATTTTCAATACAATTTCAGTTTTCACTTTAAACAGTTCTTATATTTTGACAATATATCATGTTTATCTTCACCAGGTTGACACATTGATTATGTTTTTTCAAAACTATTTGTAAAAAAAAAATATTCAGGAGGTAAATGAAGGTTACGTTGTACTTTGTAATTTGTTCATCAGCTATCAAACATTGTTTATGTTGCACTCTTCTCAATGCAAAGCTTTAACTTCTAGTGTGGCATCCTGTGAGTGTTCTTATCGATTGCACTTGATTGATTGTGTCTGTGCGGAGTGGGAGAGAAGCCCATCGATCTTTTGGAACAGAGTAGTTGTACAGTAGCAGGTAAAGTGCTTGGGCTGAACAATGTACACATTAGCAGCTAATGTATTCCACATCCTTTGTCAATATCAAGACGCATTGAAAGTATTTTCACCACAAAGAGATACTTTCATACTCAAATCCATTGGGGGGGGGGGGGGGATATCCCCCCCACTTTTGGGATGAAGAAAAAAGAAAAAACCTCCGACATCTGCACTTCATGGAGTACATTTTTTTTATCGAATTAATCGAATTAACCAAAATAAAATAACAAAACCCCCCCAAAAAGTAACAAACCCGGAAAAAACCCGCACATTTTCGTGCATGCTTGCGATGCATGCGTCCCCTTTGGTTCTAAAACGCCCTCTGCATCCTTGCCCTATAGCCTGGTAAACCCTCCCTCCGGAAATCTCATTTGTCAAATGGAAATGAGATTTTCCGGAGGGAGGGGCTTTACCAGGCTACCTTGCCCCCACACATCTACTGTATAGGCTACTCAGTGTTGTTGAGTCAGCAATTAGGAGACCATCTCTCTTTTATGCATATGGTTAATTAATAATGCAGCCATTATTTATGCAGAGAATACTTTCAGGTTTTTTCATTCACTTATTCATTCTAATTGCCGAATGGTATAGGGCACATACGACACTACTACACACATGCACATGTTTCCGTTGAATTCTTAAAACGCACAACACAACACATGACACAAAAATGAAACCATGGTACAGTAACTCTCTGCCAAACATAAAGGTCTGTTGTAACTATTTATTGTCTCCGCCAGGCCGAAGGTGTGTGTGTGTGTGTGTGTGTGTGTGTGTGTGTGTGTGTGTGTGTGTGTGTGTGTGTGTGTGTGTGTGTGTGTGTGTGTGTGTGTGTGTGTGTGTGTGTGTGTGTGTGTGTGTGTGTGTGTCCGTGAGCAGCTAATCTATGCAAAATTTGGGGGGATTTGGGACATTTTGGTTAATTTGTAAAAAGTTATGACAATAATGACATGCCCCAGCACCAGGTTTAAAGTGGTTAAACTGGCAGTGGCACAATAATCTTAATAATCGAATTTAAACTCATAATTTGTTTTTAATCAAACATTTGCCACGGACATGGACAAGTGTTGCAGACACATTACAGACAGATTGATGACCCCTGTTATATTGTATTAACATACTGATTATGGATTGCAGCTTAACTCTGAGACACCCTCTCTCAGAGTTACAGCAGCACTACGTAACTTTCCTCTTCTACCCCGGATTTGAACCCGGTTTCCTGCGCAAGTGCTGAAAGCTTTACCATTGAGCTAATAAAGCCGCCCTGCTTGCTCAGCTCTGCTTGCTCACCTAGACACAGATCCTGACATGACCTTTGACACGATCTAAATGTCTCAATAGAAGAGCACAGAGACAAAATACAACCACCCCAATTGTATAAGTTACATTGTATTAACATATTCTACCACACAGATTGGACAAAATTTAAATGTATTCATAAACAAAAGTTGCATTGTGAGGCTTTAAATTAAGTCTCTGGAACTGTCTGTGTAGCAGGAGCTATAGGCACTTTGTTATTTGGGGCAAAGTATTTTTGGAAACCTCTGCATTTGTGGTGTGAATTTGTCAGAACTATTCAACAGGGGCATTAATCATGGCAGGTCAGCAGTCTGTGAGTCATTATCATGCCTCTATAATGCAGAATACAGTATATGACTCAGCCTCTTACAGTGAAAAAGCCTCTTGGGCTTCTGTCACGTCTCAGCTCAAGAAAAACACCCACTCTTGACGCGTGACATCATTCAGTAACCACATGCTTTTATCACCCCCAAAGATATATGGCAGTGGTTCTCAACCAGTGGTGGAAAAAGTACTCAAATGTTTTACTTAAGTAAAAGTATCCATACTGGCAATGTAGAAGTGCTCTGTTACAAGTAGAAGTCCAGAATTCAAAATTTACTGAGTAAAAGTACAAAGGTATTGGTATCAAAATGTACTTTAAGCACCAAAAGTAAAAGTACAAAATCTTTTGAAAATAGCAGATCTACAAGCTCACAACGCGTCGCGATGTGACGCTCTGTGAGCTTGTAGATCGGCTATTTTAAAATAGCCTAGGTATAAAATAGGGCTAAAGTGGTTAATGTATGTTTTATAACGTAATAATATGTATCTGCAAAGTAACTAGTAACTAAAGATTTCATATAATTGTAGTGGAGTAAAAGTACAATATTTGCCTCTGAGATGCGGTGGAGTCGAAGTAAAAGTATAGACAATTGGAAATACTCCAGTAAAGTAAAGGTACCTCAGAATTGTACTTACAGTACAGTACTTGAGCAAATGTACTTGGTTACTTTACACCACTGTTCTCAACACTTTTTAATTTCAAGAACCCCCCATAACTCTGAGAGTACAAACGGAGCTAAAATGCACCCGTAACGGTCCATTTGCACTGCAGTGGCAAGGCAGTGCAGTGGCATTCACAGGCTGTTTCTCTCTATAGGTTTGAACTGACAGGCATTATGTGCAGCAGGCCTGCGGGACATGTTCTGAACCATGGTGATTGATGAGGAAAACGGATGATCGATTGATCACTTACATGCTCCTGAATTCTGTGCCCCCTCCCTGCACTCTGACCCCACGGCTCCATGTCATCCCCGTACTATTGCGTGTCTGCGTGACAGCTCCTGGTGCCTGCCCTGGAGCTCTGAGGGTCTGAGGGTCTATGATATATCATTCTGGTATTTGGTATTATGTCAATATGTAATGATTGTTGATATGTATTATATGTACTAGATTATAGTATATTATTATACAAATTATTATCATATTACATTATCACGGTAGTAGGCCCTACATTATATTACATGCTACATTATATTATATTACATACTATATCATATTATATACTATATTATTCTACTATGACATGTGACTTTACTGATATTGTAAACTACTTGGTTTAAGTCCTTTCAATTATTTTATTTTATTTTATGTAGTATTTTCCTTATCTTTGATAGTTATTCAAAATGTAAACAATTAATGTTAAAAGGGTAGGCACAATAAGCTAAGGCTTCACCCTACACCTTTTTGGTCTATGTTTTCACTGATACCAAATGAAGGCATTGTATTAAATTACATTTGATGACCAAAACTGCAAAAAATTACTAAAACTGCTAATACTACCTTCTCATGTGAACCTGCCATTGTGCTGCTACGTTTTTGCACCTTTTAGACCCAAGTTATGTCTAACCTCATATACCTCTAACCTACATGCAGTACCTGCTGCTTATTTATGTATATTGTATGAATACTTATCTTTTCTTTTCTTTTCTTTACATGTCCACCCCCCCCCCCCCCTTCCTTTCTTTCCTGAAAACAGCTAAATGATAGAGCGTGCACAGAAATGAATTTCAACCACTGGTTTACCCCTGTAAACCTGTGACGTGACAATAAAACTGATTCTGACCGCCCCAACACCCCCAGACCGCAATTATTTCCCTTTTTGCTAAGAACCGCTATGACACACATCCGCTCACAGGTGTAACAGGGCCCAGGTTGAGTGTGCATGTAGGCAGATAAAGAGGGACTCCCACCAGCAACATCACGCAGATCACTTGCCTTGTCAGAGTCATTCACAGAGAACCAGCAGAGATCACAAAGAGCCACCAACAGGCACTGTAACAAGAGCAAGATGCCCTCGGGCCTTACCCCCCTCCTCCCACCACCCCCCACCCTCCTCACTCCATCGACCCCTTGCTGACAGCTAATGGTACTTGTGTTACACGCCACCCTGAGGCTAGATGACTCTTGACACTTGACACACAGATTTCTAAAGGAAATGCGTTGGTGGAGGCTGCTTAATGTCATAGTTTAGACTTTAGAGCATCAATAGATAAAACAGATTCACATCATTTAACCACTTAAGCACTATATACTTTGTTTGTATGATGAATAGTGAAAATAGATGATCTGCAATGAAGATCACAATGTGTTGCATCACAATTCACTGTGAGCTTGTAGACCTTCACTATCTTTGAAAAATGTCACCTTATACATGGCCAAAATAGTAAGACCAGGTTTAAAGTGGATATTGGAATAATTTGTACTATGCGTAATACAACAACAATCTTGTGCAATAGTCTTGTGTCTGTAGATAGTTTTCTCTGCAGGCTGTTTCATGTCCCCCGCTCCTCGTTTGATCCTAGGCTAGAAGGTAGCATGGAAGTGGGGAGTGTTAGCAGCTTTGAAACCCAACACTGTCTGGCTACAGAAGCATCCCCAGGGAGCCCGGTGAAAGTGACGCAATGGGAAGAATGGTTTAGGAATCGCTGGTAGTGGGCAGCCGTTGTGGAATAGTGGTTAAGGAAACCAGATCAAATGAGTTCCTTTAGAAAGGCCTTGGATCACATTTGACGTTAACTGCCCACCTGTCAAGACCACTGGACCGAAGTTACCACTTAATTATGTCCATTAGCACAAAAAAAGGGTACTAGAGCTCAATTATGGCCTTTTGAACAAAACATGACACCACAGACAACTTTGCTGCAGGGAGGCAAGTGGGAGCATTGTGACAGGTATTTATGCATGGTTCAGTTCTACTTGGTTGCGCACCTTGTCATCATGCCGCAATAGCAGATCTACAAGCTGAGTTGGTAGACATATGTAGACATATGTGAAAAACTAAATAGTGGAGGTACATCTGTGGCCTATAATGGCAGTGTGCACAAGAAATTTGCCGTTGATTGTTCCAGTGGCTTGTGAGATTAAAAATGTTTACTGAGTGATACGAGTCGGTGTTAACACATGTTATAGATTCTATTTTGTACAGATAAGAGTACAGGCGTGCCCTGAGATCTTGACTTGACCCTTGGTGTGGTTTGAAAACTACTGTGGTACAGCATGTTAAACCAAGTACTATAGTAATAGATCAAATAAATAGGCGCACACTCAGATGGTTCAAGGGTGGTACTAGGAGATTGGTTCTGCCTGTGTGATTGAGCCAGGTGCTGCAGTATGTGCATACAATTGGCAGCACCTGTGAGCTGCTTACCTCTTTTTGAGTTTGAGTTTGAATTAACAACATTGCATTTTCCATCCTAAAGTACAAAATAATAATAAATACAAAATATATCAGCGGAACCAATCCACCCTAAGAGCTTTTCAGGCTGGTCTGGCCCACTGCAAGGGGGACAGGCACAGCTACTGTGCCTATACAATGGTGTGCAGGTGCACAACTAAGTATAACTCAGGCTTTACACCGCTGTGCTTCAGGCAGCGCTGCACACCACCAAGGCCTGGCGAGGTGTGTGAACCACACTGCTCTCCAAATGCACACATCTGCCAGCCTTCCTTGAACAAACCCTTCACAAGCACTCAAATGGTGCTTTTAAGTACCCTTAGAATAATATTCTCATATTATGAGATGACCGCGGTAGCTGCCTGTGTGTGACACCTTGGAAAATGGTCAAACTGGGGTTTGAAAGGGCTGAAATAGGCATTGTCTCCCATGTGGTCTGAACAATGTTAGATGTGCATCTGCTCTAATTGAGGTTTTGGCCGAGCATTGCCTGGACAATGGATGATAACATGTCATCCACAGCTGCCATTGTGCCTACTGGACGTGTACGTACAAAACCACAATAGAAAAATAATGCCCCCCCCCCCATCTAAAAATCCTTGTCACCGCTATCCCCCATTGAGCTCTCTTTTGTCCCAGATTGTTGGTAAGCTCCCTGCATTTATGTGCCCTCAGTGTGGAGAAGGATCAAGCGTGTAGGGTGCCACACAGACATCTGTCACACAGATATGGTGCGAATACATCTAAGCAATATGGTAATAAGGGACCAATTCACTTAATATTTATTAAAGCCGCATACAGATTTAAAAAAAAAAGACTCTTATGCTACTTGGGTTTCATCAACGCGTGCAGCTCCCCAGAGATTCTAGCCAATTGGCATAGTTATGGCTATGAACAACACAGAGGCCTAGAATTCTTTAATATAGATTTTGTACATGTTTATTCTGTTACAGTGTTATATAATGGACACATTAATAAGGACATTGCTGTCTTTGCCCCCTGGTGTTCAATGGTGTCACACAATATTCAAGAAGATTCAAGATTTCTTTTTTTTTCATGTCCCATTTTACAAGTACTAGACCGGCCTACTCGGGAACTATGGAAGTCGGTAAAGATGCAAGTTGAGAATGCTTTCCCCACCCGTTGATGCAGTATATGCCCATATATGGTAATCAGTGTATACTAGCAGTTCTTCTGATCAGTGCAATATTGGACTAGATTTGAAGGTTGCGTAGCACTGAAAATGTGCTGTGTATTGGTCCTGCCTTAATAAAGTGCTTATGTACCGTATACGTATCATATGTACTGTAGTTGTTTGCATTTGTTTGTGTGTGTGTGCAGGGGCGTTTTAGGATTATTACGGTCATTTCAGGGTCGCGCGGCCCAATTATAAGTTACGTTAATGTTTGGGCTGGGATGCTTTCCAGCAGTGGCCTCAGTGCGGCTGCAGAGTTCATGTGCAACGTAGGTGGTGGCCTATGCTTTACATAGGGTTGCTGGGCTGACGCGTTTTTTCAGGCTGCCTGACTGTGTATTTTATGGCATCCGTGACATGTCCTGCCCTAGAGCTTATAGATTACTTAACAGTATACTGTTAAGTCATATTTTATACTTCGCAGTTTGACAATGTAACGTAGATCTGGTATTTTAGAAAATTTTTATTTTTAAAGATTTTCACCAAAAGAAATCTCAAAATGGTGATGCCAGGTTTAAGTGTTTAATACGTCTTGCTCACACAACAAATTGCTGCTGTCAGATAGGAACCTCCTACTTCATCATACAAGAGTGTCACACACAAGTAGTGTAAATAGACGATCTACAAGCTCACAATGTTCAAACATTTTAGTACTTTTACTTTTGGTACTTTAAGTACATTTTGATACCAATTATTTTGTACTTTTACTCAAGTACATTTTTTATTCCGGACTATTACTTGTAACAGGGTACTTACTTCTACATTGCTAGTATTGATACTTGTACTTAAGTAAAACATTTGAGTACTTTTTCCACCACTGGGTCTGTCAGCAGCAAAGGATGACCTCAGAGAGCCCGGAGGGCGTAGAGGAACAGTACCAGCTGATGGCCACAGGAGGTCACTCTATCACTAGGGTGAGATTCAATACAAACCCAGCAATATCAATGCATGTATTGTAAAGTAGCTCACTGAAATTAAAAGATGAAAGCGTGCCAATTACTTATTAAATGTAATACAGATAAATGTTGTGTAGGCCTATCCCACTGTCCAGTCGTGTAAAGTATAGGTACATTTATGCAAGTACTGTAAGTACATTATTTAGGTATTTTTGGGCGGTGAAACCGCCCCTATAAGTGAGATTTGGAAAAATGTACAAATATCTTGCGCTGTGATCTGGGCCCAGGAAATTTGTACAATTATCCTGCGCTGTGATTGGCCAATCACAGTCTATTCAGGACTGTGATTGGCCAGTGTCACATGACACATGTGCATAGCCCTATATAAGAAACCATAACTTGAAAAAAAACATAAATTTGTTTTTTTTAAGTTATGGTTCCGTCCATCATAAAGAGTGTTTCAATAAATGTATTTATTTTTTGTACATGATTGGTTGACTCCATTCAGTATTGTGATTAGCTAGCAAGACACCGCCCACTTCACACAGGGTGTGATTTTTTACTTTACTGGAGCATTTCCAATTTTCAGTACTTCTACTTGTACTCCACTACATCTCAGAGGCAAATATTGTACTTTTACTCCTCTACAATTATTTGAAAACTTTAGCTACTATAGTTACTTTGTAGATTTTGATTGTTATTACAAAACACACAATAGCCAATCTACAAGCCCACAAGGCAATGAGGCATTGTGAGCTTGTAGATCTACTATTTTCAAAAGATTTCATTACTTTAAAACGTGTGAAATTGGACATTCTGCATACGATTACTTTTACTTTTGGTACTTTGAGTATATTTTGATGCCAATACTTTTGTACTTTTACTCAAGTAAATTTTGAATTCTGGACTACATTGCAGTATCAATACTTCTACTTTAATGAGTAAAAAAAAGTGAGAACTTTTTCCACCACTGCCACTGTCCCTACAGAATGGAAAGCCTGAACTCCAGCTGGGAGGCAAGAAAGTAATGACACGGCGCCTCTTTGCAATATTTAAGTAAAGCCAACAGACAAGTCAATACATTAAGGGTAGGTGGGAGAAGAACAACAAAGGAGGCTGAGTTTGGTGAATGCCGAAATTGGATAAATGGTCAATGATGGTCAATTTGTGTCGTTAACCCACAGAGTTCTGTATGTGACCTGCTGTTAAACCTCATGGGAGCCCAGTGCACTGCACACCGGTCCTAGAGTAGAACTACACCACGTGGTTCCCACATTTTTTTAGCTGAAGACCAAAAAGGAAATTTGATTTCCCCAGCCAGGACCCAAACTAGTGAAAACAGCAGATCTACAAGCTCACAATGTGTCACTTCGTGCCAGAGCCGGCTCTTCCATTAGGCACAGTAGACAATTGCCTAGGGAGCCATGAGGCTGGGGGGCACCCACCAAGCCTAGAATTATTTATTTTATTTTTCTAAGAATTGAAAAATATATATTTGCGTATTTATTTATTTTCAGAATCAGAGGATGTTTACTGTGTTCTACCTTTCACTCTCTGTGGCAACATGGAGGATGTGCAGTATGTTTCTTGTTTACAAACAATAGTGGGTGTGTGTGCATTCAGGGTGCAAAACCACTTTAAAAGACACAGCTGAGACTTATAAACTGTTTGATGAGAGTCAGCTAGACTAGAGCCATGAGCTGCAGTATGTGATGGTTCTACTTGTACTCCACTACATCTCAGAGGAAAATATTGTACTTTTACTCCTCTACAATTATTTGAAAACTTTAGCTACTATAGTTACTTTGTAGATTTTGATTGTTATTACAAAACACACAATAGCCAATCTACAAGCCCACAAGGCAATGAGGCATTGTGAGCTTGTAGATCTACTATTTTCAAAAGATTTCATTACTTTAAAACGTGTGAAATTGGACATTCTGCATACGATTACTTTTACTTTTGGTACTTTGAGTATATTTTGATGCCAATACTTTTGTACTTTTACTCAAGTAAATTTTGAATTCTGGACTACATTGCAGTATCAATACTTCTACTTTAATAAGTAAAAAAAAGTGAGAACTTTTTCCACCACTGCCACTGTCCCTACAGAATGGAAAGCCTGAACTCCAGCTGGGAGGCAAGAAAGTAATGACACGGCGCCTCTTTGCAATATTTAAGTAAAGCCAACAGACAAGTCGATACATTAAGGGTAGGTGGGAGAAGAACAACAAAGGAGGCTGAGTTTGGTGAATGCCGAAATTGGATAAATGGTCAATGATGGTCAATTTGTGTCGTTAACCCACAGAGTTCTGTATGTGACCTGCTGTTAAACCTCATGGGAGCCCAGTGCACTGCACACCGGTCCTAGAGTAGAACTACACCACGTGGTTCCCACATTTTTTTAGCTGAAGACCAAAAAGGAAATTGGATTTCCCCAGCCAGGACCCAAACTAGTGAAAACAGCAGATCTACAAGCTCACAATGTGTCACTTCGTGCCAGAGCCGGCTCTTCCATTAGGCACAGTAGACAATTGCCTAGGGAGCCATGAGGCTGGGGGGCACCCACCAAGCCTAGAATTATTTATTTTATTTTTTTAAGAATTGAAAAATATATATTTGCGTATTTATTTATTTTCAGAATCAGAGGATGTTTACTGTGTTCTACCTTTCACTCTCTGTGGCAACATGGAGGATGTGCAGTATGTTTCTTGTTTACAAACAATAGTGGGTTTGTGTGCATTCAGGGTGCAAAACCACTTTAAAAGACACAGCTGAGACTTATAAACTGTTTGATGAGAGTCAGCTAGACTAGAGCCATGAGCTGCAGTATGTGATGGTGTTCACGTTACCTGAAGTGTCAAACTAAATATATTAAGACCTTTATTGCTAGAAGGATGCATTCCAGATGATGTAAAGAGTGCTGTGTTCATCCCAAACAGAAACTGTTCATTAATAATAAACGGAGATGTCCGTGGCAAATGTTTGATTAAAAACAAATTATGAAAACCCAATTCTTTCCATTATAATGTTTTTATTTTGTTCATGTAATGTGCGATGAAAGCACCGACCAAAATCATCAAATTACTGAAATCCCAAACAAACACAGAACAGACTTGGATGCCTCTATACAGCCAATATACAGTTACTGACTTGTCAGTCTCCAGGTTCTCCTCAGAAGAAGTAGGACACTGATTTAATTAATGCACTGACACTATTAGGTTAGGGTTAGGGTTATATGCCACATTAGGAGTCCACTAGTAGGCTATAGCCTGCATTTAGGGCTTGTGTAATAGAGTGAATTTGAGTGAATATTTAATTGCATAGTATTTCTAAAGTGAAGATAATCGGCTAGTATTGTCTGTTGATGACCTGCTCTGAGATCGATTGCTCATGCCTTCCAGTCTGTCTAGGCCTGTAGGGGGAGCCACAGCCCACGTCCTCCATTCAATACACAAGCTTTGAATGAGAGAAGACGTCTGTGTATTGTTTCGTACTATATATATTATATATATATGTTACAGGGAAATTGGCATTCCAGGGAAATTGAAAAAGGAGCGCTTTTTTTTACCACCCACCCAGGCAATTCTGTATAACCAACACTAGAGGGCAATGAATGCAAGCCAATGCATGCACATGCGTGTGTGCATGTGCACGCACACATGCACATGCACACATGTGTGTCGTCGTGGACACTGGATAGTAACCATAGACTGTAACCCATGAAAAGATCTATTCTCCCCCTATCGGTTCACAACTCGGACGGCGCTGATTCGACTAGCAGGCCTTCGGCCGGTCGACGCGGGCACTCGCGCCTGGAGGCGCGAGGGCGCGCCTCCTCGGCCTCCAGCTCTGCTGAGTCGGCGCGCCTCCGTCATGGACAATAACTATTATCACGTGTGCGTGTGAACGCTTGTTCAGCGTTCCCCTAGCGTAGCTTCCTGGTTGCTATGTGGGGGGGAACAACAAAAGCCAGGACGGCCTCGCATCAAAGCCTCGCCTCGCGCCTCCTCCTCCTCGCGCCGCCTCGTATCAAAGCCCCGCTTCGCGCCGCCTCCTCCTCCTCGCACTGCCTCGTATCAAAGCCCCGCCTCGCGCCTCCTCCTCCTCCTCGCGAGCCTCGCGTAAAAAACATGTCTCGAAAAGCCCCGCCTCGCGCCGAAGCCCCGTGCCTAAAAGCGAGCGCTCCTCTTTCAATTTCCCTGGAATGCCAATTTCCCTGTGACATATATACTCCCCTGTTTCAGGGGTTCAACACTTGGTCTATCTATGGTAATATCATTTTGTATGTCCGGGCGTCCGCTGGTCTAGCGGTCCGGGCGCATACCACATACGCTGGTAACCCAGCTTGACAGCGTGTCGCAGGTTTGACTCCCGTTCCCGACGACCTTTGCTGTATATTTCCCCCCCATCTCTCTCCCCATTTCCTGTCAGCCTACTGTCCTGTCCAAATAAAGGCATAAAAAACATCTTAAAAAATATATATATATACTGTATATAGTTTGACAACACAGCATGACGATGACCACAGCGATATAACGATCTGCAGTGGTTGGTGGTGGTCCTCCTGCTCTTCTATTATATTACGAAATGTATATCCTGTGGCCAGGTAGGACACGTAGTGGTTGAGAAGAGGTATTGCATGAAGCTCAAAGCAAAGGATCTCCCTTGCCCAAATGAGCTTTCCGTTTTAGCCCAGCAGTACAAATGTGGGGGTTTGAATCCCATGTAGGACATGGACTGGTGGATTGCAGCTTTGCACTCCAGATTTGCAGGAGGGGCGAAATCCCAAAACGGCGGTGGCTGCCGCCGCGCCTCCGCCGCGCCTCCCGCCACGACCGCCGCCTCCCGCCACGAACGCCGCCTCCCGCCACGAACGCCAAGCCTGCCGCCACGAACCGTCACTGACCGCCACTGACAGCCACTTTCCGCCACTGACCGCCACTTTCCGCCGCCCGCCACGAGCGCCGCCTCCCGCCACGAGCGCCGCCTCCCGCCACGAACGCCAAGCCTGCCGCCACGAACCGTCACTGACCGCCACTGACAGCCACTTTCCGCCACTGACCGCCACTTTCCGCCCCGACCCGCCACTCTCAGTGGCGGTCCGCCACTGACAGCCACTCCTCCGCCATGACCGTGGCATATTTTGCGCATTGAGACAGAGGAGCAGTTGAGTGGCGGTCCGCCACTGACAGCCACTCCTCCGCCATGACCGTGGCATATTTTGCGCATTGAGACAGAGGAGCAGTTGAGATTTCATTCGGCCAGATCTTTCTCAATTTTACTTGAATTCTTATAATTCTAATGTGTATATGATCTGTCAAGTTTATATTTTCCGGTCTATCAGTCATGAAATGATTATATATTTTTTTATAATTTATTATAATGTAAAACGATATCAAGCCGGAGTTCTCCGTGCGTAATTACGCACGTGGTCTGCTCTCCCCCCCCCCCCCTCTACACCGATAACTCTTTGCCAAAAATAGCCAATCTCCAAGCTCACACTCCGCGCATATAGTAAATAAGATGGTTATTATTATTCATATTATTATTATAATGACAAACAGTGAATGTCTGACGGACAGAAAGCCTTCTCGAATGATGCCCCGTTGAAATTATATCAAAAGGAAATCAAAGTGAGTGTGCTCCAACTGCCTGGGTCTGTCTGTCTGTCTGTCTGTCTGTCTGTCAAAGGTCCGCGGCCGTAACACACACACAAATGCGCAACCCCGCTCATCTATCTATCTATCTATCTATCTATCTATCTATCTATCTATCTATCTCTCTCTCTCTCTCTCTCTCTCTCTCTCTCTCTCTCTCTCTCTCTCTCTCTCTCTCTCTCTCTCTCTCTCTCTCTCTCTCGTTTACGTGGTCTGCTCTTTTTGCCAGACCCAAGGGGTCGGGCTTGCATGAGGCTTTGTACCTGTTTCGTCCATACATGGGCATGGTCACTTTGTCCTCCGGCCCCAGCCCAAATAAATTCTGTCCCCCAAAAAAGTCTGTCCATACATGGGCATAGAAGGGACACACGTAGTGCGAAGCCCGGCCATTCATGTTTTTCTAATGTATAATTGATTTGACGCAGCTGGCGTGATCGGTTGCTACGCGACGCAACAGCTGGGGAAACTGATTTTGGGTGATAATATTGAATGGTTTTATTTGCGTACAAATAAAGGCTATATTGACATCTTCTAAATGTAACCTCAGAAATTCCTCTGTTACGGTAGTTGTTCCATTCAGAGGAGGGGGGACGACACACCTTCATGTCAGGAACCCCACAAATTATATGTATTTGGCCGTGGATCCCAGAGAGGAGAGAGGGAGAGAGAAAGGGCATGGAATGCTGTGTTCTGCAGACAAGTAACCTAAATCAAATTTTGGGGGTCCTTGGCATGACAAGGACCCACACACGCCCCCCCTCGCCCCCCCACGAGCCCCCCAGTGTTATCCACACCTGTCAGCTGGTACAATTACCTAACATCGTTGCTTATCTGTGCGTCATTACGCACGCACGTAGTGCGAAGCCCGGCCATTCATGGGCATAGACACAGGCTGACACGTAATGTGAAGTCTGGCAGAACCAGGTCTCCTGGTCTTTTTTCCCTCTACACTGATAGCTCTTTGCCAATAGCCGATCTACAACCTCACAACTCACGCTGCGAGGCGTTGTGAGTAAATCCTCTAATAGTGACCTCTATTCAATTAAAAACCGGCCCTCTATTAATGACTGGGAGCGCCTTGAAATAAGCAATTAAAAGCCGACCCTTCTATTACAATCCTCTTTTTTTCCCTCTTTTTTTTAAAGTCTGAAGACTCTCGCCTCGGCTACTATATACGCCTGCCGTCGGTTCAAATCACCGTGACACAGCGTAATGTATAAGACAACATTTCAGTAAAGTACTTGAGTAAATGTACTTAGTTACTTTACACATCTGCAGACGAGCTGCTCAGCGTCCGTTCTGGGCGAGCAGCGTTGCAAGAGAGATTAAGCAACACTGCTAGTGGCAACGAGGTCTATGAAAACAAGCCGCGCGACCACCTGTAAATGCACTGTTTATTTCACACAGTTGATTTCAATAAATGAACCCAGTACATTTTACTAGGTTCCAACTGACACAAAATGTTGATTTATTCATTCTGATCTATTTGAAAAATAGAAATATAGGCCTCTCTCTTATACATGCCTCCTTTCAATAAAAGCCCAGTACTCACTACAGTTGAAACAAATACAAGCCTGGGACACTATGTAGGTTACTTGTCTGCAGAACACAGTATTCATGACAGCATGAAGGTGTCCCCCCCCCTCCTCTGAATGGAACAACTACCGTAACAGCGGAATTTTACACGTGCGTAATTACGCACGTATACGTGCATGTTGTAACATAATAATACACAACGTGTACTGTCTATATAGCTCACTGTAGGCTAACATTCTTGGGGGTCTTCTTAGGGACCCCCAAGCTCCTCCTTAGCGCCACCTATGGAGCGGTTTCAGAAAAGAAAAAAGGAAACTTATAACAAAGACAGCGGTTTCAGAAAATAAAAAAGGAAAAAAGGAAACTTTAAAAAAAGACAGCTGCTGTTGGCATAGGCTATCAGGTCGATTTCGGATACCGCTGTCTCTCTATAGGCTATACCTGCCAACCTCAGACCGTAAGATAAAATGACACTTCTGTTCTGGGGGGGTGGGGGGATGTTC
>NC_137619.1:38000007-38382507 GCF_963280865.1 Gymnoscopelus braueri
GAGTGCTGTATTCTGATTCTTTTGAAACCTGTGATCCTTGGAACCATGTGAATTATGTGAACACTGACTTGGTGAGTTGAACTTGGTAGTGTGCTTACTGCTCCACCGAACCTAGTAACTGGTCCTATACCCTGTATTAACTAAAGGGTCACAGGCTAGGTAAGGCTTCATACTGTGGCCACATTGTGTTTTCATAATAGTAGTCCCATCAAGCACAATGACGTCATGATGACGTCCTCCGGTGACGTTTAGGACTAGGCCAGATCACAGCCCATATGGGGATGATCTTTACGTCATTTCCAGGACGTCATCACCAGGACATCTTATGGCCTTTTTCATGAGGCTTTGTCGGTCTGTCCCTCTTTTCCTACCCAGCCAATCAGATGTCGGCATGACGTCACCTCAACGTCACCTCGAGTATTTAACCATTAGGGGTCTGGCACATCCAGGTCTCCTGGTCTAGTTTAGTTTGACAGCCATTTTGGGTGAGGAGAAAGCTGTTTAGACGACGTTCTGCTCAACACGCCATCTTGTCGTCTTTCACTAACGACTTTCAGCTTTTGCGGCCAGTGTGGGTGATGAAAAAGCCGTTTAGATGTTGTCCCACTCAACACGTCCAAATCATCCCCATATGGGCTGTGATCTGGCCTAGTCCAGAACGTCGCCGAAGGACGTCATCATGACGTCTTTCAGTGACATTCACGACCAGGCCAGATCACAGCCCATGTGGGAATGATTTGGACGTCATCACCAGGACATCTTATGGACGGCTTTGTTGTGACCTCAATCAGCCGCTTATTAGCCTATAGACATCAGTTCCAAAGTTGGAGGCTACACATTGTATCAACTCATTGCAATGATTTGATGAATGATGCCATTTTTGACAAGTTGCACAGTATGTTGTTGTTCAAAATGTCTGTTCCGCTGCTACGCCACTGTGCAGCCAGCTCAGGCCTGTGTGTGTGTGTGTGTGTGTGTGTGTGTGTGTGTGTGTGTGTGTGTGTGTGTGTGTGTGTGTGTGTGTGTGTGTGTGTGTGTGTGTGTGTGTGTGTGTGTGTGTGTGTGTGTGTGTGTGTGTGTGTGTGTGTGTGTGTGTGTGTGTGTGTCTCTGTGTGTGTTTATTGCGAGGCCCGGCACAGGAGAGCAATCATTTTATTTAACGGTTAATTATTTAACGTCTTGATTCCTGGTGCCTTTTTCTAGCTCTCAAGGGAGTCTGGCCTGTAATCTTATGTCTGTCCGTCTGTGACCAGCTAATCTCTGGTTCCGTTGGCTTGATCGCAGTGAAACTGTGCACACACACTCCCTGGATGCCAATTCAGAACCTCTGCCACAAATTTTTCACATGGGCCTGTTATAGCGCCACCAGGAGGTCGCTTCTTGCACAAAAAAAATTGACAGTACTCCTATAGATTTTGTCCAAACGTCACGGGAATCGGTACACAGTATCTCTATAGTCATTAAACAAAACTTTTTTTTCATATTTTTCTTATTCCATTCCGATTGGCTAAAATGGCTTCCAAAGTTTGCAGGAGTGCTCCGTTTTGAACAAAATGCCTCAAATCATGAACACAGCATGTAATTTCCGTGAAATTTTGCACGCACATTCCCATTAGACCGAGGAAGAAATGTCAAATCAGCCTCATGGTGGCGCTATAACAGGCCGATTTGTTTCGATTTTTCATATTCCATCCTGTGGGTGGGGGGGGGGGGGTTGTCCCGTCCCTTATGATGTCTGCATGATGTCTGAGGGCCTGCTCAACACAACTTTATGAAATCATAATGACTTGTTTCTGTGTGTGTGTGTGTGTGTGTGTGTGTGTGTGTGTGTGTGTGTGTGTGTGTGTGTGTGTGTGTGTGTGTGTGTGTGTGTGTGTGTGTGTGTGTGTGTGTGTGTGTGTGTGTGTGTGTGTGTGTGAGAGATCAAGTTGTGTAGGTTTCTGTTTGGCAATAAGCTTCAATAATTATGTTGATTATAAGGTCTCTAAACATTGGTATGATTCCATGCGTAGGTGTGTACGGAATGTTAATGGAACAATAGCAAAGAAAACACGAGAGTCAAACAGATTGCTGTATAAGCATTCTACTGTGAAGCCGAGCATGTTTAACCTGTGTAACGATGATTCTGTGTTCTCTAACATTTCAGCTAACACCCCTGATGTCATTGTTGTTCATGAAAACCATAGGGAGGTGTTCATTCTCGAGGTCGGCTGTACTTTTGATTACAGCTTAGAGGAAGCCTTCCTAACCGAAGTGCTAAAATATCATCAGCTAGAGCAGACCATCTCTCAGCTAGGCTACAGATGTAAACTTTTGACATAAAATATTACAGGCCGATTCGTGTTTTTACCTATAACTGCACCGATCTGTGTACAACTTTGTATGCGCACTCCCTAGAGGCCAGGGAAAAACCTTTGCCCTGCATTTTTCACATCTGCCTTTTGTAGCGCCACCAGGAGGCCAACTTATATAAAACACATTTTTGGATATTACTCCTTCAGATTTTATCCAAATTTCACACAAATCGGTACACATGCTCTCTATAGTCATGTGATCAAGACGGATCTGTTAGATTTTTCATATTCCATCCTCATTGGCTAAGATTGACATTGACAGTTTGCAGGAGTGGCCCGCTTTGAACAAAATGTTGCAAATCATGAACGCAGCGTCCGATTGCAGTGAAACTTTGCACGCACATTCGCACTACGTTGAGGAACAAATGCCACCCTTTTAACATTGGGTTGTTATAGCGCCACCAGGAGGTCTAATTTAGCAAAACTTTTTTTTGAACAAAATGCCTCAAATCATGAATGCAGTGTCCGATTGCCGTGCAAGGCCTAAGAAGAAATGGCACCGTTTTCACATTGGCCTATTGTAGCGCAACCAGGAGACCACAATAACCTACCTGAGCTGGCGGAGACCTGTGCTCCGAGGAGCACTTTTTCTAGTTTTGGTTGAAATCAGGTGATATTCTGGGCCAGATCTGACTAGTCTTGGTTTGATTGGATCTAGCCCCAATCGAGACGTCACTGATTCGTCCCGGTCCTGACTGTGCTTGCTGGGCGTGTTATATGCAGGCATCTATTTATAGAAGATATTTAGGTGAGAATTAAAAGCCTGCCAGTAAGTTCAAACTTGTATAACTAAATGTCATTGCACATAGAGTTCATTCTTTCTGCTGGGGAAAAACTTCAAAGTGTTACCTTCAAAATGAGACCATGCCCATGCATTTATTCCAAATGTTTCAAGAACAACAATCAATTTACTTTGGGTATGCTGTGTATGCGGTTTTTTGCTAATTATACAGGATTGTTAACTGGTTAGACCTATTCTGAATTGTCTGTTTAAGGCAGGGGTGGGCAAGATTTATTTCCAGGGGGCCATACTCACTGACTTCCATAAAGTGAGTGAGGGGCCACACATTGTACAATTGAAACTTGAAACACATAGTGCTGAATGATGTTAAAACTGCATGGATTTGGTAGACATGCCAGACTACTTTACAATAAGGTACTTGCTTTCACAACAATGAAAATTGTTCTGTTAATTTTTTTTATTTATTTATTTTTTACAGCTGTACTGTAGCTGATGTACTCTGACCTTACAATATAAAGATGACTTGCATAAAACAATCCATGTCATGATGCCGTATCAACTTTTAAATGAGCCTATAAATGTATACAGCATCTTATCTGATATGCACCACTCCATTGGTCACTGATCAAACACATTGCATTGTTATAAATATGGACTCAAGGTTTCACTGCCAAGGCTAATATGTACTTAATGATGACCTTCACACCCACATTTCTCAAACGCTGATTTCTCAAACGCTTTTTCCTTCTGCTTATCTAAGGTTTTACTTCCTTATTTGTAAGTGCCTGTTGACTTTATTTGCTATTTGGACACACATTGTACAATTGAAACTTGAAACACATAGTGCTGAATGATGTTAAAACTGCATGGATTTGGTAGACATGCCAGACTACTTTACAATAAGGTACTTGCTTTCACAACAATGAAAATTGTTCTGTTAATTTTTTTTATTTATTTATTTTTTACAGCTGTACTGTAGCTGATGTACTCTGACCTTACAATATAAAGATGACTTGCATAAAACAATCCATGTCATGATGCCGTATCAACTTTTAAATGAGCCTATAAATGTATACAGCATCTTATCTGATATGCACCACTCCATTGGTCACTGATCAAACACATTGCATTGTTATAAATATGGACTCAAGGTTTCACTGCCAAGGCTAATATGTACTTAATGATGACCTTCACACCCACATTTCTCAAACGCTGATTTCTCAAACGCTTTTTCCTTCTGCTTATCTAAGGTTTTACTTCCTTATTTGTAAGTGCCTGTTGACTTTATTTGCTATTTGGATTTGAGCACTACAGTACATATGGCAGGGTGGAGAGCAACCAGTATGGCAAGAGAGTTTTAAATGTAAAGCTCCTACAGTATGTGTGCATGCCTGTTTATATATTATATTGAACAGGACCATGCACATTACGCCTCTTCGCTAGATGGTCTTGGAAGTTTACAGTAAAGAGCCAATATTTGAACATTCACGCAGTTTGATATATTTGAAATTAATCATTGAATGGCAATGCTATCGGTAGCAAGGATGAATGTATTTAAATTTTATTGCTTATTTTACCTAATTTTCAGGACGAATAACTAATGACATAGTGACAATAAAGAGACCAGCAACCTGGATTTGTGGACCCTAAGAGGAAACATCCTCCTCAACATATATGGCAGGTATGAGAAAACACAGAGAACACACATGGATTGTTATTTTATTGATTTTGATGGACTAACTTGATTTTGACTCACTGAACAGTGTAAATCTGAGGTCTTACATATTGATTGTTGCACGTGGAATTCTTTCCATAAATGGCGCATATTAGAAAGCTACGTCATCATGAATTCCTTGTAATCATCATTAATTAACAGCATTAGTTAATCTTTAGTTAAGCAAAGTTACTTAATACATGAATTACATGCATTGAAGGAAGTATGAGCTCGGCCCTGGCCTCCCTGGCTGTGGGGGACTGGTGTAGCGCTGGTGTAGGGCTGGTGTAGCGCCCAGGATCACTTAGGAAATTGGCACCGGGTGAAAAAAAATGGGTTACAAAAATCGCGGGATAAAAATTTTATTAAAAAAAATATATATACTTTCAAGTAAATACATTGAGTAACAATACTTAAGAGTACTTAAATTGAGTAAAAAATACTCAGTAGTACTTAAAATGAGTATAAATACTTAAAAGTCGATAAAAAAGTACAAATACTCTTTTAGTACCGCCTCAATACCAGTCTGACTGCCAGCGCCCACACATCAAATAGATTTGTACCAACTGAATGACAGCACACACTCATCAAACCGAGTAGGCATGGCTTACTCACACTGGGTGTGATTTTTATCTCTAAGGCAAGCACTGTCATTGATTTAGTTGAATCTTGTTTCTAACAACTGCAGCTTACAGTTCTGAGGTCTTACATATTGATTGTTGCACGTGGAATTCTTTCCATAAATGGCATGTATTAGAAATCCATGTTCTTCTTGGCGTCTCTGCTGGATAATTTTCACTGTCATCCCGGTATGGGCCATGCTTTTAATGCATACTATCTCAGAGAAGGGCTGGAATCATATCCCCAAACGCAGTTACAGCTGGTTGGAATACACAGCTGCTGATGGGAGCCCTGAAGATGACTGTGAATGCTCCGCAATCCTGGAAGGAGACACTGAGACACTGCAGAAGGCTAAGCTATTGTTAATCAATAAAGACTTCAAGAGTAGTGTCCAGATTCCTGATGAGTATTATATTAATGCCACCCAGGACTGCAGGTATCGTTTTGTTATATATTTCAATATTTGATTACTATTACAACATTGAAATGTAACAGCATTCATGAATTTTTTATTATACCATACTAAGTACCATGTAACTCCCATATTTCACCAATGATTAGGTAATAATTTATTAATTGCAGGATGTTCAAGTTTAGCAGGAAATATTTGACGTTCCCTCTAAGCCAGGAAGAGGAGGACTTCCCCCTGGCCTTTTCTATGGTTGTCCATCATAAGGTATACAAAATTATACTCTTTGATTTCCAAACACATTGTAAAAAAAAAAACATTGAATTGATCATTTATGCCAAAACTCACACAAATCGGTACACATTATCCCTGGAGTCATGTGATCAAGATGTACAGTGTCAGTCAGATTTGTCATATTCCATTCTGATTGGCTATGACTGACTTCCAAATTTGCGGGCCCTGGGTAGACAACCCGGCCTGGCGGAGATTATATTATGCTATCATTTAAATTCAGTTGAAATGGCAGTCACAGTATTTTAAGTTGTGAATATTAGTAACCAATACGATATAATTAAATTCCCCTTATTTCACATACTGTAGGTGCAGAACTTTGAGCGCCTGTTGCGAGCCATCTACGCCCCTCAAAATGTTTACTGCATCCATGTGGACAAGAAGGCAGCGGCTTCAGTCCTTGCTGCTGTCTCGGGTATCTCTTCATGTTTCGATAATGTCTTCATGGTCAGCCAGCCTGTGAGCGTGGTCTACGCTGGCTGGTCACGTGTACAGGCCGATCTCAACTGCATGGCCGATCTCTACAATGTTAGCACAACCTGGAAGTATTTTATCAACCTGTGTGGTCAGGACTTCCCCCTGAAAACCAACCTAGAAATTGTGAGAAGCCTGCGGGCATTGAAGGGTAGAAACAGCATGGAGTCGGAGAAAATGCCTGATCGGAAGAAGGTGAGGTTCCAGATAGTTCATCAAATAGTGGATGGACAGATCAAGGTAATAATTTGTGTCACATGTGCATGTTTGTCTTGTTTATTTGCTTGTCTGTTTTTTTCAAGTTGTGTTCCTTGTTTGTGTTTTTGCCACCGGATTCGGATGATATCAATGCATTGAATGGGACATTAATGTAATGCATTGATAGCATCCGAATCAGGTGGTTTTTGCTAGGTTGATGACGTCTGATATTATTGTTGACATTGGTTCTTTGCATTTCAGTCTCTTTTGGATGAGAAATTTGCAGCAAAGTTGTTATCCATGCATTGCTATAAATAGAACATTTTCTATTTAGAAAATAGTCATTCATTTATTCCCTCATTTATTTCAGGCGACGGAGCAGGCTAAGGACCCTCCACCCTTCAATCTGCCCATCTTCTCAGGAAATGCCTACATCGTGGTTAGCCAGGGCTATGTGCACAGCGTGCTGGAGGACAACCGTGTACAGGAGCTGATTAAATGGTCTGAAGACACCTTCAGTCCTGATGAGTTTCTCTGGGCCACCATTCAGCGCATCCCTAATGTTCCCGGCTCAGTCTGGCCAAACGCCAAGTACGACATGACCGATATGAATGCAATTGCACGGCTAGTGAAGTGGCTGGCGCATGAGGGATCACAGGATCACATGGAGTCTGTGTACCCAATGTGTCATGGCGAACATGTTAGGGAAGTATGCGTGTATGGTGCTGGTGATCTGAAGTGGATGATGGAGCAGCACCACCTTTTTGCCAATAAGTTTGATGTAGACATAGATGTCATTGCTATCCAATGTCTGGAGAAGTACCTCAGAAACAAGGCACTGGCAGAAGAACATTAATTGTATTCAGAAGGTTCAAATCTAGAGACACAGAATCCCGATGTTCTTGGTAATGGACAAACCGATCAATAAAGAGTAAAGACACTCTAGGTATCTTCAGGTAGAACTTCCTCACAGAGATCTTCTTTTAAATATCAATTCTTCTTTGATCCTGTTGAAGAGCAGTAGTGTCGAAACATTGGCCATGTTCGCTGATTCAATATTAAAAGAGGTAACACTTGCTCATAAGGTACCCGTAATTAACGCTTAATTTCTGATTATTTAAGCGTTAATTAAGCATTAATTAATCGTGAATTCCTTGTAATTCATAATTAATTAACAGCATTAGTTAATCCTTGGTTAAGCAAATTTACTTAATACATGATTTAAGTGTTAATTTAGCGTTAATTAAGCATTAATTAAGCATTAATTAAGCATTAATTAAGCATTAATTAAGCATTAATTCCTTGTAATTCATCATTAATTAACATTATTAGTTAATCTGTAGTCAAGAAAAGTTACTTAATACATGAATTACAAGGAATTCATGCTTAATTAATGCTTAATTAACGCTTAAATAATGTATTAAGTAATTATAAATTAAGTGTTAATTACGGGTACCTTATGAGCAAGTGTTACCTTAAAAGAAGATCTGTGCTCCAGTGTGTTTCTCCGGGTTGGTCCTTTTTTTTAAACACTATTTGTATTTTCCAGGTGCAACAGACAATAATCGACAAATTAACTTCCCCACCCCCCACGAAGGTCATAACAAAAAACAAACAATATAATGCTTCTCCACCGTTCCACCACAGATATGAAAAAAATCCCCTCCCAAAACCTGACCAACGAGTTGCACGACCAAAACATGCCAATTTGGTCCTTTTAATTGAGCCTCTTTAGAAAAAGGCTACATAAATCAATCATCAGCATGTTACTGATGGCAGGAAAAAAGATAGACGTAGACCCATTGACAGTTCACACAAGGTTATGTTTTTTATGAGCAAGGTTACGAGCATACTTAAGTATGCAAGGAATGGACACAACTTTTGTTTGCTTAGGGCGGCTTAACTGAAAACAGGCGGCTAAATGGAAAGGATTAATCTTAAATGTCATTGTCTTCTACAAATAGAAATCATTTCCTTTTCTTACACAATACAGTGAACATAGTACCCAGTGAACTGATGGCAGATGCATAGAGAAATAGAGAATAAGTGCGTAGCAAGTGGGCAAGCTCTGTATTTACAGTAAAAGCGCTCAAAGTGATATATTTTGGTTGAATCAAAAAACTTTTATGGTGTTCCAGTTCCAATTTTGTGCGCTCTTTTGTTTTCTTGTTTATTTTTATTTATTTATTACAAATTCACTTTTCTATCCTGTATCGTTTCTTGTATGGGCACTCTCTCCTGAGTGAATGGCATTGGTATCCCGACCTGAAAATGTATTTTCTGTTTACTAAAGAGCTGGAGATATGGGGAGACCCCTGCCCTGTTACTGAACAAACACTCCATAGCAATGATTACTATAGGAATGTAGAGATATGTAACATTTATTTTTACAAAATGTATCTTATAAACTTAACCATTGTGCAATGTTAGTATGGAATCGCTATACAATCTATTAAAAGATACCATTCAAGCAGCTGTGGCGAGAAACAAGAAAACCCCGGCTTTATTATTTGTTGTCATAAATCAAAACATTCTCTTCCACGACTATATTAACACGTCTGTAGTTCTATTAGTACCATGTCACTGTTTTACGACTTGAATTGAATGACCTGCCTCTGTCTGTCAAGCTGCGCCAAGCAAGCTTACTTTGTGAGAGCATAAAGCTTTTTGTGAGCTTTATGCTACTTACTTATTAGCCACTGTGAGGTGGAGGATGGCTGATTTAAGCAGTCACACCTGGCCTCACAACAGGATAAATCAGTCATCTTTACAACCATTCAGGGAGAGCCACTGTCCGGACAGAAAACCATCTGCTCCCCGCTGTGAATCCAATGTGCAGCTACAGGATCGTGAGATCTATTACCACAGCATGGCAAGCAGTATATGAGATCCTGTATAGTTACTGGTGAAAATTAAGTGTGTTTGGTGATCTTTGAAACCTGGCTGTCGTCTGTCCTACAGCTGAACCTGGTCACAACCACTTTGAAACCTTATTTTGAGCAGGCTAAAACATACACAATTTACAAAAGTATTGTAAATGGCAAAGGCCTGAACCTGTCCTAATGTAATGTATTGTATTGCATTTCATTGAAAATATTATTTGGAAATTACTGTTAACAAAAACTTTCAACATCTAGACATACCAAGTCTGGTAACCATGTTACCAAGTGCTGGACTGTGACGGTTTAATACCATGGTTTCACAGTACAAAAGCACTTTGAACGAGACTGGGTCAAAACCCAGTATATGGCTGGACATACTGTATGGACTATGTGTGAAATAATGGGACAATTGTGAGTCAGTGGGAATGTCTACAATGTGAATTCCTGCATATGAAATGTTCATCTGCAATTTTCTGTAGTGATCCCAATATTATTTTTTTTAAGTATATATCACATGACAGGGACGCGGGGTAAATGTGCATCCTGACTCCTGCCCACCCAATCAAAAGTTATGAAAATAAATTGTTAGGCTAGTTGAGAGAAATATCAGAGAAAATACCAGTAGGCCTACAGTTTACAGTTCTCATCTGTTTCATTATATCCCTCTTTTAAAAATCTAAATATCTTTTCCAAGAGTGACCTGGCCAAGGGAGCAGCATGAACACTGTTATATCAATAAAACACAAAGATACAAATCAGGGTAAAGAACAAAAATAGTTAAAATACATAAACGGGAGCAAAAGTTGACAGTTTAAAAGCAATCAATAATAAGCTCAAATATAGCTGCAAGCTATTTCTCTCTCTCTCTCTCTGGAATGGCTGCTGGCTGTCAGGATACAGTCGTGACAGTGACTGCATTCCTTTAAATGCTGTCCTGACCTGTCTCTCATCAGCTACTCATCTGTTTTGACAGTCAAGTTGATGTCTCTATTGTTCCATTCTCCACACGTCACAACATACCTACGCATGGAATCACAACATGTTCTAAGACTTTCTCATCAGCATAGAATACCTGTTTACCTGAATGGAAAACGCAACTATTAAAGCTACCGCTTGCCAAACATAAAACTAGTTTAGTTTAGTTTTTAGTTTAGGTACAACTTGATCTGTAAAGGAAGCCATCTGTACAGTATATAATATCATATAACATATAATAAGCACTCAAACACCTTTTTAGCGTGTACGCTAGAGTGGGCTTTCCATCTGCTTTATGTACATAATTATGTAGGCTAAGCTAAGTCATGAAAGAGTGTCCCTATCAAAAGTCGTCATAACGCCATTCTGTACTCCTTGATTACTTTTTGATGCCTCTGCTGGCAGACAGCCATGACCGAAGACATTATGCTTTCAGGTTGTCTGTCTGCCTGTCTGTCTGTCTGCCTGTCTACCTGAAATTTTAATCTCAGTTTAAAGTAGTGGGGCAATTTAATTAATCTAGGTTTACTGTGAAAAGTAAAACCAACATTAAAAAAATTGTTTAACTCGGTCTCCATTGGTTGCGAACCATGCTTTTCCTCCGTCCCTTTCCGATGCATTGTTTCAAGTGTGGCACAGAAACGGTATTCACTCTTTTAAAGATCTTTATATCGAAGGGTTATTTCCAACTTTTGAACAAATACGACTTAAATTTCATTTACCCCAATCACATTTTTCAGGTTTCTACAGATACGTAATTTTTTAACTCGAACCACTGCAACATTTCCAAATATCCCTGATGACTCGCCAATGGAATCTATATTTCTGTCTAACCCTCTGACCAAAGGAGGTATTTCTATTATTTATAATTCTCTCTCGTATTTAGACAACAATACCTCCTTGGATCATTTGAAAACAGCTTGGGAAAACGATATAGGAATATCTATCACGGATGAACAATGGTCTACATCACAAAACCTAGTACATTCCTCTTCAGTATGCGCCAGGCATGGTCTTCTGCAATTTAAAATATTACACAGATTACATTTATCAAAGGAAAAGCTCAACAAAATGTATCCAACTGTAAATTCATCCTGCGACAGATGTGGCCAGTCACCAGCCACTTTAGCCCATATGTTCTGGCACTGCACAAAATTAACATCATATTGGCTAAATATATTTAAATCACTGTCAGACATAGTTAAAAAACCTTTTGACCCAGATCCACTGACAGCAATATTGGGAGTCAGAGGGCCTACGATCAAACTGACTAATGTTCAGTACAATATGGTAACATTTGTGACTCTACTGGCTCGCAGACTGATATTGTTAAATTGGAAACAAGTGCAGGCTCCAACCCATACTGCACTTATGAAAGATGTAATGCACTATTTGGAATTGGAAAAGATAAAGTTTGAATTGAGAGGGAGTGAAGACAAATTTTACAAGACCTGGCAACCCTTCATCGACCACTTCAATAAGTGCACGCTGACCCCTCTTACATAATGGTTAACTTATAAAAAATAAAAAAAAAGAAGGAACTGAGTGTTTTTATTTTTTCTTATGATTTTCTACAAAAGATCTGTGCAGGGAGAATATGAGAGCAAGAGTGTGTTGTTCTGTTTTTTGTTTGTATCTGTCTAACTGTTTGTTGTTGTTTTTATGTTGTATATTTTATTTTTTAATTCATACCAAATTATTTGTCATTGTCTTTTCTTGTTTTATATGTTATAGTTGTTTATACTCTGATGTGTTTATCATTTTACAAAAAAATCAGGAAAAAAAAAAGATAAAAAAAGATATAGCTGCAAGCAGCAATAATACGGGGCCAGTGAATACAGAAAGAAAAAAGAAAGAAGCAATGATAAGTAATATGCACAATAAGCCATAGAAACATAGAAGACTGAACTTGAGAGAAAGAAAACCATGCAATTAACATGAGCATTTTAAACCCTCACCTCAGTAAAACTATGCCTACCCCTAACCTCAAGAAATACTACGCGTAAGCATAAAAATGCCAAAGTCATGATCACCTCAACACATCGTCGGGGAAAGGGATCGAACCAGTGACCTCCATATTCATAGGCTGCCTTTCTACTCATTGAGCTAGAGATATGATAGCCCTGGCAGTGTCTGTTGATATATATAACTCTTTCCGTCCCTGATGAACCAAGCCTCTGTTTTGCTAACTACTCTAGATCACTGGTTCCCTAACCATCTACCGATAGAGAAATTGTACGTCTCCTCGGAACAGAAACCAGTGAAATTAGCCGATCTACAAGCTCACAAAACGTTGCTATCTGAAAAGTTGTGAGATTGTAGATCGGCTATTTTCACAATGAAGTATGTCATACTTTGAAAAAACAACATCATGACTGTATCAATGAATACATGTGCAATAAAGATAACATGACATTTTTATTTGAGAGTGTGTTGATGAAAGACTCTCTCATCAACACAGAATACCTGTTCACATGAATGGAAACCACAGCTATTAAAGCTACCGTGACAAACACACATCTGGTCAAACCTGATCTTCTTGTCGTCAACTAACACTGTCCTCACGCTGTGGCATCCACATATCTGCTTTATTATGATTTATTATTATCCACACACCTGCTTTATTATTATTATGTATTACATTTATTTATTATTATCCACACACCTGCTTTATTATTTTTATTTATTATTATTATTTATTATTATCCACACACCTGCTTTATTATTATTATTTATTATTATCCACACACCTGCTTTATTATTATTATTATTATTTATTATTATTATTTATTATTATCCACACACCTGCTTTATTATTATTATTATTTATTATTATCCACACACCTGCTTTATTATTATTATTCATTATTATCCACACACCTGCTTTACTATTAGGATTTATTATGATCCACACACCTGCTTTACTATTAGGATTTATTATTATCCACACATCTGCTTTATTATTATTATTTATTATTATCCACACACCTGCTTTATTATTATTTATTATTATCCACACACCTGCTTTACTATGAGGATTTATTATTATCCACACACCTGCTTTATTATTATTATGTATTATTATCCACACACCTGCTTTATTATTATTTATTATTATCCAAACACCTGCCTCATTTTTTTTTTTTAATTTTTGTCATATAAGACAAGAGCCTAAAAATAGCTGATCTACAAGGGCTTGTAGATCAGCTATTTTTCGGTGCACAACACCAACTTGCAATAAAGTGTAAATGAGTCATAACTCTATCTCTAAACCAAACCTCTAAATGTCTAACCCTAACCTGAATATTTTCATAATTGTAAACACACACACACACACACACACACACACACACACACACACACACACACACACACACACACACACACACACACACACACACAGTGCAAAACATAGTCTCGGTCACGCCCTCGGCTTGGAGGAGACAATAATAATAATCTGATGGCAGTTAGGAGCTCTGGCATCAAACCACTGACACTGCATTCCATTAAAAGGTCTCATACCTTCATTAATGTGTTATCAGGTTCAGTATCTGTTCCCATTGTTCCTTTTAGCACACCTTTCATCTCACCCATGCATGCTTTAAGACTCTCTCATCAACACAGAATACCTGGGGTCTATTTCACGAAAGCGGAATTAAATTATCCTGGTTTGAAAGGCAAATCCAGAGCGGCGTTCTTCTCTGTGGCTGAACAGCAGCACTGCAGCAGCTCATGGAATCATACAAGGAAGTCAAATTTATAATAAGCAAGAAAGGAAACACGGCCGCAATAAATATAGATCCAGGGAGAAAGCGTGGCAAAGTATTGCCGACAAATTAAATGCACAAGTTGTCCAAAAATATGCAATTAATTTATATACAAATCCATAAATATATAATTCAGTTAGGCTTAAACATAAGGAGTTTAAGTGAATGTTGGAATTATAATTATAAACACTTATAAACGCCTTTTGGCGGCCGGGGGTCCCCGGTCCACGGGGGTCAACGGGGGTCAACGGGGGTCAACGGGGGTCCGGGAGTACCCGGCCCCCGTGTACTCCCGGACCCCCGTTGACCCCCAACAGAGGTCCGGGGTATACGGGGGTCCACGGGGGCGGGGGTCCACGGGGGTCCGGAGGTACACAGGGGGCCGGGGGTACACGGGGGTCCGGGGGTCCACAGGGGCGGGGGTCCACGGGGGCGGGGGTCCATGGGGGGCCGGGGACCCCCGGCCGCCATAAGACAAAAACATTTCGGGCTTGTAGATCTTCGATTTCCGCATAAGAATTGAATAAGTGTGGAAAAACTCATTGGTTTATGATTGGAGTCATTGGACTAACAGCTATTTCACAAAACTTGAAGAACAAGGCACTGGATTAATAAAGCTTGGCTGTTAGCCTGGTCCGGACCAGGCTAACTTCACAGCTAAATTGCCATGGTAACTAAGGCAGGATTGCTTCAATTTTCTTTCGTGAAACCGGATCATGGATAAACATATCCAGGTTTACTGGCTAAATTAATCTGCCGAGCTAACTCATCTTTCGTGAAACCGATTCCTGGATAATTTAAGCCAGGATAGCCGATTAAACCCGGTTTAAACCCGGTTTATCCCTAATCCAGGTTTCGTGAAATAGACCCCTGTTCACATGAATGGAAACCACAGCTACTGTATTAAAGCTACCGTGACAAACACACATCTGGTCAAACCTGATCTCCTCTTGTCCTCAACTAACACTGTCCTCACGCTGTGGCATCCACACACCTGCTTTATTACGGGGCTAGGCTCTGCAGACGCAGAGCAAGGCTCCGTTTTGTTATTGGCATTATTCACTATTTATGGGGCCAGGCTTCAAGCATGGCTCCGTTTTGATATTGGCATTATTCTGTTTCTTCTCCTTCTGCCGTTTTTGGCAATTCTGGCTTAACCGTGCATACGCTTTTTACGAAACTCGGCCATATGGTAGATGGTCATGAAAAACTATCAAGAAATTAATCTCACAATCTTTCGTCAAAAGGTGACGCTATAGCACTCAATTGAAAGTGCAAACTTTAAACAGGTACAACTCATGCCCTGTTTGACCTAGAGCCATAAAACTTCGATACACACATGTGTCTACTCATGATGAACAACTTTCACACTCTGGCTTTTGACCTCTGACCTTTAGATCTCCCTCCATTTTGAATTATATGAAAAACAGTCATTGGCTCTTAAAAGCTTCATTCTCTCACTTATGGAAAATCCGCCACTAACGTTTTGTCGGCAGAGGTCCAAAGTTCATGTGTAAAATGTTTCGTGCAGATTACTAAAAAATTATTCATCTGCCCCTAACACATACATGCAAACTCACATTTCTTTGAAACTTTGCAGAAATGTAGAGGGTCATTCCAAATATCAATGAAACCAATCTTATTCCAATTGGCCAAAGGGGGGCGCTATAGCAATTTCTTGAAAATGCAAACTTTAAACAGGCATAAGTCATGCCTCGTTTGGCCGAAAGTCGTGAAACTTGCTTACACTTGTGCCTTGACTCATGAGGAACACATGTATCACTTTGACCAGTAAGCTCCGCCCTTAGATTTTCCGCAATTTTGAGCAGTTTGAAAAACACTTAAACCCAGGATTTTTCAGCTATTTGCGTGAAACTGTATCATCTGTGTGAGCTCCTTTTTCACCAGTTCAGGTCTGTCGGTCCAATGGCTTCTCTCTACAGCATCTGCCTGACAACCGCATGGTAGCCGGTCCAAGGCTCACTTCATGCATACTTCATTTAAAGTGCATTGCAAACAACATGACTGTATGAATGAATACATGTGCAATCGTTAAAGATAACATGAAATGCTTATTTGAGAGTATGTCTTTTCAATGTATGACATACTTCATTGTGAAAATAGCCGATCTACAATCTCACAACTTTTTGTGAGCTTGTAGATCGGCTGCTTTCACTAGTTTCTGTTCCGAGGAGACGTACAATTTCTCTATCGGTAGATGGTTAGGGAACCAGTGATCTAGACTAGAGTAGTTGGCAAAACAGAGGCTTGGTCCATCAGGGATGGAAAGACATAATATCAACAGACCAGGGCTATCATATCTCTAGCTCAATGAGAAGAAAGGCAGACCTTCGAGTCCGGAGGTCACTGGTTAGATCCCTGTCCCCGGCGATGTGTTGAGGTGATCATGATTTGGCATTCGTAGGCTTACGCATAGTATTTCTTGAGGTTAGGGGTAGGCATAGTTTTACTGAGGTTATAGTTAGTGAGGGTTTAAAATGCTCATTTGTTAATTGCATGGTCTTCTTTCTCTCAAGTTCAGTCTTCTATGTTTCTATGGCTTATTGTGCATATTACTTATCATTGCTTCTTTCTTTTTCTTTTTCTTCTGCATTCACTGGCCCCGTATTATTGCTGCTTGCAGCTATATTGGTTTCTTTGTTTTCTAAACATATATAAACATAGCTATTGTATACAGATTCAAAAGATATTCTCCACAGCAGCATACAGAGCACAATGATGTACAAGATGTCCACAGCCAATAATGAATCGTTTGTTTGCTCTGTGAAATAATTAAATCTGTCAATATCATCCTAGTCTCGCATGAGATGACTGAGATCTCTATCTAATCGTCTGACTACAGCAAGGCTAATGTCATCCATCAAAGGCAGTGGGCGGAATCTAACATCTGCTTGGTTTGACTGCTCATTAAGGCAAGATCAATCGATAGGCTTCTCGTATGGCTTCACATGCTGGTCCCGCTGAGTTGAATTGCCATCCATACAGCAGGTCAACGACCACTAACCAGAACAACAGGAACTTAATCTGATACTTCAGAAATACATGGGAGGAATATAAAGTTATAAGAGCCACCACCAAGTATTTATTAAAAGTAGGAGAGGCCTAAACCGGTCCTAATGTATTGCATTTGAAAATGTTCTTTGGAAATTACTGTTAACCAAAACTTGGGTGTTACACCAAGCAAGTAGAACATCCACATCAATTTACTTGCCAGAACAGTATAGATCAGGTCCATGTCAGGTCTCGGGCTCTTTGCATTTTTCAGTTCCCATGTGACTTACTATAGATGGATAAGTGACAACTCAAGTAGCTACATAATGAGAATTTGGCATGATTTGTTTTTGTTTAGACATTACATTACATTATATTAAGTTATATATCATAAGTTTTGCATTTAATTCGCTGTGAAGTATTCAATAGGATTTATGTTTAACGAATAAAGTAACTTAGAATTAGAATTAAAAATCTCTCACGCACATGCAGAAGGGAATATTGACATTACAGAAATAATTTGAAATTGAATGTTGCAATATAATTGCATGTACTGCAAGGGGCTGTCATTCCATAAGTGTCTTTTTCAAGACACCTGGAAATCAATTTTCAATTAAATTTCAGTTTTCACTTTAAACATACTTCTTATATTTTGACAATATATCATGTTTATCTTCACCAGGTTGACACATTGATTATGTTTTTCAAAACTATTTGTAAAAAATATTTATTCAGGAGGTAAATAAAGGTTACGTTGTACTTTGTAATTTGTTCATCAGCTATCAAACATTGTTTATGTTGCACTCTTCTCAATGCAAAGCTTTAACTTCTGGTGTGGCATCCTGTGACTGTTCTTATCGATTGCACTTGATTGATTGTGTCTGTGTGGAGTGGGAGAGAAGCCCATCGATCTTTTGGAACAGAGTAGTTGTACAGTAGCAGGTAAAGTGCTTGGGCTGAACAATGTACACATTAGCAGCTAATGTATTCCACATCCTTCGTCAATATCAAGACGCATTGAAAGTATTTTCACCACAAAGAGATACTTTCATACTCAAATCCATTGGGGGGGGGATATCCCCCCCACTTTTGGGATGAAGAAAAAAGAAAAAACCTCTGACATCTGCACTTCATGGAGTACATTTTTTGTATCGAATTAACCGAATTAACCAAAATAAAATAACAAAAACACACAAACTATGTTTTGCCCCCTGTCCATCCGTCCGTCCGTACGTCCATCCGTGTGTGTGTGTGCGTGTGTGTGTGTGTGTGTGTGTGTGTGTGTGTGTGTGTGTGTGTGTATATGTGTCCGTGTGTGCGTCCGTCCGTCCGTCTGCGAGCAGCTAATCTATGCAAAATTTGGGGGAATTTGGGACATTTTGGTTAATTTGTAAAAAGTTATGACAATAATGACATGCCCCAGCACCAGGTTTAAAGTGGTTAAACTGGCAGTGGCACAATAATCTTAATAATTGAATTTAAACTAATTATAGATTAAATTCATTAATGTTCTAATTCACTAGCAATTTATGCTATATCTCATCTGATATCTCGAATTAACTCAAATACCTGCTTATCGCATTGTAGGCTACAGCAGCGTTTATGGTTGTTTGTGTTCTCACCACAGACTGAAGCAGTTGGGGTTTTTGGTGTAGGCCACTGTTTCCCCGGACACATTTTTATGGATCACGAGCTCACAACTCACAAGAAAATGGAGTGGAGGCGAGACACCTGTAAACTATTCAAAGAAACCATGCAGAGACAAATTGCAGAGCTTGAAGCCATGGCAAGCTTATAAGCGGAAAAAGCTGGATTGTTCATGATCAGAAATGTAAGAAATAGGTCATTAACATTGACTGCCAGAGTTTATCCATAATGTACTCACCCACTGCCAGGGTTTTTAATAATTTGTTTATAGAAAAAATGTGAATTATTTGTCCGTTTATTTTTAACATTGAAGTGAATGGATTTTTATTTTATTTTTTAATTAATTTAATTAATTCTGAATAACAGAAAAAAATGTATACTCAAAAATTAGAGAAACCTTTTAGAAATTCAAAAACAAAAAACTTTTTCTTTTTTTTTTATGGGAGAATTCTCCCCTTTGGTGGTAAACACCATTGACTGAAAAGGGGAGAATTCTCCCCTTTGGCGGTGAGTGTGTAGTTTATGGAGGAAAGAAAGAAGAAATATGGAGATTTTTTAGAGTTCAAGGTTTCTGAACGACAGCAACAATGTTACTGTGAAGAGTTAATGCTGTATACTGTAGATGCAGTAAAATGCTACAGTGTTATACAGTGGCTAGAACCATACATTAGCTACATTAGCTGAAGTTAGCTAGGCAAGTTAGGCAACCAACTGGAGTCAAAAGACCTTATGTGACTTATGTGCTGTGCTGACGGCATTGTGCATGTTGTTGGCTCGTTGCCATTCACATGGGTGGCTGTTGCATGTGCACGTATGCCCATGTACAGTATGTTATATTGTACTGTACCATTAGCCTGGCTCCACCCCCTGAATCACTTGCCTCGCATTCAGGGTCTGGTGACGGTGTCGAAGGCGGGGGTTTCTCGGTTGAAAATCTGTACGACTAATCGGGATCGGGATAATCCAGTATGAACCAATCGCCAAAGAGTCCAACTTTGGCCACGCCCCCACCTCAGAAAACGGCTGCACTGAGAGGGCTGTCAGACTGAATAATGGAGTGAAACGAAATGAAAATTCAGGCTGAGTGTCAGGCTACCATTGCAATTAATGAACAGTGTCTGTTTGGGATGAACGCAGCACGCTTTACATCATCTGGAATGCATCCTTCTAGCAATAAAGGTCTTATATTTATTTTGGTACTTCAGGTAACGTGAACACCATCACATACTGCAGCTCATGTCTCTAGCTTACTCTCATCAAACAGTTTATTAATCTCAGCTGTGCGTGTTTCTTTTAAAGTGGTTTTGCACCCTGAATGCACACACACCTAGCCTGGTAAATCCTCCCTCCGGAAATCTCATTTCCATTTGATTTCAGGAGTGAGTCTGGCCTGATCGCCCATTCTGCAATATTGGCAGTGGGCTGGAGTTGGGCGGGAGTAATACCGTTGACTGACAACCCCTTCAGCCAATGATCGTTTTTCCCCTTCAGCCAATCAGCAGTTCACCAGACTAATGTGACGCAACGGGACTTTTGAGACGGCCATGCCCAAAATAGGTTGCCTTATTCGGATACATGCGTGTCACTGCCCGCCCCTGCCGGTTCTCTAATTTTTTTGCCAGACCCAAGGGGTCGGGCTTACATGAGGCTTTGTATCTGTTTCGTCCATACATGGGCAGGGGTCATTTGTCCTCCGGCCCCAGCCAAAAAAAAGTTTGTGACGTCCCCTTTCGTCATACATGGGCAGGGGCCATTTGTCCTCCGGCCCCAGCCAAAAAAAAGTTTGTGACGTCCCCTTTCGTCACGAACTATTCATGACATCATGAACTTCAGTTATAAAGTGGTTTGTAGGTGTGTTACATACTAGGACTTCATTTTGGGTCTGGCAGAACCAGGTCTCCTGGTCTTGTTATTTTTAAATAGGCTCTGTCATGATTAATTGACCACATATATGAAGTTAACCCTCGTAGGGTCTTCGTGTTTTAGTCACACCCAGGGCCTTAGGGTCACTTTGACCCGAAGGCCCTGGGTGAAAATTTTCATTTTCATGAAAATTAAAATTTTCATTTTCATATCACATGTTTAGTACAGTAAATAAGGCAAATAGAAGAAGTTTCATAGAGAACAAATGTTTTACGTTAAAAGAACCCGAGGACCCTACGAGGGTTAAATTCTATCCAAACGATATCTTATAAGTAAATTCCGTGCCTCAAAATAGAAGTTTGAGAGCTTGTAACAATCGGCCTTTACCTTGAAAGGCTAATTCTTAACTAAAAGGAAAATCAACAGGATCGACAGGTTTTTAACTTAAATTACTTTATATAAGTAGCCACAAATGAAACAATTGTCAAAACAAATGGTAAATAAATAATACAATTCTGGCTTTAAATCAACTTCTGTCCCTAACTCTTTCCCTAATAAACGAAATAAATAAACAAACAGATAAACAAAAACAGTAATTCTTTCACAAACTCCTTCCCACCCAAATCACAGCTTCCCCCGTAAACAATAAACAAAAGGTACAACAAAAGTTACTATAGTCAGAGCGCCGCACAGACGGTCGGTTACCCGCTTTCCAAACAATAACAAACGTCCCACGTTATATAGTCCGAACGGCTTCTTGTAACCGCGGCCTCGAGAGTGTCTATTATGTCCTTTAATCCAAAACGGAACGTAATGGTCTTCCGCACCGGCGATCCAAATGATAACTTAAGTTTGGGGTACCCCGTAAATTGTAATCCAACAGAACAGAAGGCTTGGTTTTATCTCACCGCGGCGGCTCCGTCAGAATCCTCCCGCTCCTCGATGGTTCATTCATAAAACCAGCACTCGATTCCCCACGGCGTCGCAACGACTCTGTCCGTTGTCCGCAGGGCTCGTCCGTTCTTTTAATTCTTGGCTGCAGCTTAGTTACACCCGAGTCTAAACTTTTAATGACTTAAACAGGTAACGCTGGCGCCTAGGAGATCTCCGCTCTCTTCCTCCTGTCGCTTCTGCTACACAGGTTGTTTGTTTGATTCCCTCCCCCCTGAACCGCACCCTCTATTAGTAACGTCGGGTGGCACAACTCATTCAATCACCCACTGATCAGACCCATTACCCCTCAGGTGAATAGGAAATGTTCATTTTGCTCATTGTGTCCAACATGTTACATATCACACGTATATAATAACATGCATAAGTAGATCAGATGTTACATATCCCTCGTATAAAATAACACCCATAGATCAAGCAGATAAATATAATAATATAATGTGCATTTGTCACAAGCTTTTTGAAGTAAAAAACAGCTGAGAAAATAGCGCACAGAAAAGATGGCTGCCGTTCGTGTTTTGTCGGCTGCATTCAGGCTGCACTCGGTGCCATTCGGGCTCACTCGAACTCGCCACCTGATTGGCCAACTGTCGCTGTCAATCACAGAACGATGTGCGACGACGCTGATAGGCTCGTCCATTTGGTGTTCACAGCCAATATTGCAGAATCGGCGATCAGGCCAGACCATAGAGTTAAAAATAATAGAGAGGGCACCCGAAATCCCCTCCCATCCACTTGCATTGAGTTGCTCACCCAGCGCATGAAGCGAATTCACCCTTTCTTCCGGGTTGGAAAGTGTGATGGGCGTAGCCTATTTGGGGCCACTGTGATACGTTCTGCGTCACAGAAGTGACACGTTTTACGTCACAGAGGTGCGCGGCCCCGTGCGCAAGCTTGTGCGCAAGCTCGTGAGTCGAGCCCATTGGTCGAAACCGTTTTCGCTCGTACATTGTGCAGTGGCCCCGTCCGTTTAAGCTGCAGTACCTACGAATGGCCAGCATGTCCATTTTGCTTCAATGCAACCACTGGGTTCTGGGGGCTTGGGCCAGACTCACTCCTGAAATCAAATGGAAATGAGATTTCCGGAGGGAGGGTTTACCAGGCTAACACACACCCACTAATGTTTGTAAACAAGAAACCTGTCTCTGCCACACTGTTGAATCTGAAAGCAAAGCCGTCTGGATGCACATGGTTGGGCGAAACCAAAAACGAATGAAAGAGAGGGGTGCACCGAACTTTTAGTCTTTCAAATACTTACAACGTACAAATGCAAGAGTTCTTTTTAATACCTGGGACATCAGCAAGGGCATGCGGTAGCAACAGGTTCCTAACGCCAAATCAAATGGGTTCAGATCTGAGCCAAGTCTACTGAGGAGGCGTGTCTGAAGCCTGTCCTGGACAGGGGTCTCCAGGCGTAAAAACAGATGATGATGATGTGTTCTATAAAAAAATACACAAATAAATATTTTTCAATTCTTAAAAAAATAAAAAAAATCTCGCCTTATGGCGCCCTAGGCAATTGTCTACTGTGCCTAATGGAAGAGCCGGCTCTGGCACGAAGCGACACATTGTGAGCTTGTAGATCTGCTGTTTTCACTAGTTTGGGTCCTGGCTGGGGAAATCAAATTTCCTTTTTGGTCTTCAGTTAAAAAAAATGTGGGAACCACGTGGTGTAGTTCTACTCTAGGACCGGTGTGCAGTGCACTGGGCTCCCATGAGGTTTAACAGCAGGTCACATACAGAACTCTGTGGGTTAACGACACAAATTGACCATCATTGACCATTTATCCAATTTCGGCATTCACCAAACTCAGCCTCCTTTGTTGTTCTTCTCCCACCCACCCTTAATCTATCGACTTGTCTGTTGGCTTTACTTAAATATTGCAAAGAGGCGTCATTACTTTCTTGCCTCCCAGCTGGAGTTCAGGCTTTCCATTCTGTAGGGACAGTGGCAGTGGTGGAAAAAGTACTCACTTTTTTTTACTTATTAAAGTAGAAGTATTGATACTGCAATGTAGTCCAGAATTCAAAATTTACTTGAGTAAAAGTACAAAAGTATTGGCATCAAAATATACTCAAAGTACCAAAAGTAAAAGTAATCGTATGCAGAATGTCCAATTTCACACGTTTTAAAGTAATGAAATCTTTTGAAAATAGTAGATCTACAAGCTCACAATGCCTCATTGTGGGCTTGTAGATCGGCTATTGTGTGTTTTGTAATAACAATCAAAATCTACAAAGTAACTATAGTAGCTAAAGTTTTCAAATAATTGTAGAGGAGTAAAAGTGCAATATTTGCCTCTGAGATGTAGTGGAGTACAAGTAGAAGTACTGAAAATTGGAAATGCTCCAGTAAAGTAGAAAATACCAAAACAATTACTTACTTACAACATTTAGACAGAGACATCGAATTTTCTGTATTACATTTAACAAGTAATTGGCATGCTTTCATCTTTAAATTTCAGTGAGCTACTTTACAATACATGCATTGATATTGCTGGGTTTGTATTGAATCTCACCCTAGTGTTAGAGTGACCTCCTGTGGCCACCAGCTGGTACTGTTCCTCTACGTCCTCCAGGCTCTCTGAGGTCATCCTTTGCTGCTGACAGACCCAGTGGTGGAAAAAGTACTCAAATATTTTACTTAAGTACAAGTATCAATACTAGCAATGTAGAAGTACCCTGTTACAAGTAATAGTCCGTAATAAAAAATGTACTTGAGTAAAAGTACAAAATAATTGGTATCAAAATGTACTTAAAGTAACTTAAAGTACCAAAAGTAAAAGTACTAAAATGTTTGAACATTGTGAGCTTGTAGATCGGCTATTTACACTACTTTTGTGTGACACTCTTGTATGATGAGGAGGTTCCTATCTGACAGCAGCGATTTATTGTGTGAGCAAGACTTATTAAACACTTGAACCTGGCATCACCATTTTGGGCATATTTTAGGTGAAAATCTTTAAAAAAAAAAAAAATTCAAAAACTAAAAAAAAAAAGCAAAAATACCAGATCTACGTTACATTGTCAAACTGCGAAGTATAAAATATGACTTAACAGTCAGCTTTAGGGCAGGACATGTCACGGATGCCATAAAATACACAGTCACACGTTAAAATACATAATAAATACTATTATTGGAATGAACAAAAATGTTAGCTAAAACGCTTGTTAATAGCCAGATGTAATGACCCGAGTTTTCAATGTTAGTCAGGCCACAACAACAAATATTCGAATAAACTACTATTCCTTTACAGTAACAGCAGGTTGCAATGACAAAGTCCTCAAATTGAATACATCTCACACTCACAGAGTTCACATCAAAACACATAACATGTTTTATGACCAAATGAACACAACAACACTACACATGCGTACGGCCCGCCCATTAGGCAGAGTAGGCAGTTGCCTAGGGCGCCACTAGGGGGGGGGGGAGGGTTTTTGCAGGCTCCAGGTGGCGCTGTGGCAGAAAATGGTGGCGCCGTGCTGTCAGACATAGGATAGGCTCCTGTTAGTTGGATTGGTCCAAATGTCAGTAATCCAAGCTTTTTTTTGGAAGGATCAAGACGTGAATGGCTTGTTTCGCTTTCCGCCCAGCCCCCATCACCAGTGCAGTTGTAAACAGAACAGCAACGTGAGAGAGGAGGAGAGTTGTGAGATTCCTGAGAGAGAGAGATTAATTGACGTTCACGTCATGTTATCTGTATCAAATATGGACCCCAAGCCCTTTCTCAGTAAGAAAAAGAGAGCCCCTAGACAGTCAAACATTCTGCTGCAGTCAAAGTAAGTTACACAACACTGATTATTCTCAACACATGGGGTTCTCAGGAATGGTTAGACCAGCTATGATTAACAGTTAATCATTTAGCAGCTCTGCAGGCCCGTGGTCTAATCAATACATTATGCACTATAGCCTGTGGATCCTTAAAATTTAAGTTGAGAATCACAGACTTAAGCCACAACAAACAGTTGGACATAACTGATATAATATGGAGTTATTTGTATGTTCCTAGAGATTATTTGACTAAACATTGTATTCTCACCAGCCTGTAACAAGCTGTAAAGATTTAGCTCATAACATGACACAATTGGTAGGCTATTTTATATGGCTGAATCATGTTTAGAAAAAAAAAACCTTGGCATTAGGCTACTTGTTACTGTAAAAGCTCATTCCATTTAGTGCTAGTAGATGTGGTTTGTTGTGGTATGTCTCTCATCACAAACATAAAACCTACTAGTCTCTTATAGTTGAGTGAGTTGACTTTTTCAACTTGTAATGAAATAACACACAAATTGAACGTTGCTTTTGACATAGGCCTACTACTGTATACGTTTACTATTCTTACTGTTATTCTACTCTTGTTGAATATTGGTAGGCCTATTGACTATTGGCAATCTAATTTGGTGACAAAATAAGACAATCACGTTTTCATAATACCATAGTATAGCATTATTTTAGGAGTCCTGTTGTGACTGTTGTATTGAGGGAAACATTTTGTTGACAAGATTTGATGGTATGTTTATGCAGGGAATAGAAAAGCACTGGACTGGATATAGAACTTTTGTCTGACTGTTAGTATATGGAATAATTTTCGGTGATTGCTTTGCCAATCTGGAAAGGAATAATGCTGTAACTGTTGAATTCATATGGATTGCTCCTGTGACATACTGTACAGTAGAAGTGAGTGTTGTAGTGACTACTACAGTAGGCCTACAGTGTGTGGTATATGTTTGTTTTGTTTTGTACAAGAAACATCTCAGATAAAATTGACTATTGTTATGGTCTGCAGCACTGTCTGTGCCACAAGGCATGTGTGTGAGTGTGGGCGGCAGGCGTGTTCGTGTTCATGTAGCCGAGTATTTGGGTAGGGTGGCCTGGAAGGGTGTATGACTCCCGGCCTGGTCCTCTGTATTACTTTCTGTTTATTAAAGAGACTGAGGTGGGGGAAATATTGCCTAGGGACCAAATTGCCCAGGGCCGGCCTACATGCCCACAACATAATCCAATAATGCAATTGGAAATAAATCCAGTAAAGTAAAAAATACCTCAAAATTGTACTTAAGTAGCCTACAGTACTTGAGTAAATGTACTTACTTTACACCACTGCATAACAGCACACACTTTGACCACTGCCAGATATGATGAAAAGTGAGGTGTGGCACCCAGGCACCCTAGTGGCCAAAAGATGGGCCACAAATCGAATATTAATGTAAACCATACAATGCCTGAGAAAACAGAATTTAAAAAAGAGTAGTTTGTCAAAGGGTAGACCTCATGACCAATAATTATTTTTGGCCAATTTGGTGTGCTGGGATAGCAGATAGCAGATCTACAAGCTCACAATGCCTCGCACTGCGAGGCGTTGTGAGCTTGTAGATCTGCTATTTTTGGCCAAAGTTCTCCTCAGAAAAGGGATGCTAGGTTTCAAGTGGTTAAGGTAAAAAAAAATCATATCACAGTAGTAATTCTGATGACCCCCTAGGGGTCCCGGACCCCCTGTTGAAGACCCCTGAACTACAGTATCAGAATAGAGCTCTACTTTTAATCAAAACAAACTTAAAAATATATATATATATATATATATATACACCTTTACACATCTTAACACAGCTGTAGCAGGACATAATGTCATATAACCCAAATGAAAAATATATGTTAATGCGAAAGCCCAGTCTATTTAATTAGTTGTTTGTGTTTTTCCTTCCCCACGTCTGTCATAGTTATGTGGAAAATATGTTGCACAAGTGTTGAAGTAGCCTGAATAGAAAGGAAGGAGAAATAATAGACTCGAGAAGGTAGGGTACGTGATATTTTTTGGTAATTTTCATTTTTTGTTAAAAAGGTTAAAGTACTATATTCTGATGGTAGAGCATTTGTTCGGTCACAGAATATAGTACATTTTCAGGTAGGTGACAAAATTTAAGCCAATCAGGAGAGAGCACTGAAAATGCATTTTCTGTTTAATAAAGAACTGGAGAGACATGGGAGACTCCTTTTACTGAACAAACACACTATAGCAATGAGTACTATCAGAACATACAGTAGAGCTATTTAACACTTATTTTAACCAAAGTAAATCACTTACCCTACCCTTTTAATAAACAAAAAATAAATAAATCCAGGATATGGCTAAATGTCTCTCTCCCTCTCGCAACCTAATTTCAACAATAGATGGTGCTGTCGCACATGTTTTTGGAATAACCTTTTCCAATGTCTTTGGTCAGTGCAGTGCTTACTAAAAAAGAGTGCTGAGTGGTTGTGTGGCCCCTCCATCATTCAGCATCAGCACTATTAGATCCTATGCTGTGCCGTAATGCAGTGGTTCTCAAACCTTTTCATGATAAGGACCCCCAAAATGATATGTATTTGGCCACGGACCCCCACCTCAAATATTTTGTTCCAGGGACCCCCATGAAGCAAAGATTTGAGTTACAACTGTTCGCTTAAAAAAATATATATATATATTAAAAGGTTTGTGCAAATTTTCACGATTTTTGAATAGCCAAAGTAAAAAAGGTTAAAATTATTGTGATGCTATATTAACACATTTAGCTGGGGACCCCCTGGAATCCCCCCCAAGGACCCCTGGGGGTCACCGGACCCCACTTTGAGAACCAATGCCGTAATGCTTCTAATAAGACCGCTGACATCGATTCAGGTCTGTTTCAGAACTGCATTTTACACTTTTCCAGAATCAGAATCAGTTTTATTGTCACATCACAGGTTTACAGGTGTAAAACAGTGGGTGAAATTCGTTTTTGTGCAAGTTCCATCGTTTTTGTTATTTCCATAAAAAAGAAAGGGAAGAATAAGAGGGGGGGAGGGGGGGGCAGGGGGAAGAGAGATCAACCAATAAGAAACAAACACATTATCTTATATATTTACACATAGTGCCTGAGGTGAGACATAAGGTGCGGTACGTACCTGAGGTAAGAAAAAACCTCAGATAGTGTATTATAAAGAAACATTTATTATTAGGTAAGTATAACCCTACTATTTGAACAGTATCATATGACATATCTCTGCTGTTGGGCAGAAACCAGCTGTCTCCAAAATGTTAATTTTTCAGGTAATGACAAAAGGAAAAGTGGAGTTTTTGTTCATCATTGATAAGAACAGCTGAATGGACCTCCAAGCTCAATGAGGTTGGAGGTCAAAAGGGGGTGGAGCCTGGAGTCAGCAAGACCAGCTAACTCCACCCCCCTTTGGTGGAAAGTTTGAGGAGTTAGCTGGTTTTGTCAGAAGTGCTTTTTTAATACTTTACATTTTTGTGTGTGTTCAATAGCACTGATTTATGGACAAAAATGCAAAAGCGGAAAAATGTAGTTAGCTGGTTTCTGCCTGACATAGCAACGATATACAATAAAGTATGAAAATTGTTCAGGTCATAATGTTAAAATGATTGAATTGGGGTGAAAGTGGTATGTATTTGGGACCTGAATGGGGCAGCTGAGGTGAAAGCAGAGCCCTTACAGGAGGATTATGGTACTGTGTAAAGCCATGTTACAGCTGCCCCTATAGCACTGCCTGTATTACCACACAGGTCTGGTCCACTTAGGAGGGAGGGGCTTTGATTGATTCATTTGTGTACATGCATTCCATCCCCATGCCAGCTGCAGGTCAGGCACAATGGGGAGATTGTGCTTCACTCGGGGCTACCCGCACGACAGCTGTCCATGACTGGCTGCCCCTTGGAGCATCCAGAAAGTCTGGCAAGACGACCCCACTCTCAGTGGTGTAAAGTAACTAAGTACATTTACTCAAGTACTGTACTTAAGTACAATTTTGAGGTACTTTTACTTTACTGAGTATTTCCAATTGTCTATACTTTTACTTCTACTCCACTACATCTCAGAGGCAAATATTGCATTTTTACTCCACTACAATTAGCTAGTTACTATGCAGATATGAATTATTACATTATAAAACATACATTAACCACTTTAGCCCTATTTTATACCTAGGCTATTTGAAAATAGCCGATCTACAAGCTCACAACACATCGCATCGTGACGCGTTGTGAGCTTGTAGATCTGCTATTTTCAAACATTTTAGTACTTTTACTTTTGATACTTTAAGTACATTTTGATACCAATACTTTTGTACTTTTACTCAAGTAAAACATTTGAGTACTTTTTCCACCACTGCCCACTCTGAAAATCAAGCCATAAAATATACTGCATAGCCATTGACGATGTAAAGAATCATCAAAACTGTCTTGACATTTTATCATCTCGCTCACTATAAAAAAGTATTCAGATTATTAGCTTTTCCCTTTGAAGAGAACCCCTATTAATGTGATGTAGAATTATTTCAAGCCTAACCCCATTTCAATGAAATTCCATTGCGTATTGTTCTTCACATCACGCTGGGTGCATAACAAGATACACATTAATTTAATTAAAAATGTAAGCATCTCAAGTGATTTTTTAATCCTCAACGCTTCAGACCAATAAAGCTGTCTGTTTAGCGGCGGCTCTTCGCACTGTATGATTTTGGATAATTAGAATTGTATGATCTGTCCTAGAACCGTTTTTGATGTCATATGCTAACACAATCTCTTTAATACTGCAAGTTGTCATCCAGTTTATGGGATTCATTGGATATTCATTAGATCAGCTTGTAATCCCTTTCGATAAAAAATCTATTTTATTTACAGATAAATTAGTTGACAAACTCTCAGAGAGCTACCCTGTTTATCTCAAAGCAGTAAAGGGATACTTAGGCGTATATTTTCCATTATGTAGTTATTACTAATTACCCTAAAGAGGCATACAGGCAAAAAATTTGAGATGTTGCCACATAATCCTTACAGAGGGTTTAAATACAGCTGAAAGCTACAAGATGTTGGTCTTCCATCATCATGCCTCTGGGAGAAAGGGCCCAGACCAGCCCAGTGAAAGAATTTTCTAGATTTTACACCCAGTCCTCTCTGCCAGTCGCTCTGAAATGCTACAGCCATCCCACCCCACCTGTCAGCATTTGTACACATTGCGTCACCCATACTCGCCCTGCTGAGACACTCTCTGACACATTTGCTTAGTGGTGTGTTTTACAGGCTTTATAGTCGACTCGGCACATGTGGTGCATGTCTGTTGTTGTGCCTGACATATAGGGAACAGGAGTTGCCCAACTGCTGCATAACTGAGCGAGTCAATAACAACTGCTAAAACCAACTGTTGTTCTGGATTCTTGGACAAGCCCAGTGATGGAAGAGCATTGCGATTCTATGTGGCAGAGAAAAGTACACCCTCTACTTAAGAATGGCAAGTTTGGTTAACCTTGCCCCGTAACCATGTCATATAAAAAGCATGAGTGTGGTGCCACAATGCACAGTAAAACCTCACCAAGGAAAAACTAATAAATAAGTGAAGGGAAATGAATATTGGATTACACATGCTCCTAAATGTAACAAATAATTCCTCAAATATGAATTCTACATTTTTCCCCATTAGTTAAGATTATGCCTGAAAAAATTACTGAAATAAATGCTTCCTATGTCCATATACTGAAGAGCACTGATTGATTGTTTGATTGACATCCTTATTATGACAAAAAATGCATATAGCCTACATGAACACATATTTATACATTATCTGACAAAAGGATTAAACACGTGTGTGTGCGTGTAAACTGAGTTCCACGTGTTGTCGGACTAGCAGATACGTACAGAAAATGCATTCAAACAATTTCCAATGTGCAAGACAACTAAAATAACTAAAATAACATGGGTTTGTGGAACCTGCTACAACTCAACTGATTATTTGTTATAATTATGTCCAGCTGCCATTCATACAGCTCGTTATGGAGGACTTGAAGCTAACAATAGAGCTAATCGACTTAAGGCTTGCAGGTAACCTATTCCACATCACTGCTGGGCAGGGCAAAAATGTGTCCTCCTTTCCCATACAGCTATCGAATCTGCATGGTACAAAGTCTGTGGATCTCCCTCTGGTGAATCACTAACCTTAGATATTTCAGTACCATTGAGTGACACTTTTTCGTCCACTATGAGCCGCTTTAGGCTGATAAAATGAGTAGGGAGAAGATATGTTCTGGGATCAATCTAACTCATTTATTTTTGAGAGGTCTGCAGCTTCTTTATCTTTTTAGGGATGATCGTGTACCAGGATGTGCAGGCATAATTAAAGGATCTACACCATGAATTAAAAAAATAATAATAATATTTAATATCATATTGTTTATGTCCCTCAAACGTTTTTCAAAAGGTTTGAGCCTAAATCAAGCCTCAGATATACTCATTCCAACTAACTTCTCTCTGGCTTATAAAGCACTTTCACCTGCAATACCACATTGTCCTGTTTGGCACGGGGCGCTATTGAGCCAGTTTGTATGCATATTATCTCCTGGTTCTGTGTGGAAAAAGTTAAAAAAATTAAATAAGAAAAAAAATTAACAAATACAAATAAAAGATTTTTATTTTATTTTTTTGGTTGGAACTGAAAAATGGGAGGGATTGTACCCTGACGTGACGTCACGGCAGGGTGCAAATCAGTTTGGCCTGTTTTGAGACCAATTTACAGAAAACCCCAGATTTGCTGTGAAAGCCTGAGTGTTCAAACTGGGGTATTTTTGGGGATAGAACATACAGTAGAAGAGAGGTAGGGGAGACCAAAAACACACAAAAAAGTTCATTCAAATTCATGGTGTAGTCCCTTTAAAGTGACATTGAACAAGTTCCCCTGCTAATATTTAAAGAGCACTTTTATCTATTAAAGTGGATACTCTTGCTAGAAATGTTCCTTTTTTATTTAACTTTGAGTTAACTTACTCTCCCTATTTGTCCAACAAGAAGTGTTTATATATGAGACTTGTATGGCCTCTGTTCATGTTTGATTTTCACTCATTGTTTACATTGTACAGATCCAAACTGAGATGCACATATAGCAGAGCTCTTATGTGGAGCCTGCCGGCATATAGTGTAATTAAGATCATTAGATCATCAGTGTGCAATGATGTTCATGTACCTGTGCTGTCATATTGTCAAATCTTTCAACCAAAAATATATTGTAGGCTATATACCAGGGGTCTTCAACAGGGGGTCCGGGACCCCTAGGGGGTCCTCAGAGTTACTACAGGGGGGCCGCCAAATCTTTGTGTGATATGTTATTGCATTTTTTTCTACATTAACCACTTGAACCCTAGCATCCCTTTTCTGAGGAGGCGTTGTGAGCTTGTAGATCTGCTATTTTGGGGAAAAAGGTTTGGTGTAGAGGGAAAAAAGAGCAGACCAAGTAAAATTATCGGAAACACAATTTCATACAATATAGAGGGGGTCCCTGCTTCACCTCTCTCTCAGCTAGGGGGTCCTTATGGCCTGAAAATGCTGAAGACCCCTGCTATTTACCATTTTAGTTATGCTGAAATTTCAGCCATGTTAAAATGATGTGTCAGAACTATTTATAATAAGTATCCAGTATTCCCAGTATTCCCTGGATGTTCAATGGACTGATTCGACTTCTACATCACTAGTTGGATTAGGTCAAGCAAATTAAGCAGTCCAGATGATGTCATAAAACATGATCTAACTCTGTGGCAAGATGACTGAATCATACATTTTCCTTTAATTTGGGGTAATTAAAGGAACAGAGCGCCTCTCTGTGTGGTTCTGGAAGAGTGGCGTGTGCTTTAGGTCATTTTCTCACTCACGGCTCATTTGAATTGCTATGAATCAGAGGTAAAAAGTAATACGTTAAGAGTATTTCATTGGTTGGGTTGGGTTGGGTTTCCAATTGTCAATTACTGTAATAGGCAAATAACACTATTAATAATACCGTGTAGTTATGCGGGAATCCTATTTTCATGACTGAAAATATCCAAACCCTATAAGCTTACAACGCATCGCAAGTCTGTGACACACTGTGAGCTCGTAGATCGGCTGTTTGTGCTGCACGACACTGTTATACCACAAAGTATAAATCAGGCTTAATTCGAGCTTTGGCAATGCAGCAGGAGAGACAACTGCCGTTCAGAAGAAAAGGGTTTTCATCTGAACCACTTTAATTATGAGGATCGCTTTCTATTTTTGCCACAAGGGGTGGGTGACCCAGCTGACCTGCAGCTCTCTCCAAATATTTGCGACAGATGTTAAATGGACTGCAAGCCTTAAACTCCCCACCTGTCACAAACTTGAGTTCATGTGCATGATTTAGTGTATATATGTCATATGTTGCATGTTGTGAGCTTGTAGATCTGCTATTTTCGGCACGCAACACTCTCATACGGAGCATTAGGCATCATCCCACAACAAGAAACACTTGCTTCTCCCCTAGTTCTTTCTCTTTTTAAACATTTGCAAGTTGTCCTCCTTGAATGTATCTTTTGTAAAATGTTGCCATCATATAACCAGCAGTGGAATGCCATGAACCATTCAAAAGGACATGTGATTGTTTCAATCCTTGATTTGTTGCAAATAACAGCTCTTATTACGCACCAAACCATGCAGAAAAATCTATATTTCATTTTAAATAATTATTTTGTGCTGGTGATTTTCATTTGGGTCCACTAAAACCTCTTTGGGGGTCACCAAATATTGACTCTACTCTATACAGGAAAAACCTGTATATTACACCTTTTGTTAGAGAAGAGCAATGGCTGAATTCAATAATGAGTGTCTCTGCTCTGAGCTCATCCATTCCATTTCACTGAGAAGAGACCTATGAACGAAGCTAAATAAAATGAAGGAATCTTCAGGCACGTGCGACTCCTTCTTTAAAACTTCCCAAACAACCTCACGTCAAAGCATAGACGAGCCCCATCATTGTGTTGATGATGATGATGAAAGAACATCTGTTCAGGTTTTACAGGTTGGATGTTTATTTGGTGTCTCCTTGACTTCCAATTAGTATAACATGGCCATGTAGGATTACTTAAAAGAAAACAATTGAACCAGACAAAGCAAATACAAAAGTAAACAAAACAATTTAAACCAATTTGTACCGCAGGCTATAAAAATTGCTCCTGGTGTACTTTGGCATTGCCGTGTTTTTCCACTTGCCTTTAAAGTAACTCCACTCAAAAGAAACATGTTTCTGACGCCCCCCCATCCACCCTGCCATTACTCTACTGAAACGATAAAGCATGTGAAATAACACATCAAGCAGGTGTTTAGCGGTTAAAATGCAAATGAGTAATTTCACCTTCAACTTGGAATTTCAGTTTTTTTTCACACTACAAGTGTTTAAACGAGTTCCTCCACAATCTAAAGTTTAGATTCTAAACAGTTGATCAAACACATGTCAAGCACACAAAGCTGCTAGCACTTTCAGTCCAGGCCAGCTGTGGCACTTGATTACTTTCTGTGTGATTAATAATAAATCACATCACCGTCATCAACAGAGCTTCCAAATAAAGCACTGAAGGCACCCAACCTGACACTGGAATGACATCACATGTCAAAGGTCAAACCTCCCTCTCAAGGTGATTGATATTTCTGAAGTTGCAGCTTTTTTTTTCTCCACCATTCAACCTTTGATATGAGGAAATTGCTTTCTGCTGCTGGAACACTTTGCCATTTGAACCTATGATGTCACACGACGGAGTGACCTCATCCAAGCGCACAGCCTGATTGCCACCTGAGGCTGGCTTCTATTTTATAAATTATAATGTTGATTTTTCAAAGCGAAAATGTTACATGTGCTATTTGGTCTTTCAAAAGAATTATAAGGTAAAAGCCTCGACACAATGTATATTATCAACGTTTCATATCCAATCCAGTCATTTTGCGGTCATTTGCAGTCATCAGAGACCAAATTCTTACTGTTTTAAGGCCTTCTTATGATTATATTTTGCGTATAACGTTTTGTAGTCCTAAAGCAATTAATAACAAAAAAACGATGTGATGAATACTGTACTTATTTCCAGTTGAATTTGTATGTACATTCTTTTGTCAGTAAAATATTTACGTGATTCCGGTAGTAGCTGCCAACCGGCTCTCTTCCAGTGCAGTCCATGGGAGTGCCCAGGGACTGAGTGAAGTGCGGAAAGTGCCCAGGGACTGAGTGAAGTCCCGTGTTATGGGTGTGCTATGAGTTGTGTGCTGCAGTGGTTCTCAAACTTTTTCATGTCAAGGACCCCCAAAATGATATTTATTTGGCCGCGGACCCCCATCTAAAAATATTTTGTTCCAGGGACCCCCCAGAAGCAAAGATTTGAGTTACAAATGTTTGCTTTAAAAAATATATATTCAAAGATTTGCACAAATGTTCATGTCTCTGTGTCCATTGCACCAAAAGCTGTTTGGACTTGGTTACGGCCAGAACAAGATTTATTCAGTCCGTTTAGAACGACACATAAAGTTCCTCATCTCTTCCATGAAGCTAGTATCAACAGGTGGTGCCATTGGAGTACTCACTGTAGCCTCTTTTGGTCGCACCACTGGTCCTTAATCACTTGGTTTGGCGGCTACCAGAGAACAGTCAGATGGATCGGGAACAGAGATGACAACCCCTTTAACTGGAGGCCCCAACATGCTCCCCTCACGCCAAACACTTTCTTGACTCCCCAGTTCAACTGGGTTCAGCCTGGTAGCTCAGCCTCTTCCACGACCACCTAGCATCATGGTCTACTTCACAGTTGTCAAATTCATAAAGGCATACCATCCCACCACTGCCACCAAACAACTATAACTCATTTTGACTACATGGTTAAAATAAAATGAAGCAATATAGTCTGTAAAATTCAATAATGTTTAAAATATGTAGATTAACCTAAATTATAGTTTAGATTATGTAATGTTTTTAATTTAACCATAAATAATAGTGTTTTAATTCTATTAATGCAACCCTGTTAATGTTGTACAACCCTGTTACTCTAATCACAGTAACAGGGCTGCAAGTAACAGGATTGCAAATCTATGCTAATGTTAGCTTTTTCTCAGGAATAGAAGCTAGCTGTTTAGATAGCTGTTAGGATTTATCAAGAGGACATACTCACATAAGTAAATAAGTACAGATTTTTTTGTCAAGTATTTATCTTATTCTGGAAATATGCATAACAGGGTTGCGTGAGGTAGGTTGAGACATTCAAGCAAGGCTGACAATGTTATAAAAATATGAATAATAGAAGAGAGGAGATACCTTTGCTCTACCCATGCTGTTAGGAAAGTGTTTGATGATGTCACTTCTAGTGTGTCATGTGACTCACACTTTTCTTCTTCTTTTACCATGCTAAAAAGGTTAAGGTAACAGGGTTGCATGCAAGTTGTGGGACACAGGTTCCTTGCATAATAATACTTATTTAAAATATTATGTTAATTAAAAAATATGTTTGCACATCTACAAGAGACATCTATGAACAAAATAATGCAAAAGAAAGTAGATTTAGATGTCATTTTAACAGTTTTATCTGAGATTCAATTTGGTCACCAAGGGGGTGGGACAAGAGAAAAGTAGCATTTTAGGGGTACTACAGACTTATTGGTATTTTTTTTAAATATGTTCAAAAAAAATTTCTCCATGTTGATTTAGATTTGGTCTCAGGACAAGTCAAAGTTACACGACAACTGCATTATTTAGTATTTTGTAAATGGATTATTTGACATTTCTTGGGTGGGACGTAAAATGTCCTCCAATTCTGGAATGACCCAGTTGCCATTTGAACCTATGATGTCACACGACGGAGTGACCTCATCCAAGCGCACAGCCTGATTGCCACCTGAGGCTGGCTTCTATTTTATAAATTATAATGTTGATTTTTCAAAGCGAAAATGTTACATGTGCTATTTGGTCTTTCAAAAGAATTATAAGGTAAAAGCCTCGACACAATGTATATTATCAACGTTTCATATCCAATCCAGTCATTTTGCGGTCATTTGCAGTCATCAGAGACCAAATTCTTACTGTTTTAAGGCCTTCTTATGATTATATTTTGCGTATAACGTTTTGTAGTCCTAAAGCAATTAATAACAAAAAAACGATGTGATGAATACTGTACTTATTTCCAGTTGAATTTGTATGTACATTCTTTTGTCAGTAAAATATTTACGTGATTCCGGTAGTAGCTGCCAACCGGCTCTCTTCCAGTGCAGTCCATGGGAGTGCCCAGGGACTGAGTGAAGTGCGGAAAGTGCCCAGGGACTGAGTGAAGTCCCGTGTTATGGGTGTGCTATGAGTTGTGTGCTGCAGTGGTTCTTTTTCATGTCAAGGACCCCCAAAATGATATTTATTTGGCCGCGGACCCCCATCTAAAAATATTTTGTTCCAGGGACCCCCCAGAAGCAAAGATTTGAGTTACAAATGTTTGCTTTAAAAAATATATATTCAAAGATTTGCACAAATGTTCAAGATTTTTCAAAAATAGCAGATCTGCAAGCTCATAGCGCGGCACTCGGTGCCGCGCTATGAGCTTGTATATCTGCTATTTTTGAATAGCCAAAGTATAAAAGGTCATAATTATTCTGATGCTATATTTACACATTCTGCTGGGTACCCCCTGGAACCCCCTCAAGTACCCCTGGGGGTCCCCGGACCCCACTTTGAGAACCAATGGTGTACTGTACTGTTTTACTTCCTGATGATTAAACCTTCCTTTGGGTAATTATTGTTGTCAAGTGCAGGAAAAAGCTGGAAAAACAAAACACAAAGCTAGACTATAAAGTCTATTAGTAGAGCTGTGTGGCTTATGCTTTTAATTGATACACTTAGAGTTGCTATGGCCATGTCTTAGCGGAGAGCTCTTAACCACTCAAACCACACTTTGACCAGGACCGGCGCCCCCCAGGGCTCTAAACTTGGTCTGCTCATGTTTTTCCTCAACACCAAAATGCCAAATTCTAAAGTACTAAAGTTCCAGTTGTAAAGGCAATAAATGTTATTTTACCAATTGTCCCGTTCACTGATAGGCAATGGTGTGCTAGACAGCTGCTATTCCATTTGATTAGCTCTCATATAAATTGCAGTAGATCTAAGAATTTGTGTTCAGTTTAGTTTATATGAATTGCAAATAACACACAAATCAGAAATTATATATTTCGTTAAAAAGCATTTGATAATAGAACATGATACATTCCAGTAGTTATTTCCATTAGCGAAAGAAAACATCAAACATCAAAGCGCCACACACTGAAAAAGCATTTGAGAAACAAGAACTTTTGCATTTCTCAAGATTAATACAAGCCAACCCATGCAGGTTTCATCATTAATGTTCATGACTGCTCCAAAATCGAATTCCCCCAAATGTATTACCTAAATGAACAGTAATTATTCTGATATTTTGGGCAAATACAGAGGCAGGAAATGAAACTTAGGTGGTCTGTGCCGAACCAAATGCAAAGCTCTGATTCTTGCTTTAGTATCGGCCTAGAGTAGATTAATCATACTGTTAGCTACTTTAACTGGAAATATGTCCCTTGCTAGCTTGGCTCTGAGGCTGACAGGACAAGTACTTTTGAGGTACTTTTACTTAACTGCAGTATTTCCAATTTTCAATACTTTTACTTCTACTCCACTACATCTAAGAGGCAAATACTGTCCTTTTACTCCTCTACAATTATTTGAAAACTTTAGCTACTAGTTACTTTGTAAAACATACATTAACCACTTAAGCCCTATATACTTTGGCTATTTGAAAATATTGTGACGCTTTGTGAGCTTGTAGATCTGCTATTTTCAAAGGATGTTTATACATGTTATACATGAAAACGTGTGATATGGGACCTTCTGCATAATGAGTACTTTTACTTTTGGTACTTGAAGTACATTTTGATGCCAATACTTTTGTACTTTTACAATTTGAATTCCGGACTTGTATTTGTAACAGAGTATTTCTATATTGCAGTATTGATACTTTTACTTAAGTAAAACATTTTAGTACTTTTTCCGCCACTGCATATTACATTACATTACATTACAGTCATTTAGCAGACGCTTTTATCCAAAGCGACTTACAATAAGTGCATTCAACATAGGTAGGGAACGAAACTACTAATCACCAGAAGTCTTTAGTGCATTTCCTGCAAAAACAAGCAACCAAGAGTATACCTAAGGTAAAAGTGCAATATCAGCTACCTACTTTCTTAAACAGATGAGACAAAATAGCAAAATCAAATGAGCACGAGCTAAAACAAATAAGTGTATCGACTAAACAAGATCCAATAAAACAATACAACAATAAAACAAGAGTTCGTACAACTAGTTAACAAGTAGGCCAGGCAAAGAGGAAGGGTAGTGTTTCCTGAAGAGGTGGGTTTTCAGCCTGCGGCGAAAGATGGGCGGCGAAAGATTTACCAGGTGAAAGAGGACAAAACCTCTATACTTTCATAAGCTTTAAGACATCCATTCTGAAGAGCCTAGGTAAATGTGAGAAAATGTAAACCTATTAAATAGATAGAAAAATAGAGCATGCTGTATTTATCAAAATGGTTAACTGCATTCATTTTGATTCTCTGTCTGCTTTTTTTTACTGCGTGAGAAGCTTGGAATTCTTGTAGTGCTGACTGACTGCGATGATATTTTAAAATGTGTGAGGTCACCCCAAACACTTCCTAGACGGTTGCGATAAGGGGAGAGGCGTTCGGTTTATTTGGGATATGTGAAACACGAGTACTTGGCAGCGGGCGTCTCACAGGTGTGTAGAAACATCACCAGAGAAGCATTCAGTCTCTCTGAGGGAGGATCCCATTCCTCCTCCTTATACCTGAAGCCTTTTAGGTGAAACACATTGTGAGTCGTGTAAAGTAACTAAGTACATTTACTCAAGTGCTGTACAGTTTTTGTACAATTTTTGCTTTACTGGAGTATTTCAAATTTTCAGTACTTTTACTTTTACTCCACTACATCTCAGAGGCAAATATTGTACTTTTACTCCGCTACAATTATTTAAAAACTTTAGTTACTTTGCAGACATAAATTATTACATTATAAAACATACATTAACCACTGTAGCCCTATTTTATACCTAGGCTATTTGAAAATAGCCGATCTACAAGCTCACAACGCGTCGCGATGCGACGCGTTGTGAACTTGTAGATCGGCTATTTTCAAAAAAATTTGTAGTTTTACTTTTGGTATTTTAAGTATATTTTGATGCCAATACTTTTGTACTTTTACTCAAGTAACATTTCTAACACAGGCCTTTTACTTGTAACAGAGTATTTTTATATTGTGGTATTGCTACTTTTACTTAAGTAAAATAACTGAGTACTTTTTCCACCACTGGTATCAATGTGGTTCTGTACATCTTCTAATTTGTGCTTTTCTCTTTGTGACATTTTGCACCCTATCCCTGCTGTCTTCATTAGAACTATCGGCCGACGAGCTTTAGCACAAGTACTCTTTGTGTCACAATTGTGGGAAATATTAAATCAATGTTAAAAGTGTTCAATAACTCGGAAAGCCGATGTTTCTTAGATTTAGCAAATGGTATCAATGTTTATTATAGGCTTGACTTCTGTAATTATTAACCACTTAGATTATACTTTGTCATACAACGATGTCATGTGGCAACAATAGCCAATCTACAACCTCAGAATGTATCACTTTGTGCTATTTTCACATTTTGTCTGGGTTATGTTTGTCAAAGGGAAGGCAGAAGAGTTTCGGGGTGGGCTAAATGTCACTTAAAACATGTGGATATTGTGTTGGAAATGTTGTCAGTGTGTGTGGCTTTGGTAATGTGCTTGTAATTCCTGCATTTCAGTGACTCGGCCATGAACAGCGTTTGTCTTGTTGGCCTGTTCAAAAATACAAATCATTTCTACAGCTTCATTCTTGCATTGTCCTCTGGGAGCATTTTCTCAGTGTCTGAAGTACAAAAAACATAGCAAAAAGTCCCCAGCGGCATGCTTCTAAAAGAAGCCAGGTCATTGTCAACATGTGGATGTACTGTAGACACTTGAGCTAAGAACATAGGAATTCAAAACCATTTAGATCAACAGATACGCTTCAGCACAAATTCATGACTTCACGATATCGTTGGCAACGTGCCACCGTGCCTTTCAGCATTCTCGACCTCATTTAGCAAAACTTTCACTGACTACACCAGCTACATGCTTGTCAAGGCAAATGATCCTTTGTTCCGTCTGTGTTGTGATGATAGGACTTGCTGTTGGCAGATACTGCTTCAAGTGGCCCTGTCTGTTCCCCCCTCTTTACACAATGTATCCCTGATTTATACTTAGTTTTACAACGGTGTCCCCCACCAAAACAACTGATCTTACAATTCAAGATCACAACGCGTTCTGACGTGCTGCGAGTTTGTAGATCTGCAATTTTTTGGGCAAGTAGCAGAAGCAAATCAAAGTCTGTTCATGTTGCTTTAAATACTTACTACCACTGCTACTTATCAGACAGCAGACACGCACTTTCATTATTTTCTATTACATTCACTTCAATCAAGTATAACCACTGTGCTTTTTTTCAATGAATCCACAGCACGATATCAGTGTTATCTGCGTTGGAACTTGACCTACGGGCCAATCATGCCTTTCCGGTGACATAAACCAAGTGGAAAAGTACAGACCCCCTCTAACCCCCCCCCCATTCATATCCTCTCCTCCACCACAGCCATCACTCTCCTTTCATGCGGGTTGATCTTGATGACATCATGCTCTGCACAAGCCTTCCATATTGTATCTAGTGACTCTAATAAAGTGGAGGACATCTAACAACCCCTCTCACCGAACTATGGCGGGGGGGGGGGGGAAGCCACCCGGTTTATATTATCATCTTGGGAGGCAATGATATCATTCATCAGACCAGAAACAACCCGTCTTATACCAACCATCCTCGGAGGAGGATGGCACGCATGAAGAGCTTTTATACCAGGGCCAAGAACTAAATCATCATTCCTAAAGGATGTGGGCAGACCAGTTTGCTGTTATGGATGAGAAGTGATTGAATGCTCTCTGTCTCTCTCTCTCTCTCTCTGTATTGTTTATGTGGGTGCGTGTGGGTGTGTGTGTGTGTGTGTGTGTGTGTGTGTGTGTGTGTGTGTGTGTGTGTGTGTGTGTGTGTGTGTGTGTGTGTGTGTGTGTGTGTGTGTGTGTGTGTGTGTGTGTGTGTGTGTGTGTGTGTGTGTGTGTGTGTGTGTGTGTGTGTGTGTGTGTGTGCATGTGTGGCGGTAGGACTTCAAGGGTAAACAACATAAGGAAGGTGTTACAGTAGCATAATCTGCCTTGCATGGGCGAGGTAGGACACCTGGTTCAAATCGGCTCTGACAGCGCCCGTGCAAGCACACAGCAGTTGCTCTTCTACACAGCAAAATGCTGAGTGTTCATAACTCTACAAATGGACCTGAAATGGTGATACGTTATATTAACACTCAGCATTTAACTGCGTATAAATGTTTACATGCTATATAGAAAGCAATGTGTGTGCAAAGATCATCTCAGTCAAAAAAAACTCAGAGTTTGGGGGAATTTTATTTAAATATACAGTATATGTGTATGACTGTATGTTTATAAAATATATAAACTTAAATGTGCACAGCTGTGTTTTAGGTGTTGGCCTGCGCCTGGGTGACAATGCCTGCGCCTGGGTGACAATTCATTTTAAGGACATGCACTACTTACTAACATCACATTGCTGACTGACTGGTTGTCCAAGAACAATTCAAAATCATTTGAATTTCATTATTGCATTTGCAAATAATACTTCTGTTATCAAACCCCATGTTACGTAACCCCATACCATACTTTCATGTTTAACGAACACTTAGCCTACTGGTATGTTTCATGCACTTTCATGTCTTGCAGTTGCAAACAGTTTACTCAACACAACCCACATGCTTTCAGCATATGTCACTGTCCCAAAATATGCAGGCTAACAGGCATCAGCCCTACAGTTTTATAACCACTCACCCTGCAAAATGTTGAATTACAAATGTCACCTTCCTTAAACACCACCTTATTGCTCTATTGTCTCCCAAACAACACACTCCATTGCTCCCTCCTTGCCTCTCTAAACACCACTCTGCCTGCTGCCTGTGCAGAATTTATCTCTAATTTAAGCTGAGACACATTAAAACTCTTCCTTGACTTGTGACTTCATCATGAAACAAGAGCTCTTTTAAAAGCGCTGTTAACCATGTCGAATCCAGGGCTCCCCCTACCATATGGTGTACTGAAAGACATCCAGACATGAAACTGTCCCAACCAGTATAGGCTACTCTTTGAACATTGCAATAACAAATACCTGATAGGCCTATGTAACACGTTATGGTGTGAATTAAAACTAAACTGTAACACTAATCTTCGTTTTCGTGTTCTTGTAACCCTTACGTAAAATACGTTCCCATGTTTTGTCAACACTAGCACCTGCGCTACCCACAAAATAAGAAAAGCGCTACGTGGCATGGACTAAGCCATGTAAGAACACATTTTGGCGGCGGGTTTGAGCAAAAGGGCTTGACGACCAACTCAGCAGTTCCGCTGCATTGGAGCCATGGGACCGAGCATTAGGGGAGAGTCAGAGGGCAGAGGAGTGAGGAGAGAAAGTTCCTTTTTTGGGAAAGGTTTCACCAGCTGTAGCAGCTTCTCCCTTCTCCTCCCCTGCAAATATTTTCTCCGCTGTCTGTCTCCCCTCCTCGATAACCCCCCCCACCCCACCCCCTCCGACACACGCATCCTCCCCACCCCCTCTCGCCATTCCAATCAGTCAGCCCAACATGTGCTCCACTGATGCCCAGGCGTGAGTTGTTTGCCACCATCTAGGAGTGTTGCAGGGCCTGTGCGCGCGCGTGTGCGTGTGTGTGTGAGGGGGTCATCATCTGTGTGGCTATCATTTTTCCTCCACCCCACATTTGTCTGCCCATGCAACAGTCCCTTTAGAGTTTTAAGTGGCCAGGTTAAAGGGCTGCTACACTGTTGCACACACAGCCGCCTACGCCACAACAGTTGCTCACAGTCGGGGATAGAGGACGAACGCAGCTGAGGGCATCATCACAGTCGCTCCTAGACACAGGCTAACACTCACACATAACCAGTTCGGGCTGAGAAGGTAGCTATCTCCTGAGAATTCATCCATCATAATACACTGGATCTTTTTTTTGTTTTTACTTTGAAGGATATTACTTTTTTTCCTCGTAGTTTGCTCTTTTTTTTTCTTCGCTGTTTTGATTCACTGACAGAACGAAACAGCTCAAGGTTGCATCTACTGTACATATTCCTGCGCATTGTAAGGCAGAGGTAATGTGTGTGTGTGTGTGTGTGTGTGTGTGTGTGTGTGTGTGTGTGTGCACAAGTTGAGAGCATTACCTCATACCGGAGAGGCTGTGATTGAAGAGGTCTGACAGAGTTCTCTCTCTGACTCCATTACTCTTTGCCTCTTATCAGGGCAGCTTTTCTGTTCAGGTTCAGAGAGGAAGTTTTGACAGCCAGACTTTACAGCACCCCCCCCCCCCCCCTCTCTGCTACACTCTGTCCATCCCTCACATGCTCTCACACAGACAGGAGACAGAGAGAGAGAGAGAGAGAAGAGGAGAGTGAAAGGTGGTGACTTCATTCTCTCTCTTCAACCAAGCCTCCCCTTTTCCCCTCCTCCTCTGTGCTGTTTTCCTTTTTTCTTCTGGACCTTTCTCTTTTTTTCCCTTGACTTTCTTTTTTCTTTTTCCTTTTTTTGCATAGCAATCGTCAGGCAGCATGCCAGTTCTCATCTTTCTCCGGTCCCTGGTTGTCAGGCTCCTCGGTAGCAGCGTAGCGGGCTCTGTGGCAAAGTACATCAGGAGAATCCTGTCCACGGTCTTTGCCCACCTTGGCACGGCGCTCCGCTACGTCTGGGACCGGATTCGATCCCAGGAGTCCAAGGAAGCCATCCTGGGTTGCGTGCTGTGCATTCTCCACATGCCCAAGAAGGTGGAGAACTGAGCGCTCTCGCTCCACTTGCTTTTTTCCTTTTTTTTTTTCTTTTCACCCTCAGCTCGTGTGCTGGAGAGAGAGAGAGAGAGAGAGAGCAAGAGAGAGAGAGAGAAAGAGAGAGAGAGAGAGACATAGAGAACAGATGGGTGAGCAGAGGGGAGGGAGACAACCCAGGGAGATGTGACAGACTTTATGTGGAATGCAGTGCTTTTGGCTTTCTTATCACACTGGGCTATGTCAGAAACAGAAAGTATTGCGAGGAAGGTCCAGCCCTTCACCATTGGGACGAGGCTGTCGGTGCCTCCGGTGTCCAAATGCCCAGACTTCCCCCATCAGAACTACCTACAGAGCCAGAGCCTGGACAACTGCACCACGCTGCAGCAGCACAACCTGAACAACACTGTATCCCTCTACCTCAGCCGCTCCCAGGTGTGTTGTGCCCCCCGCGGCCCGCCGCGGCTCATCTCTCCCCCCCACGTCAAGCGTGTGCGGCCCCCCGCCGCGCCCGCGGACCACCACCAGGAGGAGGACGACATGGCCGCCGAGGACCACCTGAACCAGAACGTTGTCGTCTCTCCCTCGGCCGTCTCCAGGTCCATCAAGAAGATCACCATCTCGGGGAACACTGGCGAGAGGAGTGCGGCGAGGAAGGTGGCCGGCGGCGGCGGACCACCGGCTCAGGTGGGCCCCGACGTCGCGGCTGTGTCCCCGTCTGAGAACATCAACAACAACAACAACAACGCCACACGCACCTCCAACCCTCCTCTGCCCAGGATCGTGGGGGTGAGCTGTGAGAATAAACCCAGCTCTCATTTCAAGGTAGATACATGTACTTATTTCACCTATCCATTCAATTACCATTCATACTGTAGGGCTCTTAATGTAGTCATGATAAAGCACGTGTTGAGAGGCTATAAAGAAGCTTTATCAATGGCAAATAACTATTGTTATAATTTAGGTTTACTTACTACACTTAATGTAAAGATTTAAAAAGATTTCCTGCTGTTAAAAGTTTACTAAGTTGTTATACATGTGTAACATGTTAAAAGCTACAATTTCTGTCTAAAGCATTTTTGTATTACTTTTCAAATCAGTGTAAATCACATGTGGGCATAAACCAACTTTACTGAGTCTGAAAAAGCCAAGTGCATAAGTGTGTTCAGTTGGTCTTGGGGATCATGCATTTACAGTTTTCTTATAGTATATACATACTGAAGGCTATAGGATATTAAGCATATAAAGCTGATCATCGACAAGCAGATTTTTTTAATAGCTACCTGTGGGGGTTTCTTGCTATTAAATTATATGCCTGTGTAGCCAGACAATATAGTGCTAATGGGCAATCATTCCTTCCTCCTCTTTTTCACTCGCTATTAGAGAAGGTTTTATATCATACGGATCAACTCCAAAACCTACCCACATCCTTGTCTTGAAGAAGTAATTGAAATTGGTCGAAAAACGTTGTGAATTCGTGCCCATACGCCAAGACCACCCAGCAATCCAATCGTCCCTCTGAGACTTAATAAAGATCTTAATTTGTAAATGTAGTTTGGCTTTGTAGTTTTGTGGTGCCATTTCGATCTTCCCCTAAGCCCTCTTAAGATGTTCACTTCATGCTCACCGCAAAGTTTAATAACTCGGAAACCTCGTGTGTAACGACGTCGTTTCGCTGGATATAGTGTTTCAGTCGTTTTCAGGTGTTGTGAATTAATCTGAATTCCTATAGGCTCATTAGCATATTATTCACATTTTAGGTTTTACTCACAACAGACAGCACGGCTGAGCATCAGCCCGTCCAACGACAAACCATGGTTCAGTTGCACAAAGAGAAGTCCACTCAACAGGTATGATTTCTTTTTTTCACATGTGCATTTACATAGCCTATATCAGCTTTGAAGGCTACTGTAGTAGGCATCTATGGGCCGGGGCCTACACTTTGTGAGAGAGAGAGAGAGAGAGAGAGAGAGAGAGAGAGAGAGAGAGAGAGAGAGAGAGAGAGAGAGAGAGAGAGAGAGAGAGAGAGAGAGAGAGAGAGAGAGAGAGAGAGAGAGAGAGAGAGAGAGAGAGAGAGAGAGAGAGAGAGAGAGAGAGAGAGAGAGAGAGAGAGAGAGAGAGAGAGAGAGAGAGAGAGAATTGACATTTTTCGAACATTTTCGAAGGAACATCGAAGCCTAATTGAAGCTGATTGGATGAAATCGGTGACACACCTGAACATTTATAACATTTATTTTCTGTTTATAAAAGAACTGGAGAGATGGGGAGACCAGCTGTTACTGAATTGCTATAGAGTCTATACCATAGAGTTAAAAAGGTCTACTAAACCATATATAGCAATGCTTAAGGCTATCAGAATATAGAGCTGCTTTAAAGGTAGGGTACGTTATTTTTTGGGGGGTTAAAAAAATGTGTTAAAAGGTTAAAGCACTATATTCTGATAGCAATCGTTTTAGAGTGTTTGTTCAGTAACAGGAGTGAGTCTCTCCAGCTCTTTAATAAACAGAAAATAAAATATAATGTGGGTTGCAAGATTTCAGCCAATCAGGAGAGAGTATCTGCTTAATTTTTATAATGTTCTATCAATGTTATGAGTGTTTGTTCAGTAACAGGGGTCTCCTCATCTCTTATTAGTATATCAGATGAGGAGAGAGGAAGAGAGAACCCCACAAAGATCATTTTCCAGCTTCAGTTTTATAGTGTTCCAGGTCCAATTTTGTCTACTGCTCTTTTTCCCCATCGCTTCCAGTTTCATTTGTTTACCCTGCATCCTCTGTTACTGAACTAAACATCTATAGCTATCGAATACAGAGCTATTTAATGCAATGATGCATTAATATTACACAAAGGTTGCGCAAGGATTCATCTTTCTCGCCATTCTTATTCAAACTGCAGGAAAATAATCTGTTGTGAATCAGTAATGGGGGCATTCATAGCCAGCTGTGTATTTGATGAATCCTCAGAATGTAGGAAGTGAGGTCATAGTGGAATGGTCGCCAAAACGTAGGTTTTGAGAGACAGAGTTACACAGAGAACACAAGCGGTCACATTGTTTATAACATTACAGGGCCAAATTATGATTGAATACATGGTTTCAAGAGGACATGCCCTTTAGTCTTCTTGCGGCATGTGGTTTGACTACAGTACAGAGCTTCTTTATGGCGGCTAACGTATAAAAAAAAGAAGCTTCAAACTATTTTAGCCCATTCATTGTAAACTGTGCCCTGTTCCTTGTTTAATGTAGAATCATCAAACTCTGGAGTGAGTGTTCAGCTACACAGAAACACAGGTCTCACTCCAGTTAACTGGAAAACATGAAGTAAGGAAAGATGTTCACAAAAGAGAGGGCATGGAGAGGTTCTTAGCGACGGGGGCATAATAACGCATTGGCACAACAATGCTCCCATTCTTTCCCATAAAGAGAATATTGTATCTACAGTATCCCTCACCTTGTAAACACTGGGCTATTGTTTATTTCCTATTGTCATTCATTATTTCATGCACACTGCATAGTAATAATCTGCATTTGGCATTGCTGTGCTTTTACCCACTCACCTGTGAAGGGCTGAAGTTGATCTAAACTTAATGTATAGCACATAATAATGTATAACATATAATTATTATTTATGCACCATCGCACCACAGTGTTGCGCGCCAAAAATAGCCGAGCTACAAGCTCACCAATGCGTTGTGTGGGTGGTGCGTTTTGAGCTTGCAGGTAGTCTGTTTTCGGTGTGCAAAACCGCTGTGTGACAAAGTATGAATGGGGCTTAAGGCTGTCACAGAAGTACAGCAGACACCCAAGGATATGTCCGCTGCTCCTTCCTGCCTTTACCCAGATGTTTCCTGACCGGAGAGCATTAGCGTTGCTTGTCCATAAAGGAAGTTGTGCCAGTCCTGTTCATTTCACCTCTCATGGTGCTGACAGTAGGTTTTTGTTTAGAGGGACCCTGGGGCCCCGTCTGACACATGTTCGCAATGTCTCCTGATTGCATAAAAAGGAAAGGAAATAACTGTTTTAAATGGACACTTTAACATTCCCTCCCCATGAGGTGATTTTGCCTGGAGATCTGTGCCTCGTCTCTAATGCCTGGATTTTTCTTGGCTGCTCGAAAGCAGCCGAACTACAAGCTCGTAACGCGCTCGCATCACGATGCGTTGGGAGTTTGTAGATCGGTTATTTCCGGTGCATGACACCAGCACACAACTAAGTATAAATCATGCTTATGTCCGTCATGGCATTAATCATTGCCCCGTGCCATTCAAAGGAGCAAATAAATCAATTAAGGTGTTGTGTTTTTCCCAATAAAAAATAACAATTCATGTGTTAAAATGACATTGCATTTCTGACACTGAGCAATGGTTTGTGTTCATGCAGACGTCCGTGCCCAGGCCTCAATCACCCAAGAAAGAACTCCAAAGGAAAGGCTGTCAGGCATTCACGCAAAAGGAAGGGCCTACGGCTGTTTCGTTACAGAGTGACTGCTTTGCACAGAGAAACTCCCTCTTCAACAAGGAAATCCTTCAGGTACACCATGAGAAACATCAGGTCTAACTGCAGCTGGTTAACTTATACCATGAGAAACATCAGGTCTAACTGCAGCTGGTTAACTTATACCATGAGAAACATCAGGTCTGAAGGCCTTTGCAGACAGGGTGCGATTGGTCAATCATTTTTCACCACATGCGAAAAGACGCTTCGCCGCAGCCACTTGCCGCACGGCAAATTCGGAGCCGGTGTGCATGAGGTCATAGAGAACCATGTGTTCTTTAAAAAAATGATATTGTCCGTTTTTTCCGTGCGAAAAATCGCACCCTGTCTGCAAAGGCCTTAACTGCAGCTGGTTAACTTATACCATGAGAAACGGCAGGTCTAACTGCAGCTGATTAAGTTATAGTGAGTCAAGCTCAAACCATTAGTGTCTATAGAGTTCAAACCCAAGGAATGCTATTGCCTTTCTCTTCTTTCTACTTTTTCTGGCACTATATAATTGTCTCCTAAACTAAATACTTGACGAGGGCAGTCATCATACTTTACTAAGAATAGGCTTAACTACTCCATAATGTGTATGTCTTGCAGGCAAAAATGTATATATGTTTAAATTAAACTTAAATAGAATTGATTCATTGTATAGCCTGTGTTTAGCAACATCAAGAAAGCTGGTCAACAAGTAAAGAGAGTGAGAGAAAATCTGAATTGACCTTTGTTGTGCTGTGACCCAGAGGAGAGCAAAATATGTAGCTGTTCTTATTTTGTACTGTGAACTGTATGAGTTGGTCTGGAGAAAAGGAAGTGAAAGCGAGGGAACAGCCACAAGTGAAGCAATTATTTAGGGATGAGGTCATTGTTTGGCTCCATCTCTTCACGCCTATGGCCTGGAGAGACCAGCCCGAGCACCACAACTGGCTGTGTTATCTCATCACTATGTCCGCCCCGGCATACAAGGACATATTTCAGTGAATTTGGCTCAGGGACATTTCGTCCAGCAGTTTGACTTTGTTATTAGGCCTCTCTCAGTTAGTGAACCATGCAAGTAATAGTCCATTTACTTCCAATAATTGGAAATTAATTTTGGTCCTGTCCAAAGAAAGAAAGAAATATGATGTATGTGTGTGTTGAGAATGGCAATATGAAACATCAATGATGTTAACAAGCTGAGAAGCCATTTGCTCTCATGAAGAACCATGCATGCAAAAAAATGGGCCATGGATCGTGTTTATTTTGAATGATTGTGCTTTAAATTGCCCGGGCCCTGTTAGCTAGGGACCTACTTGATTTACTGTGATTCGGTCGGCTGATAGCACTGATGAAAATGTGTTATTACACACACACGCACGCACACGCACACGCACACGCACACGCGCACACACACACACAATGTTTTAAATAAGGAGAGCAAAGCAGGTCACCACATGGAGAAACACAACGCGTTCAAGAGCCTGCCTGTCTCCTTGGCTGCCCTGCAAAACATCTCAGTTTTCACCATCTCATTTCCATTATAGAAAGAAACACTAGAAACTAGAGAAACTATGACTACTGGAGCCATTTTAGTGCCAAGAAGTCATTGCACATGGTGTGCAAATTTAAACTGTTGGTAAACATGACCTAAAAGGATAGCCTACACTACACTATGTATATATTTCCTTTTGTTGAATAATCTTCTCCTGAATTTTATTGAGGATTTTCTTTTGAAAAGCTCATATTTATTTTTTAACTCTTAAAATTGAAAAGATACAATATCATCTAAACAGAGATCTTGTTCACTTCACATTGTGATTGTGCTTAAAGTGTTAAAATCTGCTGTTTGAAGTTAAAGTTATGTAGGATATTGCCCTGATATTTTGTCCTACAATTAAAGGTGCTGGTAAAACGTGGCCTATAGCGCACGTGTCTTGGCTTTCCTCCTTTATTATTATGTGTGTGTGCTGAGATCAAACTGTACATTTCTGTATATTATAAACAGTCCATTGTTGTGGAGAGAACAGGAAGAAACAACGACATCGTAGACTTCCTGTATGAGGTCATAATATGCCATGGGAGCCCGTGTGAGGAGATAGGGGGCAGGCCTGTTCAGTCAAGCTGTTTTCCCTCTGTTGGTCTGTTCAGTGCAAAAATACCTCCGCTGTCCCAGGGGCCTCGTAAACTTAATGAGTTACCCCTCCGTGGAGTGACGTCACATTTTAATTTCATGCAAATAGAGCTATAGCCGTTGCCAGGCGATGTGCAGTTGTAATGTCTCACTGTCTCAACAGACGGGGGCCCTAGCATTCTATGCAGTGAATCACAGATTGTTGGACAAATATTTACTTTTGTGCAATTTCACAATAAGAAATAATTGTGTGTCACTGACTGTCTCTGCAGTGAAAAATGCTGAATGTGTACAGCCTAATTTAACTGTGAGAGTGTAAAATGGATCCTTTAGTCTCAGGTTTCAGGGTTCTGCTCTGAGTCATTCAACTCATGGACCTCAGAAACCATCAGAAAGGTGCTGCTAAATTGATTTATTGACACTTTTCATTATGGTGAATTTGGAAGAGTTACACATCCAAACACAGTAAAATCCTCAATGTTATTTTTCCCCCCATTTGTAAATCTGAGCTTGTACAGATGTAACCAAATGGACCTTACCGGCGCGGGTCCATTTGGTGACATGTGTACCCGCTCAGAGTTAAATTAGCCTAACACTGAGGATTTTACTGTGTACCTTGTCTGTTATAGTGAATAAACTTGTACTTGCTTTCAGTTTCTTGAGCTTGGCCACCTGGTGCAGCCAGCTACAGTTCTCACTCCAAATGTTGCCAGAAAAGGTCTGCTCAGAAAGACAAGGACTTATGCAACAGGCCCCATGCAGTTTGCCAAGAGAAACTTACTGCTCTGCATAACATGACATTGAGAACAAAGGGCTGGTTCTTGATGTTTTCTGAAGTACTGTGTAACTTTAAGTCAGTGAAAACTATACATGTCCTGGTTTTGGCCTCTCCTGGTCAGCAGAAATAACATGTCTCCAACACTTTGCCCGCCACCTCATTGAGTGTAACGTGATGCTTAACCACTTAAAACCCTTCTAGACTTAAACCGAACCTGAGTCGTCTGACTTGTCTCTGTACTTGGACTGCATTTTTTCTCGTCTACACCAAATCTCTTTGCCAACAATAGCCGATCTACCAGCACAAGCTTGTAGATCTGCTATTTTGGGCAACGTATGACAGCATCATGCACCAATAATAGCAGATATACATCTGCTATTTCTGGCGCACGCAAAACAAAGTATAAATCAGTTTGTACATATAATTTCTGTCATCCAGCAGACAACACTTAGAGCTATGACTCCACCATAAATGCTCTGAATGGTAAACACAGTCAAAAATACTGTAAGACGTGCTGGAATGTATTTTCCTGTATATTTTAGTATGCACAAAGCAAAGTAAATGAGAGTAAGTTTATTGTACCATTGCCCGGGTATTTTTTAATACAAATATTTGAATCTACACATAACTGTTCCATGGAGCTCCAAAAAGCACTGTAAAAACAGTCCTTAATGGTGCAGAAACCCGTTGAACTCACTGGTTGCTAAATGATTGTACTTCTCATTAAGTGCAATTTAATGAAAAAAGGAAAAACAAATGCGAAAACATGAGAAATATTGTGATGTAATGTCTTGGCCATGTTAGAGGCCCCTTATCTTATCTTCATCTAGATTTGAGATATTACATTATATTTAAATGCACTGATACATAATCAAAACGACTTCACCACTTTTTTAGTCCACCCTTAGGATATTGGCAAGGAGAGATTCTACGGTATGGTTCTCAAATGTTTCCATGTCAAGGACCCCCAAATTATTATGTATTTGTCCACAGACCTCCATCTGAATTTGATTCTTTTGAATGTTGTGAGCTTTTAGATAGGCCATTTGCAAATAGCTAATGTATATATCGGGTTAAAGTTTGTTTACTGATCTTGGCTTGTTAACGTGTTTCATGTTTAGTCTATATGTATCTGCTATTGTTGTGGCGTATAGGCGGAGGCATGGATCAAAGGGAAGATGCATGAACTAAAGGATGGCTGTAATGTCCAGCGCTGTCCCCTTCAGGACTGGGAGGAGGTCTCGCAGACCCTTCAGAGAGACCTCAAAGACTTTGAGAACACCCTGATTCAACTCAATCAGGTAACGATGCACAACGGCACACTCGAATGATCTCTCAACGACACTTAGGAAGTTATCAGAGCAGCCATGTATCACAGTGACCTACGCCCAGAATGCTAATGCTCATTTATACTTTGCCAACATGACAAAATATAGCTGTATTTGACCATTAATCCTTTTCCTTAAGTTCTGAAAAACTGTTGAGTGAAGCCTAGTTTATGCTTCGTCGCACTAGGAATATAATACGATTCAGTCAGTTGGTTTCTGTGAGCGACAGTGTTGTGTGACAAACAAAGCATAGGCTGGGCTTCATACTCTTCCTTGTTCCCAAAGCCTATACTATTGGTTCTCAAAGTGGGGTCCGGGGACCCCCAGGAGTCCTTGAGGGAGTTCCAGGGGGTCCCCAGCTAAATGATGGATAGTTAGGAACCAAATGGACCCTTATGGTTCTGTAACTCTGAGAGTGTACAAATGGAACCAAATGGACCCCCATTTGTACACTCTCAGAGTTACATTAACATAGATTTTACAATATAAATGAGGGTCCCAGAGATAGAAATGACATTAAATGGGGGTCTGTAGCCTAATGCATGTCAAACTGGGGGTTAAAATCACTGCTAGAGCCGTAAAAATCTTCTCTTATGGGGGTCCCTGGCATATCTTTTCAAATGGGGATCCGCACGCTAATAAGTGCCAATTTGGGGGTCCTTGACATGAAAAAGTTTGAGAACCACTGGCCTATACAGCATAATGGTCCTACAGCCATTTGATTTCCTCTCTCACCCATATAGAAAAGCTGACACTTTCCCAAGGCTTTCAGTGCTCCAGACAGCACTGTCAAGTCAGTTTAGACTTCCTTTTCCCTCAGGAGTGAATGTTTGGAAATTGTATTTTGCTGATAATTAACCTTCCCTGACACACCGGGCCCTCAAGGGGTTTGCGTGTGTGTGTGTGGATGTGCGTGTGTGCGTGTGTGCGTGTGTGTGTGTGTGTGTGTGTGTGTGTGGGAGGGGGGGTTTTCATCCAAGAACATGTGAATATGATGGCGAAGTCCCAGCATGTATATCCAAGCAGCTGGCACATGAGTAGTGGCTTTCTGACAGTCTGTTGGCTTCCAATGTGACGTTACGTAGCTACTCCGCAGATGTTGACTTTGCTGTATACTTGCCGATGGACGATTATCTCTATATTTGTCTGTGTCCACATAAAAGACGGGCGAGCAGTTGATCTGCAAACTGAACCCCACCTCTGACCTCGTGAAGAAGCAGCTTGGCCAGCTTAGGGACCAATGGCAGAGCCTGAAACAGACGGCAGCCAATCAGTCCAGGGCGCTGGGTGGAGCCAAAAGCCTACAGGAGTTCAACAAAAAAGTGGACAAGCTGGAGGCTTGGATTAAGGACAAGGTATAACTGCAAAAGCAACTCTCTCTCTCTCTCTCTCTCTCTCTCTCTCTCTCTCTCTCTCTCTCTCTCTCTCTCTCTCTCTCTCCCTCTCTCTCTTTCCATCTTCCTGTGCTCACCTTTCCAGTTTGCTCCTCTCCCTTCCAGTTCCTATCTATACCCTGATGCCGACCATCGGTCACCCTTGTGTTTAACGTGCTGTTAAAACATGAGACATGCTGCATATTCTCATATAACCGCTGCTGTAAACCAGCTGCCACTCAACACTATAACACTATCTGTTAGAGGATTTATGCTCAATATGTGTCTTTCTCCGCACATCCCCTGCTTCTGCGTGTCAACTGAGGCGTAGATTGATGTTAACATTTTCCCCTCTTGTTTCTTTGTGTTCTGAAGTGTCTGGCAATTGAATATAATGGAGGATGTTGCTAAGAATTCTTCCATCGTCGCGGCTTAAAGCCAAGCACCCTTAGGGAGTATAGTTTTTCGATTTGTAGTAGCTCCCTTTAAGTGTGATTTACACTTAGTTATGCGCCGGTGTTGCACACATAAAATAGCGGATCTTCAAGCTCTCAACGCGTTCTGCTGCAACACGTCGTGGGCTTGTGCAAATCGGGTATAAATCAAGTATAAATCAGGCATTATCCTCCTCCTCCTCTTCCTCTTCCTCCTGTGTGTTGGGTTTGCAGTCTAGAGTTTCACACCTCGTGCTGGAAGCCCTCGCCGTCTCATATCCTGTGGTTGCAACGCTAATCTAGTAAAACGTCCAGTACATCTGAAAAGAAGTAGTGGTTTCAGTTCCAATCCAATCAGGGCTGTTAAATGCTGACTTTTATATGTGCCAGCAGGAACAGGAGCAGTCCCTGGTAAACGTCCTGGGAGAGAATGTTGACAAACTGCAGCTGACCAGGAGAATCCTAGATTTGAAGCAGGTGAGCGTTGCAAAGGATCAAAGGCAGTCAAATAAAAGCTTCCTTGGGTAGAAAAAACAAAGGCAATGTCAATTCTTCAGAGAGGGGGGCGGTGGTCATAGCATAGAGCAGTGGTTCTCAAAGTGAGGTCCGGGGACCCCCAGGGGTCCTTGAGGGGGTTCCAGGGGGTCCCCAGCCAAATTGATAGTTAGGAACCAAATTGACCCTTATGTGTCTGTAACTCTGAGAGTGTGCAAATGACCAACCAAATTTGGTTCCATTTGTACCCTCTCAGAGTTAAATTAACACTGATGATACCACAGAGAGTGCAGATTGGGGGTCCCAGAGATCAAAATGGTGGTGGTCCGTGGCCTAATGCATACCAATGGGGGTCCTTGAAATTAAAATGGTTGAGAATCACTGCCATAGCCGTAAAAGATCTTCTCTTATCGGGGTCCCTGGCTGTTATATCTTTTCAAATGGGGGTCCGCGGGCTAATATATGCCAATTTGGGGGTCCTTGACATGAAAAAGTTTGAGAACCACTGGCATAGGGACCATGGCATGGTCTGGGAAGTGTCCCTGAGCAAGACATTTAATCCCTATAACGCCCCCCCCCCCCCCCCCCCAGCCATCAGTTGGGTGAAACTGTAAAAACAATTTCCCCAGAAAAGACTCCCTCCCCCCCCCCTAAGTATTGCTGGACCTTTTTTTGCAGAGGTTTCCCACTAGTCATCTGTCTATCTTCGAAACATGATTTTCCTCCCAGGTTGTGACACTGTAAAAGCTGTTGAAGTCATATACGGATTGTGTTGCCAATTTGTCTGTCTGCAGGACGAGCAGCTCCACAGAAACCTGCACGAGGAAATCAACCACTTGGCACTGAAACTGGAGAAACAAGGGAAGACGGACGGCAGAAACATTTCCGGCAGGAGGAAACACATCAATAAAATGTACTTCGTGACAGTGACCCTTAAATTCTATCTCTCTTGTTGCCAGTGTTGATTTCGTCGACTAAAACTATGACGAAAAATGTTCGTCGACTACACCTTTTTCACTGACGAAAACTAAATAAAAACTACACTACGATGACTAAAACTTAGACTAAATATATTAACAATTTCGTAAACAAATACAAAAAAAAACTAGTGGAGAAGAGATCCAGTAGAAATAAGACATTAAGTCAAATTTTATGTTTGGTTGCGCTCAGGTGTTGCGCTCTGAAAATAGCAGATCTACAAGCTCACAACTGCGACGCGTTGTGAGCTTGTAGATCGGCTATTTTCAGCGTGCAACCAAGTGTAAAATCAGCGTTACGTCACCATCAAGGCCGACTAAATCAACTGTAGATTTAGTCGACTATAATCTTTTGATATCTAGTCGACTAAAACTAGACAAAAACTAAAACAATTTAGGTGACTAAAATATGACTAAAACTAAATGGAATTGTATTCAAAAGACTATGACTAAAACTAAATAAGAATTTGCTGTCAAAATCAACACTGCTTCTATGTTTGTGTCGTGATCCGTTGTGTCTGTGTGTGTGTAGGTGGCTGAAGGTCCAGTCTCATCTGAAAAACTACCATGAAAACCTTCAGCTGGCCCTGGAGGTGTCCTCCTTCTACCAGCAGGCCGATAACACACTGTTTGCCATTAACAACATGGTGAATACCTCATTTAATCACAACTTATTTAATTTATGCTTATTTTTTTTTAAAGAACTAACAAGCAGAATGCGTATGAAAATGAAGTCATTCATTTTGTTACATTCTTTTAGAGAAAAGGCATGTCTGCATCCAAGGACATGGAGACGTATGGAGACAGGGAGATCAGAGAACTGGCCAGTCAGATTATGGTGAGGTTTCTCTTTAACTCTGTTTCGGTCAGTGGGGGAAAGTAACTAAGCTCTTTTACTCAAATACTGTACTTAAGTACAATTTTGAGGTATTTTTACTTCTACCATCTCAGAGTCAAATATTGTACTTTTACTCCACTACAATTATTTGAAAACTTTAGTTACTAGTTACATTATAGATTTTGATAATTATTACAAAACATACATTAACCACTTTAGCCCTATATACATTTTGGCCATTTGAAAATAGCCGATCTACAAGCTCACAATGCGTCGCATCGCATTTGATCCTTTAAGTACATTTTGATGCCAATACTTTTGTACTTTTACTCAAGTACATTTTGAATTCCAGACTTTTACTTATTATTTCTAGAGTGCAGAATTGATACTTTTACTTAAGTAAAAGTATCAACTTAAGTATAAAAAGTATAAAATGTGAGTACTTTTTCCACCCACTGGTTTCAGGTGAAACAGGGTCTCATGGTGAAGTACTTATGGTTGCTAACCTACGTGTGTGTGTGTGTGTGTGTGTGTGTGTGTGTGTGTGTGTGTGTGTGTGTGTGTGTGTGTGTGTGTGTGTGTGTGTGTGTGTGTGTGTGTGTGTGTGTGTGTGTGTGTGTGTGTGTGTGTGTGTGTGTGTGTGTGTGTGTGTGTGTGCGTGCTAGATGCTGGACGTGACAGTGTCCCAGCTGTCCAACCTCCACCCCGCCCTGGCTGATGGCGTCACACAGAAGCAGAGCGAGGTGAAGGACTGCTGGGCTCTCCTTCAGAAGGCTTTCAGGTAAAAGCAGGCCAAGGGTATAATACCACAGGCGAGTATGGTGGTCCAGCAAATGCACGACCCATTTCACCCAGCTAATTGGAACACGGTATAGCCTTTCATAGAGCTGTTGAAGTGGGCTCTGACTTTAGCTAGTTATGATTGTGCTGCAACGTCTGCACTGGCAATAGCCAGTGGTGGGAAAAGTACTCAAATGTTTTACTTAAGTAAAAGTATCAATACTGCAATGTAGAAGTAGGTACTCTGTTACAAGTAAAAGTCTGGTGTTCAAAATTTACTTGAGTAAAAGTACAAGAGTATCGGTATCAAAATGTACTTAAAGTACCAAAAGTAAAAGTACTGAAATGTTTCAAAAATAGCAGATCTACAAGCTCACAACGCGTCGAGCTTGTAGATCGGCTATTTTCAAATAGCCTATGTATAAAATAAGGCTGAAGTGGTTAATGTATGTTTTATAATGTAATAATTTATATCGGCAAAGTAACTACAATATTTGCCTCTGAGATGTAGTGGAGTAGAAGTAAAAGTATAGACAATTGGAAATACTCCAGTAGTAAAAAAAAAGTAAAAGTACCTCAAAACTGTACTACAGTACTTGAGTAAATGTACTTAGTTACTTTACACCACTGGCAATAGCAATAAGGCCTCTTCCAAATGATTATTTGTTTTTATATAAAGATTTTTTTCTTCCTTCATTAGCGTCGTTTACTTACCTGGGTTCGAATCGTTGGAAAAATAATCAGCACTTCAAACAACTTCATGTTTGAAGTCCTACAACTACTGAGAATACCACACACCACCCTCCTCCAGTCCTTAGTTTAATATTTGAAAGTTTTCCATACCACTTTAAACCTAAAACAATGAGAACCTTCTCCAGTTAGTCAAGAAGGGAGCAACTCGGTTTGTTTAACAGTGTTGCTTTGCTCTTTAAATCTCTGCCATGACCTAAAAACATCTGCTGAATTTAAGATGAAACATGTTTACAAGAATGGTTAGCAGTGTTTTTACTGCTTCTGTTTATTCTAATGGTTTAGGGATGCATATATTTACTTCATGGGACATTTTCATTTTAATTCTGATGATAATAAGCACTTGGTTGATTATTGGAGTTAGGCTTAGTAAGGACTCAGGCAGCTTTGGGAGCAGTGGCAGAAAAGGGGGGCTAGGGAAATTACAGGTGGATATTGGATCGTGCTCTGTGTTTCCTGCTAAATGGTTCATATTCATCACACTGTAACAAGCACAGTGAAATTTACAATATCCAAGCCAACTGGAAGAATGTCATAAGTGTTGACTTTTTATTGAAACTCTTAAGAAGCTCTTAACACGAATGAGAAACGGATTAACTCTGGCATGTGGCGTTGCATAAATGTGCCTAAGGTAACTACATAAAAGTTTCAACTTTATCGTGATCCACAGTGCGTTTCTTCTGCTATGTGCATTTACCCTTGATTTGTACATCCCTCACATACCATTTACAGTGTGCCACTTCATCATTCACAGGAAGAGAAAAAGAATCTGGCATGTTCACAATCATAAATACAGTGAGGCATAACTCCATCTCCTCTAAGCCTGCTTTTCCAAACATTTCTCACAGGCTGAGAGTCTCTCATGTTGGTGGGGCTATCTTTAGATCCAAACATTACATCATCTCCTTTCTCTTATCTGGTGCCTTTCAGGGCTATTTAAACTCCACATACACAAACACTGTCAAAATCTGTAAGACCCATAATAGGAATGTACTGTGGGCTACATGCAGGGCTGTGTGTGTGTGTATTCAGACGTCAGACCGTGGTCCAGCACCGCTGACAGCCGTACGTCAAACCCTCCTTGTTTTTGCCTGCAGAAGCGACAGAACCGCAGCAGTGGCTCCCGTCGGCTCCACTCCTTCTGCCAGGGAAGACGCTGACCCCCTGACACCGGCGCACGAACCGCAGATCGCCGTGGGAACAGACTCGTCGCAAAGGGTCATGGGAAAGGAGGTGAAAGAAGAGCAGAATCGCCTCAAAGGCTGTGTGGTGGTAAGTGGCTCTGGGTATTTTTGGTTCTATTACTGGATTAACCATTCTGTGGTCTTCTTCTCTCTCTGCTGGGAGAACCAACCCCATCTGTGTGCTGGCGACGGGAGTTCAGCCCTCTCCGGTTCCATCCAAGAACCGCGGAGCAGGACGACAGCTTCACACTCACACTGTTCCATGTTGCCTAGAGAGAGAGGATGACGCACTTTGTCCCACGGACTGGAAAATGCCTGAGGTGCAATTCATCCAGGTTGTCTAAATAATAGCATTTCGGAGCCATCTGATGAGGCCTGAGAGGGTCCAGTACGTACACCCTAGGACTGCTTTAGCTCAAATTTATTACGGTCTCCTTCTATCTCTTAACACGCGGTTCAAGACTGCCTGCGTTATAAATATTACGCTCGTACAACTCACAGGAAGAGCCGTTGAGGTGTTATTTACCCTGGCACTGGGGGTCCATAAGTTTTCCATGAAGAATGTTCGAGTGCTGTGATTGTACAACATGGATGAATGAGGAGCCAGAGAAAATAGGTGCTTCCCCTCAGGCCTCCAGAATCCTAATAGTTTTCATATCCTTTAACATTATGGTTAAAATAACATCTGGGCTTTTAACCGCCGTAACGTAAAGTACACAGCCATTGGATTAGTCGCAATATTAATAGATGGTTTGTTGGCCGGTGCGGCGCGAGTGGGTAATCTGTGGAGCTTATGGTATCCTCAGACACAACATTCTTCATGTCAGAGGCCAATGAAACACTTGAACATTTTGAGTTCTCCCTGTGTCCCATAAACCTACAAGGAACCAGTGTTTGCTGTCGTTAGGAAAACGAGTGATTCAGTACACTTGACTTGGAAGTGTGTGGTATTTTAAAAAGCTGTAATTGTGTGTATATTCAGTGATATATACGTTGCAATTTCTGACCTTGTTACGGTCTGGAATTTAATGCACAAGTGACTATTTTGTGTTCAGTCCACCGGTATATCCCAGCATGCAATGCCACTCACCTCTCCTTGCACCCTGGCGCCCCGTGAAGTGTCTGCTGACTCGCTGTCGTCTCGCCCAGTAGTCAAAGAGAAACCTTTGCTTTGCCACACAGCACAATTATGAGTGTTATTATGAATCAATTCTTATAATTTACAGGTTAAAATAATACTCAGGATTGTACTGTGTACATTGCCCACTGTGACAGGAGCCTATCAGGTGTCTCTCTTACCCTTTAGGCCCAGAGCTAGTTGGCATTGAGATGCCACTTTCTCTTACAACAATAATTGCTTGCCTGCTTGGCTCTGGTAACTCTGATGTCATCTGATGTTATCGGTGGGAGCCCCGCTCGCTCTGTATCAAAGGTTTAATGGAGGCCCGTGTACAAGACCCTGGAGCCTAAAGGCCAAGCTCAGTGCCAAACAACCGCCGCTAGACAAAAAAAGTAATTTGTCTCGTAGTTTCACAACACGTCAACTTGTGCTCCCGGGAGATCTGAATTGATTACAGTATTATGAAGAGGACGCAGCTGCATAGTTAAGTGAGATGGTAATAGAACGGATATCGCACACTTGTTAGCCTCCGGTAATCAGTCTTTTCAATGTATGTCCAGACTCCAGACGCACGCACGCGGTAACAGGTAAGAGTGGGCACCTCGATGTAAAATTGGCTATTTTGTCCAAAAATATTTGGAAAATATGCATGATTTGAACATGCCTGAATATTCGACAATTTAGGTCTAATATTTCTACAATTGCTACAAATTGTTACAAAACCTGCATATCCAATCATTTGGGCATAAACAAGAAGTTGAGGGATAAATGTAGTTCTGATAATGATGTACCATGCATGTTCAAATCATGTATACTTTACATCAATTAAGAAAATGTTGCACGCACACGTCGCACGCACCTCTTAGCTTCTCTGTCCATCTTCCTTTCAGTATGTGTTTGTGTGTATCTAGACACAAATAAACCATGTTTGTGATCGTGTGATAGCCGGGACCAGTGTTAGCGGCATCGTTGCTCCAGGTAAACATGGCTAACGTCTGTTTCTTTGGCTAATTGCAGCCAGATGCGGCGGCTGCAGACCATATGGGCTTCATGGTGCTTTAGTGATAGTTCTCGGCTGACATCACTTCAGAGCACAATATGCAGAGAGACCCGCAGAGGAGAGAGGGAATGAGCGGAAGAACTGTTAGAAGACAGAAAAGAACAGAAAGTAGGCAGGCAGGGAGAAGTACCGTGAAAGACACTCAAGCTTTAACCACATGAACCCTATAGTGTCCCAATACTGGGCATGTCGTGATAGTCGAACATTCTGCAAAAATAGGCGAACGTTCGGTGAAAATAGCAGATTTACAAGCTCTCAGCGCAAAGTATATAGGATTTAAGTGGTTAAAGAGGGCAGCGTGCATTAGTAGAATAAGGCCTAGGAAGTCATTAAATGGCTTTTTTTTACCCTGCCAGTTACATAATTCACCCGTTTTCTTTTTCATGAAACAAAGTGCGGTTTGCAGCGCTCCACTGGTGATGTTTACAGTGGAGGGCAAAGCGACGGAAGGCTGGAGTCGGAAGCAAGCGTTCGGGGGGAGTGGACGTCATAGCGATGGTTATCAGCCCTCCCTGTCAAATTCATTAGGCCCGCTTGTTATGCTTGCTGTTTGAATACATAAATAGGTTGATAATGTGCCCCTGTGCTTATAAAATGATTGGCATGTTAGTAAACGATGTTAGACCTCTTCAATTTACTGCATCTCCTGTAGTACCGTGGAAGGCAACACTTTCCCTCAGCCCTCCTCTGACTCACTTCTTCTGTAAGCCGAGTCAGAGAACGCCATGGTTAAATTAAAACTACTCCATAAAACACCATTATTAATGGCCGCTTTGTGCTGGTTGGCCGTTGTATGAATGTAGGGATTTCTTACGTTTTCGATGTGCAAAAACCACTACTGACAGGAATCTTTCGCCATATTATTTGTCACAGAGTGCTTTCTGCTGCCAGGTCTGTTTTTACTGGCAGGTGGGAAAGACGTTATGTTATGCAGGTGAAGTATCCAGGATGTTCAGCATTAAAGCCGGATTTATACTTAGTCGTGCGCTGATGCTGCACGCCCAAAATAGCCGATCTACAAGCTCACAAGTGAGCGTAGATCTGCAATTTCTGGTCCACAACGAAGTAGATCAAATGCTTCAGTTGTACATTTAAGTGGAACAAGAAGCATAATATCTTTTAACTCGTACTCGTACGTGCAGTAGAGAGCAATGATTCAGGAGAACCGACTTGGTGTCGACTAGTCCACAGTCTCGCATTGCATTGCATATGGCATCCGTTTTTTGTTAGAATTGTTCCCAATGTCATGCACACGACATTGAAGATAAATGGATTAATAGGGTTGGGAATCACCAAGGACCTCACAATTCAATATTATCACGATTCTTGTGGCACGATTTGATATGACCACGATTCTTCGATGTTATACGACTCTGCAATTCATTGCTATTTGTATACAATTTTAAACAATAGCCATATTATAAAAAATAATAGTAAATTAATACATGTATAATTATGTATTTAATACTAATTATTATTAATTATCAATAATAAAATAAAACATTATTTGTGTTAAAGAATCGATACAGATCTCGACACACACACACACACACACACACACACACACACACACACACACACACACACACACACACACACACACACACACACACACACACACACACACACACACACACACACACACACAGTGAATGACGATTGTTTTGCTGAATTGATGTTTTTCCCCAACCCCTAATTCATTTTGTGGTTCTTGATTGTTGTGTGATGTCAGATGACCCTTTGCAGTGGACTGCAGCTGGTGAGCACACAGTCACTTTCAGGATGTCATAGTCTGTCACTGAAGGAGTCCAAACCACACGCTGCTTCCACTTTGGAACCGCCGGTACACGAGCCTTCTTGTACCCAAGCGGTCGTAAACGGAGCTTAGTGGCTGCTGACATCTCTCGTATATTTCTACTGTACACACCGTACAACTATTACTGACCTTACCAGTGTCCCCTCTGCATACTGTAGCCTTGGATGGAGTCGGAGTGGATGGCTATGGAAATAGAAATCACTGAAATAATAATAATAACACTGCTATTTAAGGAGAGTGGGGGATAAGGGAATGAAGAGTTTAAGGCGTGCATTTACAACCGTAATGGTTCTTCTTAGTCATCGGAGTGGTATAGCACATGTCAGTAATCTGGCATGGATTTACATGTGCTTTCATAATGCAAGAGTATAGCTGCTTTTTTTCCCATCCTCTGTCTATTTTGTATAATAATGTCATCATTGTCAAACAAGAGAAAAAGCAGTTCACTTATTTTTCTGTGCTGTAATCTGGTCTGGCAGTTTTCCCTGAGAATAACCCATTTTCATATAGCGTGATCAGTGTAGTTTGCAACCAAACTGTCACGTTCAAATCAGCAAGGCTGTCATGGCATTTGCACGTTTCATGTGACTGATGGCTAAACTGACAGGAAAGGCAAAAACATTGTTCTAAAACTATTCTGTTGGATTATTTTCTTTTTTTAACCCATTAAGACCAGGAACGCATCTGTGTAACCACTTTAACCATTATTTTATACTTATAGAATAGCATATCTACAAGCTTGTAGATATGCTATTTTTGAAAAAACGTGAAAATGTGTGCAAAACTTCCAATATTGATTTTTTATTTTCTATTCATTCTTAACTCAAATCTTTGCTCCTGGGGGTCCCTGGAACAACATATTTTGAGATGGGGATCCGCGGCCAAATACATACAAATTTGGAGGTCTTTGGACATGAAAAAGTTTGAGCAACACTGATATTATAGCAACATACAGTAAGATGTTTCAGAAAACTGTTAGGGTTTAGAAGACATTATGTGGAATCGTATCTCAGGTTTTAATGGGTTAAATAGCCTTTTTTTTTTGTCTAGAACAACCGTGACTGTGTGAGCGGCAGCCGAACACCGGCGAGCGGCCAAGGCGAGGAGAGGCAATCAGCAAGCCACGCCCCTTTACCCTCGGGAGACGGCCCCACCCGCGTGGATGATGTCATGGTCGGACATCAGTCAGACTGTGAAAGGTGACATTTCAGCCTGCATGGCCTTCCTGCTCTCTCGCTCTCTCACTCTCACTCTCTCTCTCTCGCTCTCTCTCTCTCTGTCACTCTCTCTCACTCTATCTGCCCCTCTCATTATGTAAGTCATAATTGGAGTCACATGTCTGCATTTACTTTGCAGCAGGAAACCCAGAGTGGAGCCCCAACTTGCCGCCGCCCCACCACCAGGCCACCCACAGCCTCACGCACAGCTTCAGAAGTTCACCGTCTCTGCTGACAAGGTGACTTGTCCCTTCTTCGCCAAGACACTGCATTTCCTCGACACTGAAAAACCTATTCGCTTTCTCACACATGACCGTATGTTCCCCAGACCATAGAGCACTTCACAATAACAGTCTGTACATTCAAACCTTAAATGAGATGACTTTCCATTAAACGTTCTTGTGTGACCTCAACATAAAAACAAACTCATAAACCTAGTGTAAACCCTTGCCACATGTACGCATCAAGTATTACACCATTATTATGCAACAAGGCACACGTAAATCTGGTCCATAACTATTAACAGTTAAGATGTGCTAATTATTGAATCGGCATGACTTTGAAAGTGTGGTGTGGTGTGTGTGTGTGCGTGTGTGTGTGTGTGTGTGTGTGTGCGTGCGTGCGTGCGTGCGTGCGTGCGTGCGTGTGTGTGTGTGTGTGTGTGTGTGTGTGTGTGTGTGTGTGTGTGTGTGCGTGCGTGCGTGCGCGCGCACACGCGTGCATACATGCGCGTTGTGTGCGAGAGAGAGAGAGAGAGAGTAAAGAGAGTAAACAAGCACTTGTGTTCTCGTGCTACCTAATTTCCAGGAATTGTCCTGTTTTTTGTTTTGCAAGAGCTGAGTATGTTGGGTGGGGAGGCATTGGGTGTAGGAGCCAGGATGAGGTAGAATGTCTGGATCCTGTTCACCGCCAAACCGTTTCCTTTGGCACGGGTCTCTAAATGTCACCTGTCTTAATAGTCCTATCCCTCACATCCGTCCTTTCTCTTCCTCCTATTCCTCACCTCGACAGACCCTGTCCTGGCTAAAAGACAACGTTGCCATGGCGACACAGGTGTGCTCCATGGCCAGGTCCGAGGGACTGGACACGGCCAGGAGGTGTCAAGACGCTCTGGAACAAGAAATCCTCTCCAACAGAGCCAGGATAGAAGTGGTGAAAAGGGTAAAACCTCTCTATTTCTCTGGAAATAATCACTGAGGTAGCAATGTCTAAAACCTACCTTTATTTAAAAACAATCGTGTCCCTTTGAGATTTTTTTTCTTTGCAATGACAAAAGGAAATTTCATCCAAGACAGCCATGGTTAACTATAATGAAAACATAAAAAATTATATAAAAAAATGTGTCTCCTGGTGGCACTATAAAAGGCAGATGTGAAAAATGCAGGGCAAAGGTTTTTCCTTGGCCTCTAGGGAGTGCACATACAAAGTTTGACACAGATCGTGCAGTAAAAACACGAATCGGCCTGTTATAGCGCCACCATGAGGCTGATTTGAAAATTTTCAAGTGGCCTTTCTTCGTCGGCCTAGTGGGAATGTGCGCGCAAAATGTCACAGAAATTGCACGCTGTGTTCATGATTTGAGGCATTCTGTTCAAAACGGAGCAGTCCTGCAAACTTTGGAAGCCATTTTTAGCCAATCAGGATGGAATATGAAAAATCTGAAAGACCCATTTCGTTTAATGATTATACTGTGTACCGATTCGCGTGACGTTTGGACAAAATCTGTAGGAGTACTGTCAATTTTTTTGTTGTTGCAAAAATCGGCCTCCTAGTGGCAGGCCCATGTGAAACATTTGGGCCAGAGCTTCTGAATTGGCATCCAGGGAGTGTGTGTGCACAGTTTCGCTGCGATCAAGCTAACGGTGCCGGAGATTACCTGCTCACAGACGGACGGACACACGGACACACACACACGGACGGACGGACAGGGTGCAAAACATACTCTCTCGCCATGCCTTTCGGCCTGGCGGAGACAATAAAACTAACAAATACAAAAGGGTCTTACCCACTGGGCTATATATGTAGCCTCGCGTGGCCAGACAATATCACACGACACATCTGCCGAGGGCTAAAGTGCATGCAATTTTGCAAAGGCAGATTCGTCTGGAACCAGGCTACTATATATGGCCACCCTAACCAAAAGCACTAGTTTAGATGATGTAATTCCATCAGTTCTCAGTCATGGCATCATGTTCTCATCAGTTCTGTACCCGTATCCCTCAGGAGGGCCGTGGGTTGTGCCGCGCACAGCACCCCGGCAGCGCCAAGATCGAGGAGTTCCTTGGCCAACTGGAGGTCCTGTGGGAAGAGTTGCGGCGCAGGCACCAAAGGAATGCTGTTTTTCTGCAGGCTTCAGAAGAGCTGGGTTTCAGGGTAAGGTCCTCTCGAGCTCATATTCATAAAGTTTTCCCAGAATAGGAGTTTCTCATAAGTCATAATGAGGTAAGTTGCTTATTTCTTAAGCTGGAGTGTAATTTATGGGTGTGACGGATAATCTTAGACTGGTATTCCTCATTTGAGAGCGTTATAGTGGCTCAGGGCCTGAGCCGTACACACACACACACACACATTCCCAGTTAGGAGCTCAATTACTTTAGCTTTTTACCACCTTAATTGGCAGAGCCTGTAAGGTATATATCTTTAACAATTCAAAATGGTTGATCCAAAGCATATAAATTGCTCAGCCATATCATTTAATTATGGGATGGAAAGAGACTGCAAATCCCCCCAAATTGGAGACTGGGAATAAGTACAAGTGTTTTTTATTGGAACAGGAGTTATTCAGGTCAGGGTCTACCTCCAGAGTCTTCAGTGTGTTTAACTTGTGTTTAACTTAAGCCAAATTGTCCTTTATTGGACTTTTCGCACATAACATCATGACCAGCTTTTCTTCTTTTGTCTTTTACCTTAACCCATTAAGACAGGGAACGCATCTGTGTGTCATTTTAAGATTTCTTTGGCTATTCAAAAATAGCAGATATACAAGCTCATAGCGAGGCACCGAGTGCCGCGCTACGAGCTTGTAGATCTGCTTTTTCTTTTTTTTATCGTGAAAATTTGGGCAAATCTTTTAATAATATATTTTTTAAGCGAACTGCGGGGTCCCTAGATTAGAACAACATATTTTGAGATGGGGTCTGTGGCCAAATACATATAGCAACATAAGTTTCTTTTTTTAAACTGTTAGGATTTAGAAGACATTTGTAGAGTCCCAGAAGCAAAGATTTGAGTTACAAATGTTCGCTTAAAAAAATATAATATTCAAAGATTTGCACAACTTTTCACGATAAAAAATAAAAAGCAGATCTACAAGCTCTTTTTTTTTTATAGCCCAAAGAAATCCTAAAATGACACCGATGCGTTCCCGGTCTTAAAGGGTTAAATCACTCAGTGTTTTAAACCAGTGGTTCTCAAACTTTTTCATGTCAAGGACCCCCAAATTGACACTTATTAGCCCGCGGACCCCCATTTGAAAAGATAAGCCAGGGACCCCCATAAGAGAAGATTTTTACGGCTCTCTAGCAGTGATTCTCAACCATTTTAACTTCAAAGGACCCCCACTTTGACATCCATTAGGCTACGGACCCCCATTTAATGGCATTTATATCTCTGGGACCCCAATTCATATTGTAAAATCAATGTTAATTTAACTCTGAGAGTGTCCAAATGGAACCAAATGGACCCGTTAGGGTCAATTTGGTTCCATTTGGACACTCTCAGAGTTAGACCCATAAGGGTCTATTTGGTTGCTATCCATCATTTAGCTGGGGACCCCCTGGAACCCCCTCAAGTACCCCTGGGGGTCCCCGGACCCCACTTTGAGAACCAATGTTTTAAACGGATAACGTGCTTCTCCTCAATACCTTTTCCCGCCGTTTCCCTGCCTCCTGTCTTATAGCCTCTGTTCTATACATACTGTACGTCTCTCCCTATAGGCTGTAAAAGTGCTGCAAGCTCTGGGCAGCCTGGAGGCCTGGCTGGAGTCCGTGGAGTTGTCCATGCGAGAGTCCTCCCTAGCGGGGGACCCCGAGACCATGAGCGTGGCCGAGAGGGCGAGCTGTCTGCTGGAGCGAGAGGTGGCGGCACGCAGCCTGGAGCTCGGCGCTCTGAGGCAGGAGGTGGACAGGCTCCGGGGCCAGAGTCACCCCCACGCACAGGCCCTGCCAGCCCGCATGGAGGAGGTTGAAAGGAAGTGAGTGGCTCACCCAGTGGGTGGAGGAAGTATTGAGCAGTGGTGGAAAAAGTACTCAGATATTAAAAGTAAAAGTAACAATACCACAATATAAAAATACTCTGTTACAAGTCCTGTGCTCAAAATGTTACTTGAGTAAAAGTACCAAAGTATTGGCATCAAAATATACTTAAAGTACCAAAAGTAAAATTACAAAAATGTTTGAAAATAGCAGATCTACGCGTTGGCATTGTGAGCTTGTAGATCTGCTATTTTCAAATAGCCTATGTATAAAATAGGGCTGAAGTGGTTAATGTATGTTTTATAATGTAATAATTTATATCTGCAAAGTAACTAGTAGCTAAAGCTGTCAAATGATTGTGGTGGAGTAGAAGTACTGAAAATTGGAAATACTCCAGTAAAGTAAAAATACCTCAAAATTGTACTTAAGTACAGTACTTGAGTAAATGTACTTAGTTACTTTACACCACTGGTATTGAGATTTTGGAATTAAGTAAAAGTAGCAATACCATGGTGTTAATATACTTTGTTGCAAGTAAAGGTCCTGCATTACTTACTTAGTAACATAAATATACTAAAGTCAAAGTCAATGAACATTTCAGAACCAATCATGTTATTGGACTATTATTATTAACCACTCAAGCCCTATTTTATAATTCGGATATTTGAGTTGAAGGATAAAGTATCAAGAAATTGAAATACTTTACTAAAGTAAAAGTACATTGGAATTGTACTCCAGTACAGCACTTGAGTAAATGCACGCGCTTATTTTCCACCACTGCAAAGGGGTTTGCGGGGGAAGTCGTCTGACAAACGTCATCACAGAAGATTCATGTTATGGACGTGAACGTTGCAGACCCTGCACTGTGGTCTTGGTGTTCGCTGTGGTCAGGACATTTTTGTCAGTGTTTCCAAGTGGCTACAGAGTTATGTTTGCCATTACTCTATGATATACAGTGTACAGTGTATCAAACGTGGAAGAGGTTATTCATAAAATCCAAAGTCATATTTATTTAAGAAAAACAATTTCACTTCATAAAGTGCATAGACCACAAAAAATAATATTGTATTCATAGCACTCGATTTTAAAACGTCTTCATTTTTTACTTGGACAGAATAATTCCCCATGTGCTCATTCACAGCGAGGCAAAAAGTTGACTCACTTGAGATGTATCGTGACATACACTTCACCCGCGGGTTGTCAGTGTATGTCAGAGTCACTCATGCCATGTTTTCCAAGTCGATGCCCGGCTCCTTTGGCGAGGCTCATGTTGCCTCCAGAGAAGGGCAAGTAAGTTGGCGCGTTGGCAACGCCGGTTGGTTTATTGGACGCACCTATGTCTATAAACACAAGACCAGACTCTGTAAAGGACACCTAGCTAACCAAAGAAAATAAAGAAAAGGAAAGCGCTCCGGTTAAGTGTTTCCAGGGCGAGGGTGTGTTGGGATGGAGGTGGGGGGGGTAAGTGACAGACACTTTGTACAGTGTGCGGATGCAGGTACGAGCTCTCCCTCTCTCACTCAACAGCTGTGAGACAGTTGGGATGACATCACCGTTGAACCCTGGCCTGCACACGAGTGGCCCTGCTCAAGGCTCATTTGTTGTGTAAAAAAAAAACCTTGTCACGTCGCTCCATTTGCAACCTCTAATATAAACTCTGGGTGGGCAGAGTTCTTTCATGCCCAGCAGTGTGTATATTTACAAGACATTATGATGTATGAATTCCTTTAGAGGAGCGGCACTCTTGCGTGACAAACGGTGCCCTCGTTGCTGTGATGTGGTTCCGATGAAAGGAAGCGGTGCCTGTATTCCTGGTTACAGACAAACATTTGAGGTGCGCGGGGTTATTAATGTCACACTGTTTTCTCCAGGTACCACAGTGTCCAGAGTGCTTTGACCCTGCAGAGCTCCGAGCTGCAGGACACGCGCATGCTCACTGAGTTCCTGGAGCGCGTGGAGCTGGAGGAGAGCCAAGAGTTCAGCGGGAGTCATTACGGCCTGGGACAGGTGAGATGTTTCCTCATCTTCTTACTTTGGGATGCTTGAAACGGTATAATCGCGAGTGGCGGCGCGATGAATCGTGAGCTTGTAGATCAGCTGTTTTACGCCGCATGACACAGGCACACGAAGAAGTACAAGTCATACCTGACAGTATGAGACACGCTTTGACTTCACTTTTACAGCTTATATCGGCATGTCCTTGAGCAAGGCACACATAATCCAGCTTTTCACGAGGAGTTTGCTGTAAAGAAGACCGTTTCTTGGTCAAATTGCTTTCTTAACTAGCCTGGCTCCAGCCCCTGAATCGTATTCGCTATCCACTCTCATGGGTCTGGTGACATTAATCTAACCGGGCCGATGGGGATGATCTAGAATGAACCAATCACCTAAGAGTCCCACTTTGGCCACGCCCCATCTCAGAAACTGAGAGGGCTTTCAGACTGAATAATGGAGTGAAACGAAATGACAATTCAGGCTGAGTGTCAGGCTATTTCTTAATTCATGTTAAGGGGAAACAAAACATAGTCGCCAAAGACTGGAGGCTTTGTGGGGTCAAATTATAATAAATAATGATCCTTTATAAACAAGCCCATAACCGCTCTAAAGCCTTTGCATTTGGCTTCAATTTTGTGTGTGTGTGCGTGCGTGCGTTTGTATTACAGCCTCTCCATAGTGACATCACCTCAACCCCCACCTTGCTGGGACTCCCCAGTAGTGGGGGTGTGGTACCCCTGATGGAGAGCATGGGAGACCCTGTGGAGGAACTGCGGGAGGCTGTGGAGATGCTCAACGACACGGTGAGAGAGAGAGGCCGGTCACAGAGCCATGACCTGGCCATCCACCAGCTGCTGAGCAAGGTACACAGATCGCTGCATATATTACACTCTAGATAGTCTTGACATGTCATTGTAACTGACCACAAAGAGCGATAGTTCATTAAATAGATGGTCAGAGTAAAGTTTGCTCTGTTACAGTGATCTTACATGAAGTTCAGTACGTTCAAGATTCCAATACGTTAAGTTTCTCCTTTTTTGTCACAACCAGCTGCATGGCTGCACAGACCAATAGAGTAAACATCTGGTTTTCTTTTGTCTGTGGCTGCTGGCTTTAATAGACCCCAAATGAGCCACCACTCCCTGTTGCTATTGGTCATTTGGTGTTTTTATTTGATTTATTTTGGGCTAAAAGAGGCATGTATATCAAAATATCCATGAAGATGCTTGTCCATAGAGGATAACCACTGACAGTACTCAAAACAGGTCTTTCCTAGCAGCATCGTCAATGGGAAAACAGATGATGACTAGTTTAGTAATACAGTGGTTCTCAAAATGGGGCCCGGGGACCCCCAGGGGTCCTTCTAGGGGGTCCCCAGCAAAATGTGTCAGTATAGCATCAGTACAGCAGAAGCAGTTGAACCACTTTAACCCTTATACGTCGGGTTTTGAAAATAGTAGATCTACAAGCTCACAATGTGACGCAATGTGATGCTTTGTGAGCTTGTAGATCTATTTTCAAAACAGCTGGGGAAAAAAATCTTGTATGGGGGCTCCCTGGCACAAAATATTTTCAGATGGGTGTGCGCGTCCAAATACATAATACATTTTTTTTGGGGGGGGGGGGGTCCTTGACATGAAAAGTAGGGGTGTGCCGATATATCGTCCCGCGATATATCGTGATACGTTTTCGTGACGATATGTATCGTTTTGGGGGAAAAAAAATATATATATATTTTTTTACAATAATAATAATAATAATCAGGCATGCAAACAGCCCCGAGGTGAAAAGGGTGACAACATGTTGTTTTTTTCGGGTCAGGTGTCACACTATTGCCCTATTTGGATTCAAAACGGCTATTGTAGCTGAAAAGCTACAAGTTTGCATAATGCAAAAACAGAATTATTTGTTTGCATTAGCTTTTTTTCTCCCCCATATATTTTCATTATAAAAAAGTGCGGATCGTATCTTATCGAAATCGTATCGATGTCGTGAGTCCAATATCGTATCGTATCGTTTCGTGAAATTAGTGTATCGGCACACCCCTAATGAAAAGGTTTGAGAACCACTGTGTAATTGATGCTATAATAATCATGTTCTCTGCCCTGGCCCATGCAGCATACTAGTCTGGCGGTGCGTGTGGAGGAGAGCGTGTGCCGCAGCAAGGCGCTCAGCGTGGACGTCCTGGAGAGGGAGACGGACATGGCCGTCAAGTGTGAGCCGGACCGCTATGGCCTGCAAGACCTGCAGGAGCTGCAGGACCGCCTGGAGGTGAGGGGCGAGGAAAACACCCAACATTGTGATCACGATGTCGTAAACATTTAAGCGGCGACGCAGCGGTGTTATAATATGATGCAGTATTTTCCGTCGGTTGCAGAGCCGATGCCCCTGGTGTTTAGGGGAAGCCCCCCTCTCCCCTGTGGTCTCTCTCCTACTAACACATTGTTCCACAGTCTGTTTCCTGTTGTGCCAGATTTTCTCACATCCAGCGGAGGGCCCGGCCAGACCCCGGCTTTGTGCGCTGTTTAATTTATGATATAAACTGCACCATGCAAACACACGCAAACACACACACACAGACACACACACACACACACACACACACACACACACACACACACACACACACACACACACACACACACACACACACACACACACACACACACACACACACACACACACACACACACACAGAGCGTGCAAATGTTTATTATTCACCAAGGATATTTGTTTATGTGTGTGTGAGTCACTGCTCAGTGAGTGTTAACTGTGTGCGTGTGTGCGTGTGTGTGCGTGTGCGTGCGTGTGTGCGTGTGTGCCTGCGTGTGTGTGTGTGTGTGTGATACAAAGGTTCTATTTGGTGGGGTGTGTTGTATATGTCTCTGGGTTTAGGGGGTTAGAGTTGTGAGTCATCTTTGGGCAGCGTTGTGTTTATCACACGCACGCACAGCTGTCTGGACTTGATACCATTGAAGAACAGAAATGACCTAATCTCCCATTCTGAAATAAGTGTGTCGTCAGAGGACCGGCATCCGCTACTCTGTGTTCCTGAGGCTAACCATAGCTGAGAAACAGTATAAAGCATCGCTCCCATTGAGGCCTTTATGCTATTAATTACTGCCTCGTCAAACGGAGAGAGAGAGAGAAACAGCCAACATTGCTTTCTAGCTATAGAATGCTGGGCCATATGCAGACCATATGGGTGTCTTCTGCACATTATGCATAAAGCTAAGGGGATGAACTCATGCTTAGAGATCCGATTGCCAAAAGCCTATCTGACTGATCCCTGGGATGATGAGATGATAGGTTTTTATTTTGATTCTCTGCAGATTGACTATGAGGTCATCGGCGAGGAGGTGAAGGAGACGGAGCGCCAAGCCTCGCGGTTGGAGGAGCTGTGCCCCGAGAGGGTGAGCGCTCTGGGGGCTAAGATCCGGGCGACCCTGCAAGGCTGGACGGAGGTGGGCAGGAGCATGGCGGAGAACAGAGGGAGGCTGTGCGAGTTCGTTCAGCTTCAGGACTTCTTCAGGAGCTACCTCGCCATGATGTAAGCAGGGGGCACGGGGGATGACCCAGCCGCCAGCCCCCTCATGGGGGGTCATAGACACTTTCATAATCCCACTCCACTTCCGTAGAACATCTGCCCGATATATTCATGTAAAGAACAGGATGTTCTTGCTGTCGTGCCCCGGGGTCCTCCGGTGAAATATGTCATTTTTTTGTTGCTGTGCTGGGAAGGCCAGTGTTAGTATCCTGGGTCAGGCCTGTGTGACAAGGGTGTCTGTGCAGTCAGTGGATCTGGTTATTCTCATGTTTATTGTATGCATGGCTTTTCTCACACAACTCTCTTCTCCCGGGCCCCTCAAACACCCCCCCACCCCCCTCCCCCTTCCCCAGCTCGTGGACAGAAGATACCCGGTCGTGCATTTTCTCGGATACCGCTTTGCATCTTGGGAAAGACGGACAGGAGTCACTGGCTGCGAAGCTGGACCTGCAGATCGAGCAGAGGTTTGTGGAGTTTGATGAGCTGGCGGCCACAGGGAGAGACCTGCTGGACACAGAGCACCACCTGGCTGAGATGGTGAGAAGGTTCTACTCACTTCATGGTTCACAAGTTGATCTTCATTCATTTATTTTACTAGCGCTTTTGTGATATTATTATACTTGAACAATGATGTGAAGCAACAAAGTACATTTACTCAAGTACTGTACTTTGAGGTATTTTCACTTTCCTGGAGTATTTCCAATTTTCAGTACTTTTAATTCTACTCCACTACATCTCAGAGGCAAATCTCCACTACACTTGTTTGAAAGCTTTGCTTTGCAGATATAAATTATTATATTATAAAACAATTAACCACTTTTAGCCTATTTTATACCTGGGCCATTTGAAAATAGCCGATCTACAAGCTCACAACGCGTCGCATCGCGACGCGTTGTGAGCTTGTAGATCTGCTATTTTCAAACATTTTAGTACTTTTACTTTTGGTACTTTAAGTTTATTTTGATGCAAATACTTTTGTACTTTTACTCAAGTAACATTTTGAACACAGGTCTTTTACTTGTAACAGAGTATTATATTGTGGTATTGCTACTTTTACTTGAGTAAAATATTTGAGTACTTTTTCCACCACTGTATTTGAGTTAAGTCAATCAATCAATCAATCAATCAATCAATCAATCAACCAACCAACCAACCAACCAACCAACCAACCAACCAACCAACCAATCAATCAAACAAACACAAGCACCAACAACTTAAGAACAGGCTTTCTGCCTCGGGCGCTGTATTAATAGCACCTGCTGCTCCTAATAGTTAGGAGGGGTAACGTTAGAGAACACATTTCATGTATATGCTAATATACAGTGACAAATACCAGAAAACAACTGTTAGATTAATATTGCAGCTGTATCTACATATTTAATTGTTTAGTTTTTTCATGAATGAATGCCCTATTTAATTTTTTATTTGTCATATGGCAGTATCGCCCAAAAGTAGCGACCTTTTCTACAAGCTCTCTGTGAGCTTGGAGATCTGTTAATTTCACTATTTTATATTAGTTCAAAGAATTTGAGAAATCTTTACCTATAATAATAGGATCAGGTTGAAAGTTTCTGTGGGTTTCATAAATATTTTACCAATGGAAAGTATTAACTTACCGTATGAACTAAATAAATAATAACTATATTTTGATCTATTAGAACTAATCCGATTTTTTTTCCCCCATTGCCCCAAAAGTAAGGTAAAGTAAAGTTTTGGATATACTGTACAAGGTTTCCACCCGACAGTAACGATATTATATGACATAATTTATAAACAATTCGCCCTGTAAAATCCCTCCCATATACCCACACTCTCTTTCCTTCCCTCTAGTCTACCGCATGATTCACTTTAACACTGGAACAAATCAGACCTACAGGTAGAACAGGCCTCTTCCATCATCAGCCATCAAACCCCTGACATGCTGCTCCTTCCACATGATCTCCTGCAGGTCCGAGAGCGTATGGAGGAGCTGAGGAGCATGCTGGCATGGATCTCGGTGCACTGGAGGGCTCAGAAACAACAGTGGCTCCTCAAGACCAAGAGAGGGGAACCCTCCTCACATCAAGACAACATCTACTCAGAGACCACGGTCTGCACGCAACTCACACAGGTATAGATGAACATGGCAAGCCTTTTTGATCCATTAAGACCGGGGACGCTATTCAAAAATAGCAGATATACAAGCTCATAGCGCGGCACTCGTGCCGCGCTATGAGCTTGTCTTTCTTTTTTTAATCATGGAGAATTTGTGCAAGTCTTTGAATATGATATGTTTTAAAGCTAAAATGTTTAACTCCGATCTTTGCTTCTGGGGGGTGGGGGGGGTCCCTGGAACAACATGTTTTGAGATGGGTGCCCGCGGCCAAAATACATTATATCATTTTGGGGGTCCTTGACATGGAAAAGTTGGAGCACCACTGATATAGCAACATTCTGTTATAGGATTTAGAAAACATTTTTAGATGTTTTTGGCCCACGGACCCCCATCTCAAAATGTTTTGTTCCAGGGACCCCCCCAGAAGCAAAGATTGCATATCTTTGTGTTCATTGTTATAATAAAAACGTAAAATCTTTTAAGATAAAACACACACAAAAACCTCTCCCTTCTCTCATTCTTTCCTACAGAGTTCAACTCCTGACCCAGAGCCCTGCCGACCCCGCCAGTCCCCGGTACCGAGTGCCTGCGTGGACAACGCACAAAACGTGTCAGCGGGCGGCCAGCCGTCACCCGCCACGCTCGCTGAGCAGCAGGGCGACGAGCCAGCGGACGACGGCTACGAGGTCATGAACAGCATCGGCCCGCGGGGAGGAGGTGAAGCCACCTCTTCGGAGTCACCCAAGCCCCCCATTCTGGTCCTCAAAGACCCCAGTGCCCCTGCGTTGGGGGGCACGGTCAACCTCATCCTCAGCTTCGGAAACTCGGGGGACAGCCGCGTCGAGGTGTTAGAGTCCCCTCCCATGATGGAGGAGGTAGCTGAGGAGAGCTCTGAACCTGTTCACAGGGTGAGAGATGCATAGTATTACCTATTATGTGATCATTGCACTCTGGAAGACACTGTACACTTTTAACCTGGTGCCCCTATTTTGGGCTAAGTCGTTATAGGCTAAATCTTTCTAAAATAAAAATATTTTACAGATTAAACAATTTAAAAAAATCTTTACATGTTTTCCCAAAATAGCAGATCTACAAGCTCGCAATGTGTCAGGATGTAATGCGGTGTGAGCTTGAAGATTGAATAATTTCACTGTTAGTTGTATGACGAAGTATAGGGTGCTTAAACACTCTCACTTTTCACCTCAGGATTGAAAGTGAGATGTATCCATCATCACTTGTTGTTCCTGATGGAATGGCAACAGAATAATTTTATTTTCTTCATAAATGTGCTCCTCTTCTGGTGACTAGCCTCTCCCTTTGCTAGCCTCCCTCGTACTGTTCATTTCCCACTGTCTTGGCCCTTCATTTCTGCTTCTTTCCCATTTTCTTCCCTAGCCCACTGTGTCTCAATCTTCTGCCTGTAAAAGCTTTTGGAGGCGCTGCCAGGGGCTTTTGGAAAATACTTTGGGTAGTTTAAAGCGAAAGAGAAAGGTTTATCTGCAGAGTACAGACGAGGTAACGTTGTGCGGCGTGAGTTGGTGCTGCATGCTGCATCTCTATGAATATAGAGTGATGAGTTGCATGCTGGGTGTTGTTTTTCTTGCAGTGTGTGGTGGTGCAGGGGGGGTGGGGGGGGCATGCTTTACTAACTCTTGCCACTGGGTAGACCCAGGCTATGGTCTCCCTGTGGACGTTTTCAAACCATAATTCAGAACCAGCCATATATATATATATATATATATATATATATATATATATATATATATATATATATATATATATATATATTAAACTAGTAGATACCTTTAGCAATTGACATCAGAATCCTTTATGTTAATATGTTAATTTCTTCAAGTTAGCGTGGTTTTAAAATGGCTTTTTTAATTGGTCTGGCATAATCTGCCATACAACCCAGGCTGGCACCACACAGGGGGAATTACACAAGGCTTAAAAACCCAGTAAAACCTAATAAAACTCCACTTCAAAAGAGAGGTAATGGCACTGAAAACTATGATGTATATTTTGGACTTGTTATAGTTATTCTGAAGCCTACTCTGAAATGACATTTTTTTTTTTTTTTTTTTTTTGTACTTTCAACATTGTCTTCATGTTAAGGTACTCAGATGAATCTTCTCACAAAAACGTTCGGAAATTAAACCCTCAATGGGGAAACATTACTTTCTCCCAACATTGCACCTTGACCACATTCAACCTGGCATCACTATTGTGGTGGGAAAAAATAAATTAAAAAAATAATCATTTAACTTTTTATTTTTTTATTTGAAAAAATAGCAGATCTACAACGCGACACATTATGAGCTCATAGATTGTCTCTTTTTGCTATTTGTTGCTCGACGAAGTATAGGGCTTGAGTGGTTAAGAGGAGACAGAAGCGTTTCAAATTGAACGGTAGTGACGACATAGGCTCAGTCTGGCCTGCTGTGAACATGGACAGAAGCTCTCTCTCTTCTTTTTTGTGTCATTTTTGCTGCAGGGCCTCATGTAAGGCGGCTGTTGTTTGTCTGTCTCTCTCCGTGATGTGACCTCGACGCTCACTTCCCGTGAAAGTTCCCGCTCCAAAAAATATCTCACAGCAGACCCGGGGGCCTGGATTGGTAACACAGCCTCGGTCATTAGACAAGAGAACTGTTGCTGAACTTTCAAAGACAGGCCCCCAGACTGCATACTATGATTTATAGTCTGGGGCTGCCACGGCAACATGAGATTAGTCACAGAGTTGAAAGGTCAAGCCATTACAGCTGCATATGACGGCATGTTCAACCACATATGATTCTGATTAAGTCCCTGCAAGAGAAAGAGTACTATTGCAACCGTGTCTATTCCTCTAATTTTGTGTTCTTTTGTACATTCACTTCGCTGACTGTGTGATTTTCTTTCTTTTTTTTTGTTGAAGAAAAGCCGGTACATTGTGTGCTAAGATGTGTGATGTGCTTGTGTAGGAAACGAGAGCTGATGTGTGTCACTGGAAGGTAGCTGATTGTCGTAGTCATTTCTGCTCTTGTGTCATTATTCATCTGTAGCACATGTGAAAGGAAAACCAAGAAGCCTTTGTTTGTACAGAGGACTGAAGGGGCTTGGGCCTGCAGTCTCTCTGGGCTTTAAGCATCTGCAATAAAGCCTCTCGCCGTCTAAATGAAATAAGATGTCACACCCACGCACACGACTAATGCTCTTTCCCCTCCTTTCCGTAGGTAAGTACCTATTTGCACGTCAAGGATAACAACAACATGGCTCTGACCCCTGTGTATGAGAGTATCACGCTCCCCCGCCAGACCGCCCGCCCCGCTTCCTCCACCTCGGCCTCCTCCTCTCTGTCCCGGTTCTCCCCCTCGCCGCCGCCTCCCTCGCCGCACGCGCCCGCCGTGGCCTTCCACTCCCTGACGCGGAGCGGCAGCAGCTCCATCTTCAGCAGCCTGAAGAGGATGGGCAAGAAGCGCAAGTGGAAAAGAGACGCTCGCCGACACACCATACAGAAGATCATGGGGGTGGAGGAGCGTGGCGACGCCGCGGCACGACGCTGTGCCTGCGAGCCGGTCGTGTATGACACGCGAACGTGGCCACTCAAGGAGGGCAGGAGCAGAAAGAAGAAGTCCACGGGGAGTCCGGCCGGTGGGGACGGAGCAGAACTCTTGGCTTACATGAAGAATCCACTACTGAGGGACATTGATGTGGAGTGCTGCTCGGGAGAGGACAGCATTACCCCGTACGCGGAGTTTGAGGGCCCGTCCGTCATGCCCTCCGCGGGGCAATTAAGGAGCCACTGCAGGTTCCTCTCGTTGGGTTCCGTTCTGAGCTTTGACCTGCCCAAGGACGTGAGTCTCATCCCCAGCATCCAGGACATTATCACTATAGCTCCCCCGGAGGCCAAGAAAGGCAGCGTCACTCATCCCGACCAGCAAAGACAATCAGCCTTGACCTCATTCAAACAGACCCGTCCGCCTGCTCCTGCCACGCAGGGCAGCCCGGCGGCGGTCAGCGACACAGCAAGCCTTCCCGAAGCACACGCTCAGGTGGTTGTGGTGAAAGATCTGCCTCATTTGGATACGGGGCTCCGATCACCGACACCTCCTCCTTCCCTAGAGGAAGACGAGGATCAGACCGTACCTTGCGACGACCTGTCTAAGTTCAGCTGCTCCGGGATAATCAGTTTGCACGAGGAAAGAGATCAGGAGTGGGACTATCATGCAGATTACGATGCGAGGGAGCAGACCAGCCGACCATCCCGAGCACGTAGAGGCAGCCCTCTACACGTGAACCGAACCCACTGTTCCACTAAGACCGCACACGACTGCCTCAGTGTACACACGCTCGTTAAAGACTTAGACGGACACCAGTATCATCAGAGCGTTGGACCGCAAAGTGCACACGAAGAGAGCGCCGGCCTTCAGTCGGCACAGTGTTCGAGCCAGGCTTCTCACATGGTGGTGAACCTCAAGTCGACAATGAGCATCAGTGTTCGAGAGGACTCTGTAGACTCTGGGGTGTCCAGCTCTGGCAGCTTCATGCTGTGTACCGAGGCTCCATGCCCGGACAAACCCCATCCCAGGGGAGTGGTCGGGAGGCTGATGTCTCTGGAAGTGGGGGGTATAGTAGGGGACTGTTCAAAGGCGAGGACGAACACTTTGCCATCGTCGTCTCAATCTCCAGATTCAGCGGAGGCGGAAACGGAGCCCGTACACCCAGACCACCAGCAGTTTGAGGAGGTGGAAGAAGAGCTGGAGGACATCTGGAACCACACCAACAGCTACAGGCAGAGCATCTGCTCGGACATCATGTATCAACCCCACCCGGAAGGGGGCGTCACGCCACCAGAGCAGCCCGATGCCCCCTCCTCTGGCTCCCCGAAGTCACCCAGGGCCCAGACAGTGCTCTACAGGAACCTGATCACAGCCTCAGCACCCAACCTGCTGGTAGCCGAGTTTAAACTGCCATCCTCCATCCACAACTTGCTGGTTTGTGACAAAGAGCAGAGTCCAAAAGACCAACGGCGCCCTCTTCTGGCCAAAGGAGACAGGAGGTCCTGGGCAGCCTTTCCCAACAGGGACCAACCCTGCAAGCCTTCTTCTGTCGTGAACGAGACGGCATCTGACCCCGTGAAGCTGCCAAATGTTGAAGATAATGAAAGATACGTTTACCAATACAGAGAGGAGGAGGAAGAGGAGGAGGCAAAGGAGGTGGGGGTGGAGGTGGAGAAGCCTACAGGCTGTTGGAAGGTGAGGTTTACGTTTGACACACTCTCTGATGTCGTCATCTGTGCACACACCATATTTTATTCCACCTCACTTGCCTTGAGCAAATTTTTATGTAAGTATATCATGAAGTACACTGTAATAATTATGTGTAACCGAATTACAGTCATATTCTAAACTGTATTTTGGGGTCAGAAGCTTTTGTTACTCTATAATGTCCATTATGAATGCAGCAGGAATCCATGAATATGATTGGTGGACATGGTGACATTGGGATGACCTTGTTTTCCTCAACAGGACCAGTCAATGAGCTTGCTCTCAGTTCACATGGGTCTGGATGGGGTCTGTCAGCAGCAAAGGATGGGCTCAGAGAGCCTGGAGGACGTGGGGGAACAGTACCAACTGATGGCCACAGGGGGGCGATGTAACAGTATGGTGAGATTATAATTCTTATTTTTTAAGAATCACTGTACACATATATACCTGGTGCACATACGTGAAATTTGTCCTCTGCATTTACACATCCTATAACAACTAGGAGCAGCTGAGCAGCCATTCTACAGCGTTCAGGGAGCAATAGACCAATTATTTGTTTACCAACATTGAGACTGAACACACAGGTGATTGTTTCATGCAATCAATTCCCAACATAGGGTGCGTTCGGAAATACAGCAATGAGCGCACTGGCCAATACAAACTAATAGGCGAGTGCGCTCCGGTGCACAATTTTCGAACGCACCCTCGGTGCTGGACCTGCGCGCGCAATATTGGTTCTTATCGCTTGCAACCAGTGTGACGTCGTCTGTTAAGGGGTCTATTAGGGGTTAAGAGTCTCGCTCAGGGGCACACACACATCGACACACTGCTGGCCTGACAGAATCCCAGCAATATCCATGACGCTTGTACTGTAATGTACAGACCTCACTGAAATTAAAGATGAAAGCCTGTCAAATTGCTTGTTTAATGTAATACAGAGACTTCTCTTGTGTGTCCCTACAGAATGGAAAGCCTGAGCTCCAGTCTATGGAAGGAACCCTTGAGAGGAAACATAAGTTACAGCTGGGAGGAAAGAAGGTAAGAAGGCCTCCTTTCAATGTTTAAGTACAGCCAATAGTCAGAACAGTGAGAGTTTACAGCACCAATCTTATTTTCTCAGGCACAATCCCGCGCCTGGAATTCCTACCATGCCGTCCTATACAGACACACTCTGTGCTTTTACCAAGATAGAAAGGACACATTAAGGGTAGGTGGGAAAGGAACAACAAAGGAAGCTGAGTTGGGTGAATGCTGAAATTTGGTAAATGGTCAATACTCAATAACGGTCCATTTGTGTCGTGAACCCACAGAGTTCTGTATGTGGCCTGCCGCTAAACCTCATCGGAGCCGAGTGCACGCCGGTCCCAGAGTACACCAAAAGACCCAACTGCTTCAGTTTGCGGTGAGAACGCAAACAACCATAAACGCTGTACTGCACAGTACAATAAAACAAAAACAGACTAGAGTCTGTTTAAGTGGTCTTTTAAAGAACAAAGACAATGGAAGATAGAAATATCAGATATAGAAGTATTAACATATCATTATTGTAAAAACTTTTCTCAAATGTACCAATTTCTTCCAAAATGTCTCAAAATTCCCCCTGATTTTTTTTGCCACTTCGCCACAGGGGGCCACAGCCAGAGGCTCTGGCTATTTGGGGGTCCTTGGCATAGACAAGTTAGAAAAGCACTGTGCTAGACTGCTGCGGCGTATACCCGATGTCCTCGTGTCTGTGACAGCTGTTGTTTTCCGCCCTTCAGGTTGCGCGACGGTTCCGAATACTTGCTCAACGCCTGCTCACGCTTCATGATGAAGAAATGGATGTTAAAGTTACAAGCAAATGCTGGTATGTAACACGATTTATTCAATGCACTGTATTTAGGAATAGTCATCTGTATGCAAAAGTAATTGATTCATTTGATTCCCCCAAACCCCCCCCCCCCCACCAACAGGATTCAGTGAAGCTGTCCCTTCAATATCAAGTGTCTTCACTTCAACGTTTCCGAGGTGCAAAGCCGCCACAAGCACCGGCCAAGCTAAAGAGATTGTCGTCCTCACCAGAGATCACAGTCACACATTACACAGGGAGCGGTCTCTTATCTCATCTTCATACACAAGTTCCTGTGGTAAGAACTGTAAATATTCCAGTTTATTTGGCCTTTCAATCAGTAACAGTTACAATAAACAATTTGCTGGGGGAGAATGGGAATTAGGAGCAGTGGTCACTAGGGAGAGCAGTTAGGGGTTCAGGGAAACTTTTTGTTATTTTTTATTGTTGAGACATACTGTTGGTGGTACAGAGAAACAAGGGTTAGTTACCATTGTTGTTAACATATCACCATGATTATTTTTTACTTTTATGGGACATGACAAAACACAGACAGGACTGAACATGAGAAAAACAACAAAAAAGCTCAGGGAGGCCCTGACGGTTGGCGTAACCGTCTGGGCACACAGCGTGGCGTGGGTTCGACTCCCAATCCCGACTACCTTTGCTGCATCAGCCCCCCCCCCCCCATATCTCTCCCCATTTCCTGTCAGTCTACTTTCCTATCAATAAAGGCAGAAAAAGCCCCCTTTTTTTTTCTTCTTTTTTTTTACTCAGGGAAACTTTGTCACGTGGACCGGGTTCCCAGACGGCCTAGACTCTACCCATTCAGCTATGGCTGCTCACTTCACTGGTTCATTTTGTGTCCATCTGTCCTTTTGTTCTCTCTTTATCCTTCGATGCTCCTGCCATGCTCACTGTGTTTTTGTTCCACCTCTAGATGATGACTTTGGTAGCCTGAAGCAGACCATGACTCAGCGACTTTCCAAGGGCACCAGAGACACCAGCACTTCCTCCCCTCCCTCCTCTGCCTACAGCGGTCAGGACTGGCTCAGCAACAAGCGTCGGTCCCACTCATTCACCTCAGGTACATTTTCAACCACTGTACTGCCGCTTGTCATTATGCAGTAGGTGAAAACATTCGTGGATCTCGGGAACCAGTGGTGTGTCCTACCGTGTTACGCTGTATACACCGTATACAGTGCAGATTTCTTTGGAAAAAAAGCGTATACAGTCTAATAACCATTTCATCCATTGAAAACGCGATAGAGTATCGCGCATGTCGTGCAGGGAATAATTATCGTATACCCTCCAAAAAAACCTAGAACACACCACTGTCGGGAACCACATGGGAACGGCCATGGCTCCCATGGGGATCTTGGACTTCACGAGTGAATGCAGAATGTTATTTTATTATCAAACCACCTCATGCAAGGGGTACAAATTATGTGCAAATTGAAAGGGGTCAAAATAACCAAAGTTTACTTTGGAGGCAGTTGGACAACTGGGCTGCTGACGGGACCCAAACGTGCACGCACACACACGCACAAACAAACGCGCGCACACACACACACACACACACACACACACACACACACACACACACACACACACACACAAACAGTGGCCTTTCAATTATATCAGTGGGAAAGCTAAAATAGCAGACCTACAAGCTGCTATTTTCATGCAACAAAGTATAAATCAGGCTTAAAAACAACAACTGTATAACATATAGTGTATGTATCATCAACCACCATCTTTTGACCCATATGGTCCCAGTGAAACCAGTGAAACCATGTCATGTTTTATTCCAACAGCGACGTACCAGCGGATCAGGCCAGCGCCGCAGGCCCCTGGAAGCAGAGGGCAGGAGGTGGGCTCAAGCTACTCTGTGACTCTGGTTATAGGAGACAAGTCATCAAACAGTCCATCCGTCAGCGCTGAGCGCCCCCTGTTGGCCACCGCAGCAGGGTGGCAGCAGACCGCCTTCCAGGACTGCGCTCTGAGGAGCTATGCCAGCCTGCCACGGCCGCGCAACAAGTCCGTCTTCAAGAAGTTCTTTGGGAAAAAGGACGGACACCTCTGAGCTCTGGATGAGCTCTGAGAGGCCTGGTTTATACTTGGTTGCGTGCGGTGTTGCGCATCGAAAATATAAGATCTACAAGCTCACAACGTGTCACACCACGCAACGCGTTGTGAGCTTGTAGGTCGTCTAATTGTCGATGTGCAACGCGATGCGCACCCACGTATCAACCAGGAATCACGGTTTTGCAGATATATTTTGTAATGTGCAGTGCACAAAAAACATTGTTACTATATAGACTTTTATATTTATGTTTTGGCAGAGTTACCATGGTTTTATTTTTGTGTCATGTGTTGTTGTGTGTTATACGTTTTAAGAATTCAAGGGAAATAACACTTTTTCAAGTCATCATTCCTTTTAGATAATTTACACGAGTCTGTTCACATGATTTTCTTGATATATCTCTTGAGTGTAAAAGGAATAAGTTGTGTGCGTGTGCACTGTGTGGTTGTAGGTTTGACACATTTCCCCAACAATCTCAATTTATCAGCTGTAAAGTATTTTGAAGGTTGTAGGTTCTTATTGTATTCTATATCGCTTTATTGTTTGATAGACAGTTATGAACATACCCAAATCTACCCAAAGTAGACACTGCTTAGTGGATACGCTCAGTTGTCAGAATAACCTCATATAATTGACCAGGTATTGACCATACAGGATAATGTACTAATTTCACTAATGTGCAAATTTCCCCATTCCACTTATGCATGTATTACATGGTAATACATGCACCAAAAGATATTCTTACTCTATAACATTAATCAGCAGTTTGACACTGCTTGTGCTTATTATTGTTGTAATGTTGACACAATCTTTTATTGCTACTTTTAGAAAAGGATGGTCATATTCATAATAAAACGATTGAAATTGGCACCTAATGTCTGTGCGATATTATTCTGGAGTGTTTAATGTATTCATTCATTTGTTTTTGATTAGATCTTATTTTCTTTTGTCTGCGCAACTTTTGAAACAGAGAGTACAAAGGTTGAGATGACAGAGATGTTACAAGAGATTAAAAGGCAAGCATCTCGCCTGTTGACCAAAAACACATTCTATTGATGATAAAATTATAATAAAGACCATAATAATAATCTCCCTGACATGATATGGTGTCAGAATATAAAGAGTACGTTGTATGTTTAAACTGAAAACAGAAATTGGAGGATGCTATGGTACATTCAAGGCCTCGTTCCCAGGTGTCTTGAAAAGGACGCTTATGGAGTGACAGTCAATTATATTAGTAACTATTTAAAAATTATTCATGTGTAAAATAATATTCCCTTCTGTATGTGTTTTTTAAATAGAAAAATCTCACTTCTAAAATCGGCTCTGGGGACTGGTATCCATTGCGGTCCTATGTATTAAATTCATCAACATAGCATACAAAATTTACACAATAATACATGCCATCAACAAATACAAACACTATATGTACAAAAGAGATGGGAAAATGACATTTTTATTAAATTCATTACAATACAAATTTACTTTTGGTCTCCTGAATCGTCCTGATAGATGTTCTTTTAAGGCCAATTTTGAATAAACCAGTGTCACATGTCCTTTAATGGATGGTGTCAGGGCAGTAGTAGAATTTCTGTTCTAATTTTTTTTGGTACCAGATCATGGTCGCTCTGCTCCCTCTAGTGTTGTGGCTGTGGGTGTCACTCACTTTGGAGAAGTAGTTTGACAGGTATGAGGGTATTGTGTGTGTGTTTTCATAGAATTTACCTGGCCTTGTTGTGGTCCCAGTCATGGTTATTGCCTATTATAAAAAAAAGAAAACCACATATTTTCACCTAGAACATGCCCAAAATGGTGATGCCAGGTTCAAAGTGTTTAATAAGTCTTGCTCACAAAATAATTTGCTGCTGTCAGGTAGGAACCTCCTACTTCATCCTACAAGAGTCTTGAGTGCCCAAACCTTATGCATTTTCATACAAGACACCAAGAACAGCTGTAGTGGTCAAACCTTTCTCATTTTATTTCAACATTACAGGTTATCTTAAATACAGCCTTTCAACAAAAAAACAAATATGCTACGTTTGTTTTCTCTTCATGAATCATAACATGCAATTTTCCAAATATGAACTCTATATATTATAACATGTCGATTTCTCCTCGCTGTGGGAGGAGTGGGCCTTTAAAAGTGACCAACCGCTGGTCTCAGATGCAGAGACGGAGTGAAAAAAATAATATGTTCCTCAAGTTAGGAGGCAGCTGGGGGTCTAATAAAATAATGACACTTTTGCCCGTTGCACTGTATGTAACAGTGACTTCTCAATTGCTCAGGGAGGCCTTTAATGACCGCAAGGCACGTCGAGGTATGTATGTGTCGTGCATTCTCATGTTGAGCTTGCAGCATTGTTGATGAAGCTCAGCTAAAACACTTATGTCCTCTTTGTAGCTTTGATTGAATACTTTATTAACAGTTTGCAAAAGAAAAAAAGCACAGCAGCTGCTGTTGCCAATTTATTATCTACATCAACATACAACGGTCTGTTCTTGGTTGTTGTATTCGCCTCCCGCATGAGCCATTACAGCCATGAAAGTCCATCGCTTTATGTCTCCTCTCCTGTATTGCTCTCTCTGCTTCTTGGAGCATCTCGGTGGTGTAGTGGGTTTTTCCATTAACCTCCACCATCGACTCGATTTTCCCCAGCAGCTCAGTGACTTGAGAGGGATCCTGATCCTTGGTTTCGTTGTTGAAGACATGATAGCGACCATCATATTTGCTGATCAGTGCTTGTAGTTTTGGACTCCCTTTCAAAAAGTCTTCAACTGGTTTACCTTTAAGCAGGTCACCACCAGTGAAGAGAATCATGGTGTATTGGTTTGACATTTCACCAAATACCTCCTGAATCATTTCCACCGATTTCTGCTCCTCTTCTGAATGTTCGAATGTTCCCAGTCTGATCACAATCAGGAAAACATGGGGACCAGGGGCAGCAAAACACATACACTGTATGATCTCATTAATGACTTTGTGTTCACCAAATCTGGTGTTAAACAATCCTGGTGTGTCAACAACAGATACATTTCTACCATCAGCTACACCTCTGACCTTCTGACAGTTTATTGTCAGAGATTCAGCTCCAAATGCAGATTCAAATGCTTCACAACCCAGGATGGTGTTTCCAGCGGCGCTCTTTCCAACTCTAGTCATTCCAACCATCACCATCTGAAATTCTTCAATGATATGGAGGAAAAAAATCACACCCAGTGTGAAGAGAGTGGTGCCTTTCATGAGTTCATTTCATTAGTTACTTTTTACAGACTTTGATGACTTCAATGTATTTTTACTCATGTGTACGTGTTTTTACTCATTTTAACATATTTTAAGTATTTATACTCATTTTAAGTATTTTTACTCATTTTAAGTATTTTTACTCAGTTTAGGAACTTTAAAGTATCTTTACTAATATTTAAGTATTTTTACTCATTTTGAGTATTTTTACTCATTTTAAGTATTTTTACTCAAAAGTGTGTGTGTGTGTGTGTACTGTACTGTACTGTACTGTACTGTACTGTACTGTACGTACTGTACTGTACGGTCTGTACTGTACTGTACTGTACGGTCTGTACTGTACGGTCTGTACTGTACTATACTGTACTGTACTGTACGGTCTGTACTGTACTGTACTGTACGGTCTGTACTGTACTGTACTGTACTGTACGGTGTGTACTGTACCTGTACTGTACTGTACGGTCTGTACTGTACTGTACTGTACCTGTACCGTACGGTACTGTACTGTACTGTACTGTACTGTACTGTACTGTACTGTACTGTACTGTACTGTACGGTCTGTACTGTACTGTACTGTACGGTCTGTACTGTACTGTACCTGTACCTACCTGTACCTGTATGGTTGCATCTTTGTGTTGCAATCAGCCGCAGCTGTTGAGGCTGTGCTCAAACATACAGAGAGGCCGTGCTCATACGGACGGACGGACGGACACACAGACACACACCCAGACAAAGTCAGTCATTGGAGTGGCTAGCACCACTCAAAAAGAGGATATGATTATGGATGATAAACATTCTTAGTGAGTGTGTGTGTGTGTGTGTGTGTGTGTGTGTGTGTGTGTGTGTGTGTGTGTGTGTGTGTGTGTGTGTGTGTGTGTGTGTGTGTGTGTGTGTGTGTGTGTGTGTGTGTGTGTGTTTGAGGGAGTACCTACCTCTTGAATCCATTTCTCTCTTGTGTTTTTGTTACTCTGTAAGAGGGGGGTAGGATTATAAGAACAGATATTCATTTAAGACAGATGATGTTCTAAACTCAATCAGCAACAGTTGTTCATCATGTAATCAAATGGGCTGTAATAGACTCTTTATACTGTAAACAGGGGAGTCATTTTATAAGAGTGGTACTTCTTAAAAGTTACATATGCTCCAAATTAAAAAAAAAGATTAACAGATTGGCCTGTAGACCTTTTCCGTAATTTCTTTTTTTGTTATTTGGCGTATTGTCAATTTTGTTCATGTTAGCCTCGACAGACAACTATTGCAGGACATTTGACATGCATGATGATAAAGGATATAAAACCCTATACTCTCCTTCAAAACTACCCTAAAAGACTACCTTCAGGTGGCTACAATTTGAAACTGGCCCCTAAAAGTCATAACCTAACTTTTTACTGTACATATTTTTGTTTTTCTTCGTTTTCAATTCTAAACTGTTTATATGATGTTCTGCATATAAACATATACACATATCTGTCTGTCATTTAATGCCACTATGAATTGAGTCCAAAAGGACCTCATTTGAAACAAGCCATTAGGCTTTCATGGGCTTTTTAATCCTATTTAGTTGACCTTGTATTTAAACTGTACTTTCATGTGCTTTTTTCTGCAATCTTCATAATAAAGTATTCAATCAATCAATCAAGTATAGTAGAAAGTATACGGAACTTGACTGAGATTCCATCACTCACCTGAAGACAGGAAAAGTATTAGACGGCCCTCTTGACAATTATCTAGCCAGTCACACAAGCAATGCAACTAATTAGATCTCCCCTTGTAAAGGGTATTGGAGCAACGGAGTTAGCGGACACAACTCAGGCCTGTGTCTTTGATGGTTTTATTATACTAACATTACAAAACAATCATACTCTAACACTTCTAGGCCAATAGGTTATAAACCTAGGAAAGGAAACATAAACAACAACACAACAACAAATTACTGACATGAAATATACACACAAAACTGTAAAACATATCAGAAACACATTCATCGCCTCGTAAACACTCAATTCTTACCGTCAGTCGCTCGGAGCTCGCAATGGAAAATGACGAACGCAGAAAAACCCACCTTGTCAACTAACACTGATGCCGGCTGGACACTTCGTACTGATCAGTGAGCATCCACCCTATTTATTATGGGTTTGGTCTGTCTTAGATGACGCAACTCAGGCTCCACGTGTACACTCTCATGTGACATGTACAAAGTCCCCTGGTGTCAATAGTGTAGTCACAGCTGTAGCTTCTTAGAATTGCATTTGTACTTATTATGGCTGAATATCCTGAAACATTCTGAAAATAAGATACAGGAAGGCGCTAGTAGGCCACATGTGCATGCAGGTAACATGCCAATACAAACGCCACAGTTATATCATAATAATGGATTATTCTACATACATACATACATGTCTGTATGTATGTATATATACAATTTTAAGATTCATGGTAAAATTCACCAGGAGTCAAATTCAGTTCCATTTGAGATCTCAACTAATATTATCCTGTTAGACCTTCTTGAGGTCTCTTTGTCTCTCAGGTTCTTAGGATCTAAGAGCAAAAGTTCTTCTTAATCCTCTGGAGTCGGCCATACTAGCCCTGAAGAACAAGGACAGTCATTTTGTATTTTAAAACAAATGCATATACACTACATTGGCATGGACTGTAAACTTTTAAACTAATTTCTTTGGGAATTTTGTCTGATTCCCCAGGAAGAGAATAAATCACTTGATTATTTATTATGGTGGTATATGGGTTGGTGCTTTGTAGACACACAACCATAGAAATAACATAGATGACAGAATCAATAGGCCAACTTGTAGAATTTAAGTATAATCTGCTGTTGACAACTCAACATGGGTGTTAGATGGGTCTAGCTCTGTCCATTTTGACACGTGCAGGAATTAAAAGACCCTTGTTCCAGGCAACAAAAAAACCTGTTTCTGATAATATTTTAGGTGCGAAAAGGGCCATGCAGTTGCTCAGTATTGAATCATTTCATATTTACAATGGCTACCGTAGTTTAAAAGTTATCAGAATTCAGGAGCTCCCTTGCAGTAATTGGGAGTCTTTCGTTGCACATTGATGCTAGTAACCCTCAGGTACTAAACAAGCACTGAACCTTGATTCTGTCAATTGTTGATTGTGTTATTCTATGTGTTATTCTCTGATAAACTAAATAACACAATTCATTATTAAGGAAATATGTCTGCAGGCTGATCTTTTCATTATTTTTATTTGGAGCATTAACAAGGTGTTGATAATTGTAACTTTTAAGACGTGTCACTCTTATAACACGACTCCCCTGTTTACAGTAATGAAAACTGATACAAAAAAATACACAAACTGTGTATTGATTGCAGGGAAAGCCTACCAATGGAAATAAGTGTGATAAGTAAGTTATTGGGTAACAGTAACAACTCTCACATTTAGGCTTCACCTGCTTGGTTTGTGTGGAAACAAATAGTAGTTTGGAAAAAGTTACTGTGTGTCTTAACAACTCATTCACGGCTTATTTCAAGCTTGTTGATCCATATGCCACAGGCAGGAAAAATGAAAAAAAAAAGAAATTAAAAAAATTATTTTGAAAAAAAAAAAAAAAAGAATTGGTGACGTCAAAAGACGTCATTGGCACTAATGGCACACTGAAAACGGCCGTCAAAAGACGTCATTGGCACTCAATGATGGACAATACTTGAACTGAGTTTAGGATAATACAACATCACACAACTTCATGCCTCTGGGAAATTACATTGACATTACTCACTGATTTAGTAAACACTTATTTTATTGTCTCCGCCAGGCCGAAAGGCATGGCGGGAGAGTATGTTTTGCACCCTGTCCGTCCGTCCGTCCGTCCGTGTGTCCTGTCCGTCCGTTAGCAGCTAATCTCCGGCACTCTTGGCCCGGTCGTTGCGAAACTGTGCACACACACTCCCTCGATGCCAATTCAGAACCTCTGCCCCAAATCTTTCACATGGGCCTGTTATAGCACCACCAGGAGGCCGATTTGTGCAAAACCCATCTACAGATTTGATCCAAACGTCATGCATCGGTACACAGTATCTCTATAGTCATGTGACCAACCCGGATCTGTCCGATTTTCCAGATTCCATCCTCATTGGCTAAAGTTGTCTTCCAAAGTTTGCAGGATTTGTCCGTTTTGTACAAAATGCCTCAAATCACGAACGCAGCTTGCGATTTCCTTGAAATTTCACATGCACATTCCCACTAGGCCTAGGAAGAAATGCCACCCTTTTCACATTGGCCTGTTATAGCGCCACCAGCAGGTCTAATTTAGCAAAACAATTTATTTGAACAAAATGCCTCAAATGCATGCATGCTGTGTCCGATTGCCGTGAAAGGCCTAAGAAGAAATGCCACTCTTTTCACATTGGCCTATTATAGCGCCACCAGGAGGCCACAATAACGTACCTGACTTGGCGGAGACCTGTGCTCCGAGGAGCACTTTTTCTAGTTTTATTTTTCCTGTTTAACATTTCTCAATTATGCCTGTGGATATAACTGTCTATTTATTGTTCAGTATTTGATACTATATTGAATTGAGTTAGGTTATGGAATCTAAAGCTAGTTATTGATTTTGGATGATTTGTGTGGTAATGAAGCATATAGCCTACACTAATTATACGCTGAATGCTGTTCATGTATGTTTTTGTAATAGCTTGTTTAATTAGAACTTTGTTGATCAATAGATTTTCACATAAAATCAACACTGCCATACATTGGTTGTCAATGGCCATCATAGACAAACTACAATTGCACAGTTCCTTTTTTTGTCAAAGTAGAGTCCCCCTAGTTGGACATTCTCATCATGAATACATGATACTTGGTAAATGGTGCATTTATATAGCGCTTTTATCTAAAGCACTTTACATAGATTGTGCATTACATTCACCCATTCACACACATTCATACACCGATGGCGGAGGAAACCATGCAAGGCACCAACCTGCTCATCGGGAGCAATTAGGGGTTCAGCGTCTTGCTCAAGGACACTTTAACAGTAACTCTTCTGGGGGAGCCCGGGATCGAACTGGAAATCTCACGGCTTCCATCCGGCCGCTCTACCGGCCACTCTACCCCTGAATCAATCAAATCTTCTTCCTCAACAACTTCTGCTCCATTTTGTCCCTTTTTTAGCCTATAACTAACTATGAGTTGTTTTATTTCCTTTCCAAACTCTTCGTGCAGTTTACCAAAGTCCTCCATAGCTTCTGTTCCAAACACAGAACAATCCCCCTGGTGTAGGGCGGGACCATTAACAGGCACCACATTTGCATTTCTCTTGGGACATTTGCATGTTCTCTTGAGTAAGGATTGGCGTTTCAGTTTGACTATTGGCTGAGAGGAAATGGGTGGAGCATGAAGTATTAGTAGGGAGCCAGCGCTGGGTGCCTGGCCCATTCCTGGTCCTGGGTTCTGCAGTGGTGTTGACATGCCTGGCCCTGGGCTCAACCGAGTCATAGAATGTGGTACTTGCTGCGTGCTGCCACTCGACATGACTGGACTCCCAGACAGACCACCGGCAGAAAATGTAATACTTGATTAACTAACTGCAACAAATCCAGTGTCAGTCTGATCTGTAGTGGATGGAAAAGAAGAATATCTATAGATTTGCGATCTCATCATGATTTCTATAAGACGGTATTGAAGGTAAGTAAAATGTTGTAATTTGTACCACACATAGGTGATTCAACTTCAAAGGGGACACACGCCCATGTCTACATTTGTCCCCAGTCTGTAGGATACAGATTTGTTTGTGTCTGTAAGTGACCAGTAATTATGATACTTGAAAAAGTATACTAAATTATTTATAATTTGCTACAATCATTATTATAAAGCATTATGCGTATTTATGAGTTCTCATACAGTGTTATAAGCAGATTATAGTGCATTTTAAAGTTTACTGTATAAGGTATTATAGACAGGATTCATAGGAAGTGTCACCAGTTAGGTCACACTTTCTCATCTGCATGTCACGAAAAGATATAAGAGTGTCTTACCTGTTTCAATGTTGAAATCCTGATGTAGGTCTGGAGAGACAGAGGAAGTATTAAGACAGGCTATGACGTTTCATCAACAAGGACCAGCTCACTCACTCTGACATATCTCTGGTGTCTCCCTGTCTTTTTATATATTTCAGTGTGCAATTCCTTCAATGGGGGAAGTCACAAGTCAGATATCTATCTCTATTGTTTACATGAAGAGAGGACGTTAATTATAAATGCTCTGAAGGGATCATGTGACCTGATTAAGAAAAGTTACATTTGCATCATTGAGAGAGGGAAGACAACAGCAAAAGAGGATTGATCTAATCAAGGTTCAAGAGTTAACTACTGTATCTTCATAGTTCCATTTATTTGGATATACATTACTATGACTATGATATACTATACATATATATATATAGGTATACATATTGAACTCTTGGTTCAATAAAACCCTAAAGTCCAGTTTATAGACGACATACACAGAAATTACCGTTCACATGCGCAAGGCATCTTTATTGACAAACAAGGGCGATTCCCTCTATAATATGTGAATAAAAGAACAGCAAATTAATGATATTTAAACAATACGACCTGATATATCACGAAGGCAATTCGTTCCACATCACAGTCTGCATGCAAACAAGCGTTCGGTTGAGCGCCTGGAGAATTCTGAAGTTCTTATCTATTACATTCAGTTTATCAACGCTGTGGCTATCAAGGCCTTCCTTCTTACTGGAGCACAGCTACTGTGCTCCACACTCTATAAAGTATAGGTTGACGGCCCAAGGTTCCACAATAGACCATCAACATACATAAATACACACGCACTCACGCACACACACACCCACACACCCATCATCATCATCGGCGGTCACTCCCTTGTGGGTCTTCAGGTGGGCATAGAGGCCGATTCTGGACCCGATTATTCTTGTGCAGTGTTTTCCTCACGGACAAGGTTTCTCCAGGTCGCCCTGTCTGTTGCCATGTCTTACCAAGATTTAAGGTCTATGTGGCACTTCCTCATGGTTGTCTTAATGTTATCCTTAAACCTCTTCTTTTGGCCTCCAGGGGCCCGTTTCCCTTTAACTAGCTGGGAATAAAAGAACACACACACACACACACACACACACACACACACACACACACACACACACACACACACACACACACACACACACACACACACACACACACACACAATTTTAAGATTCATGGTAAAATTCACCAGGAGTCAAATTCAGTTCTTCTTGATGAGTCTTAATCCTCTGGAGTCGGCCATACCAGCCCTGAAGAACAAGGACAGTTATTTTGTATTTTAAAACAAATTCATACACAACATTGGCATGGACTTTAAACTTTTAACTAATTTCTTTGGGAATTCTGTCTGATTCCCAGCCAGGAAGAGACTAAATCACTTGATTATTATGGTGGTATATGGGTTGGTGCTTTGTAAACATACACAACCATAGAAATAACATAGATGACAGAATCAATAGGCCAACGTGTAGAATTTAAGTATAATCTGCTGTTGACAACTCAACATGGGTGTTAGATGGGTCTAGCTCTGTCCATTTTGACACATGCAGGAATCAAAAGACCCTTGTTTTAGGCAGCAACATTTTTCTGATAATATTTTAGGTGCGAAAAGGGCCATGCAGTTGCTCAGTATTGAATCATTTCATATTTACAATGGCTATCGTAGTTTAAAAGTTTATCAGAATGCAGAAGCTCCCTTGCAGTAATTGGGAGTCTTTCGTTGCACATTGATGCTAGTAACCCTCAGGTACTAAACAAGCACTGAACCTTGATTCTGTCAATTGTTGTTTGTGTTATTCTATGTGTTATTCTCTGATAAACTAAATAACACAATTCATTATTAAGGAAATATGTCTGCAGGCTGATTTTTTCGTTATTTTTATTTGGAGCATTAACGAGGTGTTGATAATTGTAATTTTTAAGACGTGTCACTCTTATAACACAACTCCCCTGTTTACAGTATAAAGAGTCTATTGCAGCCCATTTGATTATGTGATGAAAAACTGTTGCTATAGACTGTGTTTTGAACATCATCTGTCTTCATATACAGATCCTTTATACAGTAATGATGCCAATCACCCCCTCTCTCCAAACGTCATGCATCGGTACACAGTATCTCTATAGTCATGTGACCAACCCGGATCTGTCCGATTTTCCAGATTCCATCCTCATTGGCTAAAGTTGTCTTCCAAAGTTTGCAGGATTTGTCCGTTTTGTACAAAATGCCTCAAATCACGAACGCAGCTTGCGATTTCCTTGAAATTTCACATGCACATTCCCACTAGGCCTAGGAAGAAATGCCACCCTTTTCACATTGGCCTGTTATAGCGCCACCAGCAGGTCTAATTTAGCAAAACAATTTATTTGAACAAAATGCCTCAAATGCATGCATGCTGTGTCCGATTGCCGTGAAAGGCCTAAGAAGAAATGCCACTCTTTTCACATTGGCCTATTATAGCGCCACCAGGAGGCCACAATAACGTACCTGACTTGGCGGAGACCTGTGCTCCGAGGAGCACTTTTTCTAGTTTTATTTTTCCTGTTTAACATTTCTCAATTATGCCTGTGGATATAACTGTCTATTTATTGTTCAGTATTTGATACTATATTGAATTGAGTTAGGTTATGGAATCTAAAGCTAGTTATTGATTTTGGATGATTTGTGTGGTAATGAAGCATATAGCCTACACTAATTATACGCTGAATGCTGTTCATGTATGTTTTTGTAATAGCTTGTTTAATTAGAACTTTGTTGATCAATAGATTTTCACATAAAATCAACACTGCCATACATTGGTTGTCAATGGCCATCATAGACAAACTACAATTGCACAGTTCCTTTTTTTGTCAAAGTAGAGTCCCCCTAGTTGGACATTCTCATCATGAATACATGATACTTGGTAAATGGTGCATTTATATAGCGCTTTTATCTAAAGCACTTTACATAGATTGTGCATTACATTCACCCATTCACACACATTCATACACCGATGGCGGAGGAAACCATGCAAGGCACCAACCTGCTCATCGGGAGCAATTAGGGGTTCAGCGTCTTGCTCAAGGACACTTTAACAGTAACTCTTCTGGGGGAGCCCGGGATCGAACTGGAAATCTCACGGCTTCCATCCGGCCGCTCTACCGGCCACTCTACCCCTGAATCAATCAAATCTTCTTCCTCAACAACTTCTGCTCCATTTTGTCCCTTTTTTAGCCTATAACTAACTATGAGTTGTTTTATTTCCTTTCCAAACTCTTCGTGCAGTTTACCAAAGTCCTCCATAGCTTCTGTTCCAAACACAGAACAATCCCCCTGGTGTAGGGCGGGACCATTAACAGGCACCACATTTGCATTTCTCTTGGGACATTTGCATGTTCTCTTGAGTAAGGATTGGCGTTTCAGTTTGACTATTGGCTGAGAGGAAATGGGTGGAGCATGAAGTATTAGTAGGGAGCCAGCGCTGGGTGCCTGGCCCATTCCTGGTCCTGGGTTCTGCAGTGGTGTTGACATGCCTGGCCCTGGGCTCAACCGAGTCATAGAATGTGGTACTTGCTGCGTGCTGCCACTCGACATGACTGGACTCCCAGACAGACCACCGGCAGAAAATGTAATACTTGATTAACTAACTGCAACAAATCCAGTGTCAGTCTGATCTGTAGTGGATGGAAAAGAAGAATATCTATAGATTTGCGATCTCATCATGATTTCTATAAGACGGTATTGAAGGTAAGTAAAATGTTGTAATTTGTACCACACATAGGTGATTCAACTTCAAAGGGGACACACGCCCATGTCTACATTTGTCCCCAGTCTGTAGGATACAGATTTGTTTGTGTCTGTAAGTGACCAGTAATTATGATACTTGAAAAAGTATACTAAATTATTTATAATTTGCTACAATCATTATTATAAAGCATTATGCGTATTTATGAGTTCTCATACAGTGTTATAAGCAGATTATAGTGCATTTTAAAGTTTACTGTATAAGGTATTATAGACAGGATTCATAGGAAGTGTCACCAGTTAGGTCACACTTTCTCATCTGCATGTCACGAAAAGATATAAGAGTGTCTTACCTGTTTCAATGTTGAAATCCTGATGTAGGTCTGGAGAGACAGAGGAAGTATTAAGACAGGCTATGACGTTTCATCAACAAGGACCAGCTCACTCACTCTGACATATCTCTGGTGTCTCCCTGTCTTTTTATATATTTCAGTGTGCAATTCCTTCAATGGGGGAAGTCACAAGTCAGATATCTATCTCTATTGTTTACATGAAGAGAGGACGTTAATTATAAATGCTCTGAAGGGATCATGTGACCTGATTAAGAAAAGTTACATTTGCATCATTGAGAGAGGGAAGACAACAGCAAAAGAGGATTGATCTAATCAAGGTTCAAGAGTTAACTACTGTATCTTCATAGTTCCATTTATTTGGATATACATTACTATGACTATGATATACTATACATATATATATATAGGTATACATATTGAACTCTTGGTTCAATAAAACCCTAAAGTCCAGTTTATAGACGACATACACAGAAATTACCGTTCACATGCGCAAGGCATCTTTATTGACAAACAAGGGCGATTCCCTCTATAATATGTGAATAAAAGAACAGCAAATTAATGATATTTAAACAATACGACCTGATATATCACGAAGGCAATTCGTTCCACATCACAGTCTGCATGCAAACAAGCGTTCGGTTGAGCGCCTGGAGAATTCTGAAGTTCTTATCTATTACATTCAGTTTATCAACGCTGTGGCTATCAAGGCCTTCCTTCTTACTGGAGCACAGCTACTGTGCTCCACACTCTATAAAGTATAGGTTGACGGCCCAAGGTTCCACAATAGACCATCAACATACATAAATACACACGCACTCACGCACACACACACCCACACACCCATCATCATCATCGGCGGTCACTCCCTTGTGGGTCTTCAGGTGGGCATAGAGGCCGATTCTGGACCCGATTATTCTTGTGCAGTGTTTTCCTCACGGACAAGGTTTCTCCAGGTCGCCCTGTCTGTTGCCATGTCTTACCAAGATTTAAGGTCTATGTGGCACTTCCTCATGGTTGTCTTAATGTTATCCTTAAACCTCTTCTTTTGGCCTCCAGGGGCCCGTTTCCCTTTAACTAGCTGGGAATAAAAGAACACACACACACACACACACACACACACACACACACACACACACACACACACACACACACACACACACACACACACACACACACACACACAATTTTAAGATTCATGGTAAAATTCACCAGGAGTCAAATTCAGTTCTTCTTGATGAGTCTTAATCCTCTGGAGTCGGCCATACCAGCCCTGAAGAACAAGGACAGTTATTTTGTATTTTAAAACAAATTCATACACAACATTGGCATGGACTTTAAACTTTTAACTAATTTCTTTGGGAATTCTGTCTGATTCCCAGCCAGGAAGAGACTAAATCACTTGATTATTATGGTGGTATATGGGTTGGTGCTTTGTAAACATACACAACCATAGAAATAACATAGATGACAGAATCAATAGGCCAACGTGTAGAATTTAAGTATAATCTGCTGTTGACAACTCAACATGGGTGTTAGATGGGTCTAGCTCTGTCCATTTTGACACATGCAGGAATCAAAAGACCCTTGTTTTAGGCAGCAACATTTTTCTGATAATATTTTAGGTGCGAAAAGGGCCATGCAGTTGCTCAGTATTGAATCATTTCATATTTACAATGGCTATCGTAGTTTAAAAGTTTATCAGAATGCAGAAGCTCCCTTGCAGTAATTGGGAGTCTTTCGTTGCACATTGATGCTAGTAACCCTCAGGTACTAAACAAGCACTGAACCTTGATTCTGTCAATTGTTGTTTGTGTTATTCTATGTGTTATTCTCTGATAAACTAAATAACACAATTCATTATTAAGGAAATATGTCTGCAGGCTGATTTTTTCGTTATTTTTATTTGGAGCATTAACGAGGTGTTGATAATTGTAATTTTTAAGACGTGTCACTCTTATAACACAACTCCCCTGTTTACAGTATAAAGAGTCTATTGCAGCCCATTTGATTATGTGATGAAAAACTGTTGCTATAGACTGTGTTTTGAACATCATCTGTCTTCATATACAGATCCTTTATACAGTAATGATGCCAATCACCCCCTCTCTCCAAACGTCATGCATCGGTACACAGTATCTCTATAGTCATGTGACCAACCCGGATCTGTCCGATTTTCCAGATTCCATCCTCATTGGCTAAAGTTGTCTTCCAAAGTTTGCAGGATTTGTCCGTTTTGTACAAAATGCCTCAAATCACGAACGCAGCTTGCGATTTCCTTGAAATTTCACATGCACATTCCCACTAGGCCTAGGAAGAAATGCCACCCTTTTCACATTGGCCTGTTATAGCGCCACCAGCAGGTCTAATTTAGCAAAACAATTTATTTGAACAAAATGCCTCAAATGCATGCATGCTGTGTCCGATTGCCGTGAAAGGCCTAAGAAGAAATGCCACTCTTTTCACATTGGCCTATTATAGCGCCACCAGGAGGCCACAATAACGTACCTGACTTGGCGGAGACCTGTGCTCCGAGGAGCACTTTTTCTAGTTTTATTTTTCCTGTTTAACATTTCTCAATTATGCCTGTGGATATAACTGTCTATTTATTGTTCAGTATTTGATACTATATTGAATTGAGTTAGGTTATGGAATCTAAAGCTAGTTATTGATTTTGGATGATTTGTGTGGTAATGAAGCATATAGCCTACACTAATTATACGCTGAATGCTGTTCATGTATGTTTTTGTAATAGCTTGTTTAATTAGAACTTTGTTGATCAATAGATTTTCACATAAAATCAACACTGCCATACATTGGTTGTCAATGGCCATCATAGACAAACTACAATTGCACAGTTCCTTTTTTTGTCAAAGTAGAGTCCCCCTAGTTGGACATTCTCATCATGAATACATGATACTTGGTAAATGGTGCATTTATATAGCGCTTTTATCTAAAGCACTTTACATAGATTGTGCATTACATTCACCCATTCACACACATTCATACACCGATGGCGGAGGAAACCATGCAAGGCACCAACCTGCTCATCGGGAGCAATTAGGGGTTCAGCGTCTTGCTCAAGGACACTTTAACAGTAACTCTTCTGGGGGAGCCCGGGATCGAACTGGAAATCTCACGGCTTCCATCCGGCCGCTCTACCGGCCACTCTACCCCTGAATCAATCAAATCTTCTTCCTCAACAACTTCTGCTCCATTTTGTCCCTTTTTTAGCCTATAACTAACTATGAGTTGTTTTATTTCCTTTCCAAACTCTTCGTGCAGTTTACCAAAGTCCTCCATAGCTTCTGTTCCAAACACAGAACAATCCCCCTGGTGTAGGGCGGGACCATTAACAGGCACCACATTTGCATTTCTCTTGGGACATTTGCATGTTCTCTTGAGTAAGGATTGGCGTTTCAGTTTGACTATTGGCTGAGAGGAAATGGGTGGAGCATGAAGTATTAGTAGGGAGCCAGCGCTGGGTGCCTGGCCCATTCCTGGTCCTGGGTTCTGCAGTGGTGTTGACATGCCTGGCCCTGGGCTCAACCGAGTCATAGAATGTGGTACTTGCTGCGTGCTGCCACTCGACATGACTGGACTCCCAGACAGACCACCGGCAGAAAATGTAATACTTGATTAACTAACTGCAACAAATCCAGTGTCAGTCTGATCTGTAGTGGATGGAAAAGAAGAATATCTATAGATTTGCGATCTCATCATGATTTCTATAAGACGGTATTGAAGGTAAGTAAAATGTTGTAATTTGTACCACACATAGGTGATTCAACTTCAAAGGGGACACACGCCCATGTCTACATTTGTCCCCAGTCTGTAGGATACAGATTTGTTTGTGTCTGTAAGTGACCAGTAATTATGATACTTGAAAAAGTATACTAAATTATTTATAATTTGCTACAATCATTATTATAAAGCATTATGCGTATTTATGAGTTCTCATACAGTGTTATAAGCAGATTATAGTGCATTTTAAAGTTTACTGTATAAGGTATTATAGACAGGATTCATAGGAAGTGTCACCAGTTAGGTCACACTTTCTCATCTGCATGTCACGAAAAGATATAAGAGTGTCTTACCTGTTTCAATGTTGAAATCCTGATGTAGGTCTGGAGAGACAGAGGAAGTATTAAGACAGGCTATGACGTTTCATCAACAAGGACCAGCTCACTCACTCTGACATATCTCTGGTGTCTCCCTGTCTTTTTATATATTTCAGTGTGCAATTCCTTCAATGGGGGAAGTCACAAGTCAGATATCTATCTCTATTGTTTACATGAAGAGAGGACGTTAATTATAAATGCTCTGAAGGGATCATGTGACCTGATTAAGAAAAGTTACATTTGCATCATTGAGAGAGGGAAGACAACAGCAAAAGAGGATTGATCTAATCAAGGTTCAAGAGTTAACTACTGTATCTTCATAGTTCCATTTATTTGGATATACATTACTATGACTATGATATACTATACATATATATATATAGGTATACATATTGAACTCTTGGTTCAATAAAACCCTAAAGTCCAGTTTATAGACGACATACACAGAAATTACCGTTCACATGCGCAAGGCATCTTTATTGACAAACAAGGGCGATTCCCTCTATAATATGTGAATAAAAGAACAGCAAATTAATGATATTTAAACAATACGACCTGATATATCACGAAGGCAATTCGTTCCACATCACAGTCTGCATGCAAACAAGCGTTCGGTTGAGCGCCTGGAGAATTCTGAAGTTCTTATCTATTACATTCAGTTTATCAACGCTGTGGCTATCAAGGCCTTCCTTCTTACTGGAGCACAGCTACTGTGCTCCACACTCTATAAAGTATAGGTTGACGGCCCAAGGTTCCACAATAGACCATCAACATACATAAATACACACGCACTCACGCACACACACACCCACACACCCATCATCATCATCGGCGGTCACTCCCTTGTGGGTCTTCAGGTGGGCATAGAGGCCGATTCTGGACCCGATTATTCTTGTGCAGTGTTTTCCTCACGGACAAGGTTTCTCCAGGTCGCCCTGTCTGTTGCCATGTCTTACCAAGATTTAAGGTCTATGTGGCACTTCCTCATGGTTGTCTTAATGTTATCCTTAAACCTCTTCTTTTGGCCTCCAGGGGCCCGTTTCCCTTTAACTAGCTGGGAATAAAAGAACACACACACACACACACACACACACACACACACACACACACACACACACACACACACACACACACACACACACACACACACACACACACACACACAATTTTAAGATTCATGGTAAAATTCACCAGGAGTCAAATTCAGTTCTTCTTGATGAGTCTTAATCCTCTGGAGTCGGCCATACCAGCCCTGAAGAACAAGGACAGTTATTTTGTATTTTAAAACAAATTCATACACAACATTGGCATGGACTTTAAACTTTTAACTAATTTCTTTGGGAATTCTGTCTGATTCCCAGCCAGGAAGAGACTAAATCACTTGATTATTATGGTGGTATATGGGTTGGTGCTTTGTAAACATACACAACCATAGAAATAACATAGATGACAGAATCAATAGGCCAACGTGTAGAATTTAAGTATAATCTGCTGTTGACAACTCAACATGGGTGTTAGATGGGTCTAGCTCTGTCCATTTTGACACATGCAGGAATCAAAAGACCCTTGTTTTAGGCAGCAACATTTTTCTGATAATATTTTAGGTGCGAAAAGGGCCATGCAGTTGCTCAGTATTGAATCATTTCATATTTACAATGGCTATCGTAGTTTAAAAGTTTATCAGAATGCAGAAGCTCCCTTGCAGTAATTGGGAGTCTTTCGTTGCACATTGATGCTAGTAACCCTCAGGTACTAAACAAGCACTGAACCTTGATTCTGTCAATTGTTGTTTGTGTTATTCTATGTGTTATTCTCTGATAAACTAAATAACACAATTCATTATTAAGGAAATATGTCTGCAGGCTGATTTTTTCGTTATTTTTATTTGGAGCATTAACGAGGTGTTGATAATTGTAATTTTTAAGACGTGTCACTCTTATAACACAACTCCCCTGTTTACAGTATAAAGAGTCTATTGCAGCCCATTTGATTATGTGATGAAAAACTGTTGCTATAGACTATGTTTTGAACATCATCTGTCTTCATATACAGATCCTTTATACAGTAATGATGCCAATCACCCCCTCTCTCCCTCCCTCTCTCTTACAGAGTAACACAAGGAGTACCAGGAGGTTCCCAGCAAAATGACTCAATAATGGCTATTCAAAAATAGCAGATATACAAGCTCATAGAGCACCCGAGCTTGTAGATCTGCTATTTTTGAAAATCTTTTTTTTTTAAAGGGGAAAATTGTATAACTCAAATCTTTGCCTCTGGGGGTCCCTGGCACAACACATTTTCAGGTGGGGGTCCGTGGCCAAAATACATATCAATTTGGGGGTCAACAAACCAAAAAAAAAGTTTAAAGAGAACCACTGCTTTGCTGCAACCTTTAATGCCACCCACCCACCCACCAGCAGGAGCGCTAGCGGGCTAGCTGTCATTTATTTTGTTTGTATACGTCACGAGGGTCGAGACCAAAAAAAAAAAAAAAAAAAGAAGAAGCAGGGAGAGTCACGATAACAGAAGCTCTCTAAAGCTAAACCTCCAGCAACTCTAGTGTAAAGGTAAATATTAATACTCTGCTGCTGTTTATTCCTCCTAGACAATGACACCCACAACCAGGCACGTTTAACATTAGCCTACGCGATATAGCAGCGCACGTCGCCAGGTTTAACCCGGGTTAAACGGTAATACTAGTGTTATTTAGCCTAGCGTACCAAAGGTTAGCTTAGCTAGCGACACATTGAAGTGCCTCCTCCTTGCATTGAAGAAAGTTATTATAACCAGGTCACCGTCTAATGTTTATAAACCTGGCAATTAATGTTTAACGTTTGTAATTGAAAGCACGTGTGGCTATAAGAGGTTTGCTGCTGTGACTCACAGCCATGATGCAAAGTCATGAAAGTAACGATAGTCTTTAATAAGAAGAACTAAAGCAGCCACTGTGTGTGTGTGTGTGTGTGTGTGTGTGTGTGTGTGTGTCTGCTATCTATGCCAGTGATTCTCAAACTTTTTCATGTCAAGGACCCCCAAATTGACACTTATTAGCCCGCGGACCCCCATTTCAAAAGCTATGCCAGGGACCCCCATAAGAGAAGATTTTTTACGGATTTTTTTAAGGACCCCCAGTTTGACATGCATTAGGCTGGGGACCCCCATTTAATGGCATTTCTATCACTTGAACCGCAATTTATATTGTAAAATCTATGTCAATATAACTCTTTGAGAGTGTACAAATGGAACCAAATGGACCCGTTCATTTGGTTCCATTTGTACACTCTCAGAGTTACAGACCCATAAGGGTCCATTTGGTGCCTAATCTATCATTTAGCTGGGGACCCCCTGGAACTCCCTCAAGTACCCCTGGGGGTCCCCGGACCCCACTTTGAGAACCAATGATCTATGCGACCAATGCAAATGTTATTGGCGTATTAAATGAAGTGTTGCACCAGTCAGTCACCTGGAGCTCTCTTACATATCAGTGGTTCTCAAACTTTTTTTTGTGCCAAGGACCCCCAAATTGATGTGGGTTTGGCCGCGGACCCCCCCCATCTCAAAAAATATTTTGTGCCAGGGTGAGGGGACCCCCAGAAGCAAAGATCTGATTTAAAAATGTTCGCTTACAAATATATATATTTAAAGATTTGCACAAATTGTCAATTTTTTTCTAAAATAGCTGATCTGCAAGCTCGACGGCATGAGCTTGTATATTTTCGAATAGCATAACATATTATATCTGCTATTTTTGAATAGTATGTGGTTGAAGTGGTTAAAATGATTGTGATGCTATATTAACACATTTTGCTGGGGACCCCCTGGTACCTCCCCCCCAATGACCCCTGGCTGGGGGGGTCCCCGGACCCCACTTTGAGAACCAATGTTCTACATTTCATATTCTGTTTGATAGATGCCATCTGTCCTCCTGACAGCACCGTGTTGTCAGAGCCATGCATGATAGCAATGGAATTCTGAAAATCATGGGTCAGAAATGTAAACGACACTAGTAGGTACAGTCAGACATTAAGGCTAAAGGAATAACATAAAAAAGTCCTGGGGACTCGTTTCCATTGTGGTCCTATGTATTCAATTCATCAACATAGCATAAACATATAACACAATAATATGTTGTCATCAACAAATACAAAACACTATATGTACAAAGGAGAAAAGGATTGGTTGTCTTATTCCAGATGAAAACTATTCAAATATTTGACTTTAATTGTATAGTTTATACGAAATCACAAAGGGAAAGGAGACGAAGATATCTGTTTAGTGGACAGTCTTTGGCTACATAATAACAGCCAGACTGTAAATAAATAATACTGTGTCCCATGTAGGTTTTGGGGTCACTGAAGAAATCACTGATCCTCCCGTTACCCATGACAGTGTCGTAAACAAAAACCCGTGTGACATGACATTCGGTCCCTTTCCTTGCCTAACACTGCCCTGTGTGGCACGCTGGCTGAGATGTGTGGGTGGGCGGCTTGAAATAGAGAAGTTACTATGCTAATGTGTCCCGAGAGCGTTTATTTTTAAGACGAAAGTAAAAGTTGGAGTTCAGAGAAAGGTGTCAGAGAGGACATGGGGTGTTCAGCAAGGACCAGCATGGCAGCATCTTCTTTTTCTTGAATTGTCACTGTACTGTATAGGCGTATTTATAAGACAGAATGTCACAGCTGACAGATAAATTGTTTTATTTAGAGTAAATAGAATTACATTTTAGTATTGCAGAACTAATCATCTGGCTCTTGATAGGCTATTGGCTAATCACAGTATTGGCTCATGTGTCTGCTTAGTTACGAAAGAAAGGCTGCAGACTCTTACAAACACACACATGCTTGGATGATGATGTAAGTCACATCATAAACTATGCTTTTGTTTTTTGTTTGTGAACTTAGCTTGAGTAATATTTACAGCCTGACCGATGCCAGATTTTTGGCTCGATTACTGATGTTTTGTCTTGACATCAATTTGAAAAACTTAGATTTGATTAAAGTTTCTATTTGAGTACATTTAACTTATAAGCAAACAAATTAATTTAAAAATACACATGAATGGAACTTTAATGAAATACAAAAAAAATGCCAATGTACAAGCTCACAATGTGTCGCTTTATGAGTTTGTAGATCTGCTGTTTTTGAAAAGTTTTGTAGATTTTCGCCTTTAAATGCGGACACCAGGGTGAAACTGGTTAAAGGTAGGGTAAGTGATTTTCTTTGGTTAAAATAAGTGTTAAATAGCTCTATATTCTGATAGTACTCATTGCTGTAGAGTGTTTGTTCAGTAAAAGGAGTCTCCTTGTCTCTCCAGCTCTTTATAAAACAGAAAATGCATTTTCGTTTCAGTTTCATTTCCAATTTTATCCAATCAGGATAGAGAACTCAATCAGGATATAGATTAAACAAGTGAAATTGGAAGTGATGACACTAAGAAATGAGCAGGCAAGATTGGAACTGGATCACTAAATGAAGCTTAAAAATGGGTACTTTCTCCTGATTGGCTGAGATTTTGACACCTACCGGAAAATGTATTTTCTGTTTATTAAAGAGCTGGCGAGATGGGGAGACTCCTGTTACTGAACAAACACTCTATAGCAATGATTACTATCAGAATATAGTGCTTTAACCTTTTAACAAAATACTTTTTGTTTTAACCAAAAAATATCACTTACCCTACCTTTTAAGAATAAAAAAAAGTCATATAATGGCCAATAAATAGTTTGGGCTCTAGTATGAACGGATGATTGGCTTGTGAAATACCTAATGCTGTTACCTTCTTAGCTTATCAGCTGACAGAGATGAAGTTGTAGGCATGTTAATGTGTTAACTCGGCAGCTTTTTTCCCTTTTCAACATGTTTATTCAAGTCACATCACGAGTTTACAGGTGTAAAATAAGAGGTGAAATGATTTCCCATTCAAGCTTCCATGCAGTTCAAAGTCCAGTCCATAAGGAAAGAAATGACAAAATAACAATAAATCAAGTATAAATAAGGTGTGTACTTAATGTGTGGGATTGGAGTAGAGACAGTTCATAAAGTGATAGTGCCAGCTGGCAAACAAGTGTATCTGTCTTTTTACACAGAGTGAGCAAACAGGTGCATTCACTGTCATATACGTGCATAAAGTCAGTGGTAGTAAAAGTATCAATACTGCAATGTAGAACTACTCTGTTACACGTTAAAGTCAAGAATTAAACATTTACTTGAGGTAAAGTAGAAAAGTATTGGTTTCCCCCCCAAAAAACTTGAAAATAGCAGATCTACAAGTATCTATGTTTTGTAATAATAATCCAAATCTACAAAGTAACTAGTAACTACATTTTTCAAATAATTGTAGTGGAGTACAATAGTACAATATTTGCCTCTGAGATGTAGTGGAGTAGAAGTAAAAGTATTGGAAATTGGAAATATTCAAGTAAAGTACAAATACCTCAAAATTGTACTTAAGTACAGTACTTGAATGTACTCAGGTACATTCCACCACTGCATAAAGTGAGCAATTAAGCAAACAAGTGTATCTATTCACAGTTGTGTACATAAAGTGAGCAAACGGGTATATTTACTGTCATGCTACATAACGTGAGAGTGTGCCAATGTGAAAGCCTGCGCTTACCTCATGTCTAATACGAGTATAATTGATAAAAAAGAGATAACCAAGTTGCTTAACTATGGAGTGAGTCATTTGTTTGTATCACGCTTGAGCGTCACCTAAACATTTTATCTCTCTTATCCCATTAAGACCTGGAACTGTGTCATTTTTAGATTTGAGCTAAAAAGCATTATTTTACACTTTGGGCTATTCAAAAATAGCAGATATACAAGCTCATAGCGCGGCACCGAGTGCCGCGCTACGAGCTTGTAGATCTGCTATTTTTGAAAAATCGTGAAAATGTGTCCAAATCTTTGAATATATATATTTTTAAAGCAATTTTTTTTAACTCAAATCTTTGCTTCTGGGGGTCCCTGGAACAACATATTTGATGGGGGTCCGCGGCCAAATGCATATAATTTTGTGGGCCCTTGACATGAAAAAGTTTGAGCACCACTGATATAGAAACATACGTTTTTCAGAATACTGTTGAGATTTAGGAGACATGTAGAATCGGCTTCAGGTCTTAAATGGGTTATTGTGTTCAAAGAGTGCGTTCCGTTCGGCATTGCATTTCTATATTTGGAGCTATTGTAATGCAATGGGAGGGAGGGAGGGGAGGGGTGTAGCTTTGAATAAGAAGACAGGGTTGAGTGGTAGGTGTAGCTGTAGGCTAATCTACTCCCTAAAATACCCTCCTTTACTTGCTTAGAGATAATACAGGAGGGGGTTTGTGGTCCTGTCAGCAGCAGGGAGGGCAGCAGATCCACCAGGGCTGATCATTCCCCGGCCCAAGGGCACGAACCGATCCCCCTCAACATTCCTCTCGGCTAGCCCCTCACTCACAGACACAGCCCTGACCGGTTTGTTCCCCCCCCACGCAGACCGGGACTCTTTATCTACAACAACCGCTGCTGTGCTGATCCGTCCACATTTTCAATCCCACCCAGGTCTTCATGGTGTGAGAGTGTTACTTGATGGAGTCCAGGGAGGCACGTAATAAAGTGATGGTGTAAGGGAACCCGCAGCCACGACGGAGGTAGGCCTGTCACAATTATTACATCATCGTCTTTTTTTTTGCATAATCGTCATATTCGTTTCCGTGTTGAAAGATTTTCACACTTTTTCAAATATTAAAAAAAGCAGAAATAGCTGATCTACAAGCTTACAACGCGTCACGAAACGCGTTGTAAGCTTGTAGATCAGCTATTTCTGCTTTATTTAAAAGCAGAAATAGCGTCACTTATAGCTTACAACGCGTCAAGATCAGCTATGTCTGCTAAAAAGTATTAAATATGTCAATAATTTCTTTGTATATTTCAGTTATTTGTCATATCTGCCCTGTGCAATTTTTGATTACGACGCCTATAAAAGGCTTCATATGTTCCAATATTCAACGCCTAAACACAAAATTAAATTGTTAATCGCAATTATTTGAGTGACAATTAATCGTCAACTTAAACGTGTGATCGTGACAGCCCTACACGGAGGTGCTCAAGGAGCGCCTCGGAATGTTGCGCTGGTCGGTGCACCTGGAAGGAGGCCCGCGGAGAGTCAACCATGCCGCGGTGGCCGTGGGCCACAAGGTGTACTCCTTCGGAGGGTACTGCTCCGGGGAGGACTACGAGACGCTCCGGCAGATCGACGTGCACGTCTTCAACACGGGTACGTAGCGTAGCGTACGTGTGGGAACACGCGTTTGTTATGCTTCTGCGAAAAAGTGTCGTCGCTGTGCGACGTCGCTTGGTGAAAATTATGTATTTTTAACCCATTTAGACCTGAGACCGATTCTACAAAATGTCTTCTAAATCCTAACAGTTTTCTGAAAAACGTATTTTTTCTATATCAGTGGTGCTCAAACTTTTTCATGTCAAGGACCCTCAAAATGATATGTATTTGGCCGCCGGCCCCCATCTCAAAACATTTTGTTCCAGGGACCCCCCAGAAGCAAAGATTTGAGTTAAAAATGTTCGCTTGAAAACAATATATATATTCAAAGATTTGCACACATTTTCAAGTTTTTTCAAAAATAGCAGATCTACAAGGTCCAGGTCTAAATGGGTTAAAGGGATAGTTCACCCCCAAAATTACTCATTCCTAATAATTAGATTTTTGGCAGCGGTTCCGGTGGGAGACACACAGGAGACTCCTCTTTGTGTCTCCTACCGGAACTGCTGCCGGTCATCAAATTGTTGGTTCAAGTCTCCATGGGGTGACTAATCAATAGGAAAGAAAAGTCATTTTGGGGGTGAACTATCCCTTTTAAAGTGTCGATACCGCACACGACACTTTGTTTTGTTGATTTGTCTCTTCTCTCTGGGAAAAGTCTTCTTGCGTCTTTAGCTGAAAGGGCAGCCTATTCTAAACTGACTGTTATTCAAGGATAGCCCAGTGTCTCACATCATAGAAGTATGACGTTGCACTACTTGCTGACATTCCACCACTGACGTAGGCAGACCGTAGAGAATTCTGTTACTCTGTCATCCACGTCTTCCAGTGGTGGAAAGTAACTAAGTACATTTAATCAAATACTGTACTTAAGTACAATATTGAGGTATTTCTGTACTTTACTTGAGTATTTCCAATTCAGTACTTATAGTATAGGCATATTAGGCAAATATTGTACTTTTGCTCCACGACAATTATTTGAAAACTTTAGTTACTTTATAGATTTTGATTATTATTACAAAACATACATTAACCACTTCAGCCCTATATACATTTTGGCTATTTTCAAAAGACTTTTATACATTTGAAAACTTGAAATGGGACATTCTGCATATTGAGTACTTATACTTTTGGTACTTTAAGTACATTTTGATGCCAATACTTTTGTACTTTTACCCAAGTACATTTTGAATTCCAGACTTTCTCTTGTAACAGAGTGTTTCTACATTGCAGTATTGATACTTTTACTTAAGTATAAAATGTGAGTACTTTTCCACCAACTGCCATCTACACAGGTGTTGTCTTTAGGTAGTTCCGGTTTCTCTTGGAAATACAAATTGACCTGTTTACTTTCCCTCTGACCTGTTTTTCCTCAGTGTGTTGAAACACCTGTTTTACAACTTACAAACCCTAACCCTAGCTGCCACTGCCCCACCATGAAAGTAATCTTTATACAGCACATGATAGAGATGATTGAAATGTAAATGACACCGCCCAGATCTTTTGTTTCACTGTTTATCTCACCACTGTCTTTGATATTGACTTGATTGCAGAGCTCGATGTTGTCTAGACTCCCTTTTTGATTTTCTCCCTTCTTCGGCCTTTTGAATTGCTTACTGTAGTTCTTTATGAAATGCTGAATCTCAGGTTGTACTTTGGCCCGTTCTCCGTTGCAACGAGGTAGACTCGTTTTATAGACAATGCACAGGAAGTGTTTCAGGCTTTACTCAGAATTTGGGGTTTCTGGTATTCAATTGATCATTTTGGAATTGGTTCAAATGCACCACATTTATTTCCTGGTCTTTGCTTTGCATGTCAAGTTGGCTAAGAGTGTTACTGCTGTATGAGTTCATAATTTTGTTTATTGCTGCTTTAACCCATTAAGACCTCAGGCGATTCTTAAAAATGTTTTCTAAATCCTAACAGTTTTTTGAAAAAAAAAAAAAAAAAAAGTCAAGATTTTTCAAAAATAGCAGATCTACAAGCTCATAGCGCGGCACTCGGTGCCGCGCTATGAGCTTGTATATCTGCTATTTTTGAATAGCCAAAGAAATCTAAAGTGACACAGATGCGTTCCAGGTCTAAATGGGTTAAATGTATATTTAATCTTAATTGCATTATTACCAGCATTTGCCAAGCAGTTGTTAGACCATGACATTCTTTCACATTTATAATTCATATATTTCCTCCGCTGGTCAGATCTTAACCTACAGTATGTTACGTATATGTGCTCTCATACTCTATGTAGTAGCATTTCTATTTGTTTTACTGCTTGTATGCTGTTGTGTGATTTGTGTCATTTTTTTATTCTCTGTAAAGCATCTTGTAACCTTGTTTTGAAATAACATACGTTCTATACAAATAACATTTAACCATTTGAAATCACAAATGGACTCTCTAGTCTCTCCAGTAAATACTTGTAGTAGCATTCAAGGCTTTTGGTTTTGGGCCTATGTGACACAGACCAACTGCCCTTTAAAGGAGTAGTTCACCCAAAAAATTACTTCTTTTCTATCAATTGCACACCCCATGAAGCCTTGAATCCATGATTTATTTTTGTTTTTGTCGCATTCCTAAGTTAATAATTTGATTCCCGTCTCCTACCGGCTAATATATCCGTTAGGAGACACAAAGTAGATTCTTTGAGTCTCCTACCGGAAATACACCCAGTCATCAAATTATTGGCTTAGGAATGCCACAAAAACAAAAATAAATCCCTGAATTGAAGCCTTCATGGGGTGTGCAATTGATAGAAAATAAGTCATTTTTAAAACTATTTGTTTTACCAGTATTTACCCTCAGAATGTGAAAAATAGGATTCTTATGTCTGCTACAAGATTGTTGCAAACCCACTTAAGTTTTAGCACTAAAGGTTCTTTAAAAATGTACACGTAATATGCAGGACAGGTAGTACCTACATTTCTCAAAAAGAAAAACAACTTTATTGTGGTTAGTGTGTAGTACTCCATTCCATGCAGCATATACATTTTATTTTCCTTTTCTCTGACTACATTTCAGTGTCTTTGAAGTGGACGAAGTTGCCCCCAGTAAGAACCGGAGGAAGAGAACATGCGCGCGAGGTTCCCTACATGCGCTACGGTCATACAGCTGTGCTGTTGGACGACATCATCTACATCTGGGGGGGCCGCAATGACACGGAGGGGGCTTGCAACGTGCTGTATGCATTCGATGTCTGTAAGTAAACCGTAAAACAGAATGCCCGTTGCCCCCGTAACACTCCGCATTGAAAAGAATGTCGAGGTGCATCGTGCACGGACCCAACAGTAGAATGAAAACAAACAAAAAAACAGCCAGCACTCAGCGATGTCCTTTCATTGATTTATTTACCGCACTCAGAAAAAGGAACGAACGCGTTTCGACGTGATCGGACGCCGAGGAAGACAGATCAGGAAGAAACGCGTCCTTTTAACCCTTTAAGACCTGGAACGCATCTGTGTCAATTTTTCATTTGAGCTAAAAAAGCATTATTTTACACTTTGGCTATTCAAAAATAGCAGATCTACAAGCTCGTAGCTACGAGCTTGTAGATCTGCTATTTTTGAAAAATCGTGAAAACTCGTTCGTGCAAACCTTTTGAATATATATTCCCTGGAACAACAGATTTTGAGTTGGGGGTCCGCGGCCAAATACATATCATTTTGGGGGTCCTTGACACAAGTTTGAGAACCACTGATATAGAAACATACGTTTTTTCAGAATACTGTTGGGATTTAGAAGACATTCGTAGAATCGGCCTCAGGTCTTAATGGGTTAAATCAATGAAACGTCATCATTGAGTGCTGGCTGTTTTCTTGTTTTCATTTCATGCCTGTAAAACCTGCCCCATTGTTGTTTTCATGTCTGTAAAACCTGCCCCATTGTTGTTTTCATGTCTGTAAAACCTGCCCCATTGTTGATGTTATAAGTGACATATTCCTTTCTAACTGAAGATACACCCGTGTGGTGGATCGATGCCAAGGGAGAAAGAAACTGTCTTTGTAAGACAGAGGTAGATAGATGGTTACAAAGGGAGTCTTTACCGGTGCGCCTCAGCCCTAAAACGGCCGGTCCGGTGCGTCACAGGGGCAGGGACAACAGATGCAGAAGAGAGAAACGCTGGAGCAGCACGGACAGCTTAAGCCTTTTATTTTTAAGGTGCAAGTATAAAAAGTGTGAGTGACGTTTCGGTCTTTCGACCTTCCTCAGAGTCATCTGAAAAAAAAAAGTCATGACTCTGAGGAAGGTCGAAAGACCGAAACGTCACTCACACTTTTTATACTTGCACCTTAACCCATTAACACATTGACCGCTAGAGGTTAATCTCATAATGTACTCACCAGTGCCAACGTTTTATTGTTGTTTTTTGTTTTTTTCACGTCGCCACAGATCTTGTTAAAATCCTTAAGATTGAGCTGTGCACTGTTTGTAAACATCGCGGAGATCTCACTGCTTCTACCAGTGAAGACCACGTGTCAAACGGAGCCGCCATGTTTGAGTTCTGACCGTTTAAGTTAACATGGGAAATGCGAGGATGAAAAACTACATGTTTACAGGGGCTTTTACAGGGGTTTTTGGGTACGACTTAGAATGGAGACAGACGGGAAACAAAAAACGTGATCGCACTTCCGGTCGAGATCGGGTGGTGTTACACTGAAAATGGTCCCCCTAGAAAATTAAAAAAAAAAAAGGAAAAAGCACCACAGCCCGTAGGCTACGGGATTGGCGCTTAACCGTTGGATTTAACGGCCCGTAGAACTACGGGCCCGGCGGTAAATGTGTTAAGACCTGGAACGCATCTGTGTCACTTTAGATTTCTTTGGCTATTCAAAATTAGCAGATATACAAGCTCATGGCGCGCGATATGAGCTTGTAGATCTGCTATTTTTAAAAATCTTAACTTTTTTTTTTTTTTTCAAAAAACTGTTAGGACTTAGAAAACATTTTTAAGAATCGCCTCAGGTCTTAATGGGTTAATAATAAAAGGCTTAAACTGTCCGTGCTGCTCCAGCGTTTCTCTCTTCTGTAGATAGATGGTTGTTTCCATTTATAGTAAAGCTGTAACAACTGCAATAATGTGCGATACTTGTTCTCTCCACATGCTCTCCAACGTTCTCTCAGCCGTTGGAGCGAAGCCGGAGAGCTTTGCAGGAATGTCTTGAGTTAATGAAACGTATGAATGGTCCTTAGACACCCACAGATGGTTCACGCCCAAGATTTCTGGGACAGTTCCAGGGGCGAGGGACGGCCACTCGGCCTGTGTCTTGGGGAAGGTCATGTATATCTTTGGAGGATACGAGCAGCTGGTGAGTTCTCGTCCCCCTCTCCTCGCTTTGAGACTTTTGCTTCTGTGGGGTTTTGAAAACCAACGATTTAACTCCTCTCTTCCTTCCTGTGCTTCTTTTACAGGCTGACTGCTTCTCCAACGACATCCACAAGCTGGACACCACCACAATGGTCTGGTCTTTAATTAACGCCAGAGTGAGTTGAACCCACCAACCCGGTTCATTGTTTCGCTAAACCAAATGACACCCGCGTTAACTCCCTGTCCGCAGCCTGTCTTGCTCCGATCCATCCGAGTACAAACATGAACGAATAGAGAGGGCCAAGAGGAGAAATGCATGGGGTAGAATGGAGTGGGCACTGCTGGGCAAGGTGTCAGCTTACGATAAAAGCACTGTGTTGGAACTCGGCAGGCCAACAGGGGATTCCAGGGGTTGGCATTACACACGGCCACAGACATGCCTGGTGGTCATATTGACTGGACGCACACAGGCACTGCTCTTGCTTGCTAATGCAGTTCGCTGGTAGGCAGCCAAAGTACAACAACAAGCCTCATGGCGGATTATATACCCTCCTCATGGGGGGGTAACTAACAATACTTTGTTGTAGGGTTTTAGTCTGCTTGTTTACATGGAAAGCTTTGCTCAAAGGGAAAGGTTACTGTCAAAAGCACTTTGTGGGCAATCATTAAGCCAACAGGAGGCAGGGTTACCTTACCTCACCTGAAGTTGTTATAGTTCACTTACTGTTTGATTACTCCATTTGCCATTAGCTCTATTAGTCCTTTTACGGACAACATTTTGTCATCAAGCTGATTACTGTTGGACTGGCTATTTGTAGGGATTTAGCCCTCCATGTGATTGGCTTATTCCACACCACAGTTATGCCTCCCCCACCTTTGTTTCTGAACTACCGTAGTATGCCTACTATGAAACCAGGTCTACCTGCTATTCTGTTTGAACAACTGCAAACAAACCTGTTCTAGGGGTAGCGGAGCTTGTTTGAGTTTACTCTAATGCAAATGTGCTTCATTCCATATAGTTGGCAGTCTTCCTTGATGTCTTTTGTGATGGATGAAGTATTTGTCATTGATGTGTTCACAAAATGCAGTTGCATTTTAATGTCTTGTAGCCATTGGGTAGTCACATGTTAACACGATTTGCTTGATTTACATTGGATGACTGCTTTAGGTGATTTTGTAGTTTTTTAGTCGTTTTTTCTTTTTACCCCAGTGTCCATTTAACCACTTCAGACCCAACACAGCTGACCTACAAGCTCAAAATGTGTTTCAATTTGACCCTTTGTGAGCTTGTAGATTAGCTATTTTCTGCTATTTTTTTTCCTGCTGCTTTTGAGAGTTTTTAATTTGTTGAACATTTTCCTATACAATGAAATGCCCAAAATAGGGACGCCAGGGTTGAAGTGGTTAAAAACATGCTTTTGTAACTTACATCCAGGAGAACAATGCCAGACACGTGGTGGAAGTTGCGACACGTGACAAAAGGCTTTGTCATGGATAAAAGGCATGCTTAAAGGCAAAAGGATTGCAGCCTTGTCTTTGTCTGGCATGTTGTTCATTTAGTCAAAGCCGATCACATTTCGTTGGCCGTTATATTTGCCTTTCATCTATGCTTTGCTTGTTTGCGCCTGTGGCAATGTTTGTCTTCCCCAGATTTGTAAAATCTCTACTAAGGCCTGCCTAGGAACAGCCTCTGCAGTGTGTGTTTTTTGGCCAACTAAATGAGAGGTTGTGAATTATTCAGTGCTGTCAATGCCATGGCAAGTTTTTGCCTTCAGTCTGTCTCTTTGCATTTCAGTACTACCAACACTAGGTGGCAGTGTTGACCTTTTTTGATTTGGTATGGCCTTCTTTGGGTGCCAGTCGAGTCCACAGTCCACAGTCCACACACTGAAAATGTGAAATGATGGTTACTGGATGCAACAGTTCCAGGGCATGGTTCAGTTATAATGGACTTAATCTTACACAGATCGTTGACCAAAAGCCTCACAGAGGGAAACTGAATCAAAGAGAAAGAAAGACATTTTTACATTTTCTTTTTGAATGTGTAAGCCTAATTTATACTTTGTTGTACATCGTTGTTGCTTGCTGAAAGAAAAACGAATTTTCAGCGAGGCGGCTTATAACTTTTTTTACACGTTTGCTTTGCATGGGGGTCCCTGGAACTAAATATTTGACAAATGTTCACTTAAAAAAATATATATTCCAAGATTTGCACAAACGTTCAAGTTTTTTCAAAAATAGCAGATCTACAAGCTCATAGCGCGGCACAGTATGAGCTTGTATATCTGCTATTTTTAAATAGCCAAATAAATCTTAAAATGACTCAAATGATGCTTTCCCTCTCTTAACCCATTGACTGCCAAAAAAAAATTCTGGCCGCGTTTAACCACTGCCAGAGATTTTTCATTGAAAAAAAAAAGTACTCAGGAGCCGAGATACAGAATGTTTCAGTTTTAAGTTAACAAGGAAGTGGATAGGAGTCTAGATCTTCGAAAAATCATATCTCCTTGGTATTTACTCTTTGGGTAAAAAACAAACAAAACAAAAAAACTTTTTTTTATTATAATTTTTTAGTTCACGTAGATCTACGAGACTGGCACGTGGCGGCTTTAAATAGGTTCGCGTAGATCTACGCGATTGGCAGTCAATGTGTTAAAGGGTTAATATCAGTTATGGACCGGAGAATTCAAATTTTTTATATTTCAGCTGCAAACGTCTAACCCGGTGGTCTGGTCTTGTCTGCACAGGGCACTCCTGCACGCTGGCGAGACTTCCACTCGGCCACCATCATCGGGGCGAAGATGTACGTGTTCGGCGGCCGAGCGGACCGGTTCGGACCCTTCCACTCCAACAACGAGATCTACTGCAACAAGATCAGAGTGTTCGACACGGAGACCAACAGCTGGACGGGCACCAATTCACAGCAGCCTCTTCCAGAGGGACGCAGGAGTCATTCAGCCTGTAAGATCCACACGCACAAACACGCCCTAAATTGTTGACATGTCACAATTATTACATATAATCGTCAAATCGCAATTATTTGAGATAATCGCAATTATTTCTGTATAATCGTTTCCATGTTGAAAATATTTCGCACATTTTCAAATATTAAAAAAAGCAGAAATCGCAGATCTACAAGCTTACAACGCGTCATCTGCTATTTCTGCTATTCTTACATGTACAGAAGTATTAACCCATTTAGACCTGAGGCCAATTCTAAAAACCCGTTCTAAATCGTGACCTAAGTTTTCTGAAAAACTTAAACAGTTGCTATATACTGTACATAGCAACAAGAACCCCAAAAGGGGTTTCCGTCCTGAAAGGTATAGTTACAAATAGGGGTTCGTGCCCAAAATGGGTTAAATATGTCAATAATTTCTTTGTATATTTCAGTTATTTGTTTAGAGGTGCTGCGATCAAGGTTTTTGCAATCCGATCCGATTCCGATCAGGCAGCATCAAAACCGATCCGATTACGATTAATTCCGATCCGATAAGGCAAATAATAGTCTCTATACTGTCTATCTCATGTTGACCCCCCCCCCCCCCCCCCGGGGCTCCGTTAGAAGTGCTGGAGTGGAGTACTGGAGTGTTTTAATCTGAGCGTTTAATCGGTCATTTTCCTGCGATTCGATCCGATCTCCATTTTTTAAGCTGATATCGGGCCAATATCCGATCTGTTAATCGGATCGCGGCATCTCTATTTGTCATATCAAAGGCTTCGTATGTTCCAATCCAAACACACAATTAAATCGTTAAATCGCAATTATTTGAGTGACAATTAATCGTCAACTTAAATTTGTAATGGTGACAGCCCTACCTAATTGTTTTATTCACTTATGAAGTCGGAATATAATCCACAGTTTGGATACGTGGTCGCTGGTGCCTCATTGTCTTTTGATCCGGCACTTGAATCTAAAATATTAGCATTTGGGTCTCTTATATAGATGGTAATGTGATAATAACACGTCAAGAAAGATCAAAGCCATCTGCATTTTCCAAAGCCAAGCTTCTAACTTTAAAGGGACACTTTGAAGATTTTGAATGTAAAACGCGTCATTTGACGCCATCTACTCCTCGCACAGACATTTCCCCATTTCGTGGCTGCAAGCTCTATGAACACAGCATGGGGTATTTTTTTGCCACACTATAAATGATCTGCTTACATCAGAACAATGGGATTTAGGTTCAAAATCGACAAAGTGGGCCCTTAAACAATGCAGTTATGCACACAGAACGCTATAATGCCTGGTGTGACTTACATTCTCATGTGTATTGTTTGTGTGTAGTTTGAGTGCCAATGGCCCTTCACAGATTGCCAGCACGTGCCTTTGAGGGCATGGGAAAGTATCTAAATTATAAATAGCCGGGGCTTGGGCTCATTGGTTCCACATTAGCCATTCTAAGATGCCGAAGAGCCTATTTTCTACTTCGTTCATGCTCGACAAAACAAATTGAAATGATATTCAGTGGGTTTTCTAACATGCTGTGTTTGCAAATGTCACCGATCTCTCTTATAGATTCAACTCATATTTTTTTTTACTCTGTAAATTTTTCAGTTTCCTACAATGGGGAGCTGTACATTTTCGGTGGCTACAACGCCCGTCTGGACCGGCACTTCAACGACTTGTGGAAATTCAATCCAGGTGACTCAGCGTTTTACTCGTGAGCCCATGTCAGCGTTCGTACGGCAGCAGCGTTGCTGCAACGAGCCTGGCAATGCCACACTAACCCATTAAGACCAAGAAAGCATCTGTGTCATTTTTATTCCCAAAAAATCCAAAGAATAGCAGATATACAAGCTCATAGCGTGGCACTGAGTGATCTGTTAGCTTGTAGATCTGCATTTTTTTTTTATTGTGAAAATTTTTGCTAATATTTTGTGTGTGTGTGTGTGTGTGTGTGTGTGTGTATATATATATATATATATATACACACACATACACACACACACACACACACACACACACACACACACACACACACACACACACACACACACACACACACACACACACACACACACACACACTGGAACAAAAAATATTTTGAGAATGTGGTCCACGGCCAAATATATATCATTTTGGGGGTCCTTGACATGAAAAAGTTTGAGAACCACTGATGAGTAAAAAAAAAAAAAAAAGATTAGATTTAGAAGACATTTGTAGAATCCCCCAGAAGCAAAGATTTGAGTAAAAAATGTCCGCTTAGCGATTTTTCCGGAAAACAGCAGATCTACAAGCTCATAGCGCGGCACCGATTGCCACGATGTGATCTTGTATATCTGCTATTTTTGAATAGAAGAAATCCAAAAATGACACAGATGCGTTCCCGTTCTTAATGGGCTAATCATGTCTGTGCTGTTTTAAAAAATTAATTTGTTCTGTGCATCTTTCTTTTATCTTCTGGCTGACTGTGTTTACTGTTTTTGGAGGGGAAACACAGCTGTCTTTCCTGACCCAATTTCTCCTCTTCCTTTCTTTTCGGAGAGAGACAAACTTCCCTCTCTGCATCTATTGTCATTCTCAAGATAACTGCTCTGCATAGTTTATGCTCTCGCTCGCTCTCTCTCGTCTCGTCTCCATCTGTTAGAATCAGCTGCATCAGGTTGCTGCTTGAATCATCAGTTGTTGTTTTTTTTATTTGAAGAGACAGTCTGTGTTCTAGTTCTAAACTGGGTGAGGTTAGTCATAGCTTAACCCCATTTTGGGCATGTCATTATAATGTAGGTAGAAACTTTCAAAAACAGAGCTCCACAAAGTTTCATTTAAAAAAAAGTATTAAATCCAAGAAATGTGCAAAAATAGCATATCTGGATATTCTCACTATTTGTTGTACGATGACGTATGTAGGGCTTAAAGGAGTAGTTCACCCCAAAAAGGACTTATTTATAATAATAATTATATAATCTCCATGAATTCAAGGCTTCATGGGGTGTGTAATTGATGGAAAATAAGTCATTTTGTGGGTGACTATTTAAGTGTTTAAGGCAAAGCGAATCACACGTGGCCACTATATAAGTCCTAATACTCAAAGCACTCTCTTGTACTACCATAGTACTATTTATGGTATGTGCGAGGGAGTGCTTAACACATCCACCGCCAGAGGTTAATCTCATAATGTACTCACCAGTGCCAAGGTGTTTTTGTTGTTTTTTTGTTTTTTTCATGTCGCCATAGATCTTGTTAAAATCCTTAAGATTGAGCCGTGAACGGTCTGTTTACATCCGCGAGATCTCCCTGTATCTCCCAGTGAAGACCGCATGTCAAACGGACTTCCATGACTGTAGTTAGAGCGGATTACGTTAAACAGTGAAATGCGAGGAGAAAAAACTACAGGAAGAGAATTGAGTTTCAGTTTCGTCTGTAGAATGGGAGCGGGCGTGATCGTCGAAACCGGATCCCAAATAATTCTATTTCCTGTCATCAAACCGGAAACGGAAGTGGATCAAAAAAATTCCGAAAGTGCACCCGGACCGCGCATGCGCGAAAAGACCGCAGCCCGTAGGACTACGGGCTCGGCGCTTAACCGTTGGATTTAACGGCCCGTAGAACTACGGGCCCGGCGGTAAAGGTGTTAACACTCCATTGCAGGAATTCCACTGCACCAACTGGCAGCATGTAAAATTGAACTGTTCCTTATTTTCAATCCCTCTCTTCCTGCATGTAATGCATTGAAGCAGTGGTGGAAAGTAACTAAGTACATTTACTCAAGTACTGTGATTTTGAGGTATTTGTTCTTTACTTGAGTATTTCCAATTTCCAATACTTTTACTTCTACTCTGTTCCGAATATTGTACTTTTACCCCACTACATTTATTTGCAAACTTTAGTTACTAGTACCTTTGCAGATATAAAGTATTCTATTATAAAACATACATTAACACACCGCCAAGAACGTAGTCCTACGGTCCGTTAAATCCAACTGTTAAGCGCCGAGACCGTAGCCCTACGGTCCACGGTCTTTTCGCGCTATTCACTTCCGGGTTCACTTTCGGATTTTTTTTGATCCACTTCCGTTTCCGGTTTGATGACCGGAAATTATTTGGGATCCGGTTTTGACGATCACGTCCGCTCTCGTTCTACAGACGAAACTGAAACTCAATTCTCTTCCTGTAGTTTTTTCTCCTCGCATTTCACTGTTTAACGTAATCCGCTCTAACTACAACATGGATACCCCGTTTGACACGTTGTCTTCACTGGGAGATACAGTGGGATGTCGCGGATGTAAACAGACCTTGTACGGCTCAATCTTAAGGATTTTAACAAGATCTATGGCGACATGAAAAAAACTAAAAAACAACAAAAACACCTTGGCACTGGTGAGTACATTATGAGATTAACCTCTGGCGGTCGATGTGTTAACCACTTCAGCCCTATTTGTTTATCTACAAGCTCACAACGCGTTGCGATGCGACACGTTGTGAGCTTGTAGATCGGCTATTTTCAAGTACTTTTACTTGATTTTTGTTAGTACTTTTAGTACTTTTACTTGTGGTACTTTAAGTCTATTTTGATGCCAATACTTTTGTACTTTAACTCGAAGTAACATTTTGAACGCGGGCATTTGACTTGTAACAGAGTATTTTTATATTGTGGTATCTGAGTACTTCTTCCACCACTGCAATGACGTTAAACTTATAGGTTGTGCTGCTGTGGTTTCCCAACACTTTGTGAGCCATAATACTGCCCTGAAATCACAGACCTATCCAGGCATTTTGCAGCAGATCAGGTCGGCTAAGCCTGTCTGATCTCTGCCTTCTTCTCAGGTCCATATCTTATCAAAAGGATATTGATGGAGGAAGTAACGGGTAATTTCAAAGCTTTATTTCCATCCAGCTGAGATGAAACACTGTTCTGGCTTTTAAATCGATGTCCACCCTTAGCAATTAATTGGTGCGATGTCGAAGCGGTCCACTAGAGGTCACTACCTGTGTTATAATGTTGATACCCCAGGCAAAGATGGAATGGCTTGTTGCTATAGAGATGTAGTGATGCCATCGCTGATATCAGCATGGAGCCTTCATCCTTATATGGAATGATGGAGAGAGAGTGTCAAGGACAGCATCACTCACATTGCTTTCCATCAGAGAAGGTTTTTTGTTTCTGGGGTACACACGGTGAGCCCTCTAAGGATGTGTGTACAGTGGTGTGTTCTAGATTCTTTTGGAGGGTATACTATAACTATTCCCTCTCTAGTTTCTCCCACACGCACGGCGCCGGTTTATGCCCCGCACAAACTCGGCCAGGCCCACTCAGGCCCAGTTTCACAGTAACACTGAGTACAATTACAATATGCTTTGTAATGATTTTCTACTGTTTCTAATGTTAATCACCCTGTAACTCAACCCACTTTGGAGCTGCTTTTAGCCTTAGATGCATTTTCAATGCGAAGCATGGATTATTACCATAGAATAGTGCAATGATTGTTATAAATAAATGCTGGTTAGGCCTATCAGATATAATAGCAGTGTTAACAGCGAGCATTCCTGTATCTATTACAGAATAGTATTAACTTGGCATTGAAGACACAAACTGTATTGAAGATTCAAGATTTTGCTGTGATATGAAGTGCAATTTGAATGAAGTACTCAATTCAGTGACCTACGTTCAATGAAGTGAATGGCAGGTCGTTGAGTTAATGTGTGAATTCCGTCGCCAGCAGCCATTAATTATCACCTCAAGAACAATAGCCACACACTGACACACATGATAAGCCATCAACTCAGAGTTAGACTAGTCTGTGTGTGTGTGTGTGTGTGTGTGTGTGTGTGTGTGTGTGTGTGTGTGTGTGTGTGTGTGTGTGTGTGTGTGTGTGTGTGTGTGTGTGTGTGTGTGTGTGTGTGTGTGTGTGTGTGTGTGTGTGTGTGTGTGTGTGTGTGTGTGTGTGTGAGAGAGAGAGAGAGAGAGAGTGATTCTGGGGCAAATCTTGTAAAAACTACTTGACCAATTTTCTTGTGCACGCTGCCAGTAGGCCAAGTAAGTAATGCCCTTATTTGCGTGAATATATTTTTAGAACTCTAACAAAAACATTTAATGGAGGTTGGCTTGGGCTGAGCTTTGCCCACATATAGAGATGACTGACATCATAGTACTGATGTCATAGATGACCGACGTCATAGAATGGCCACAGAGATCAACATGGAAGCCAAGCTGGTTTTCCTATATCCGTGGTACAGTTGTTGTTTTTAAAGTACTACAAAATAAATCAATGTATTCATTATTTCGCAGTCTTATCATTTCTCAGTCCCTTGGCCTCTGTTGTTGCTAAATATAGAGTGGATAATAGGTTTACGTAATGTTAATGATTTCTGTATAGCTGCAGCAACGTAGCCGAGCGTAATCAAAACTCGCAGAGCTGTAGGTCTTTCTCTAAAGATATTTGCTGGCAAGAGCCATGTAAGTCGAATCTATACTGGTTCAAAGAATGGAACCTTGGTTAGGGTGCTCTGTGTGTGTGTGTGTGTGTGTGTGTGTGTGTGTGTGTGTGGGGGGGGGGGGGGGGTACGTATGGCCCTGAGAGAGCGTTGGTGCTCTAGTTTTTGTCCTTATTTTTTCTTGTTTCTCTCTAGACATTATTTGGCTGGTTCACATGTCAGTATTTGTCTGCATGTCTGAATGCATTAATCTCTTGAGCCCAAAAAGCTCACAACCAGTGTGTATCACACGAGCTTGTAGATCTGTTATTTTAGCTATTTTTGAAAACTCTTTGAAAATGTTCACTTATAATGACATGCCCAAAAATTGGGACGCCAGACTAAGTGGATAACACCTCTATTTTCTGTGTTGGAACTACAGAGGCCTTCAATTGGAAGAAGGTTGAGCCCAAGGGGAAAACCCCCTGTCCGCGGCGACGACAGTGCTGTTGCATGGTGGGAGATCGCATCATCCTCTTTGGAGGAACCAGGTGAGGAAAACTTAATTATAATATTTGAAAACTTGTATTAAGCTGTGTCTGTGATTATCTCATGCTGGTTACAGTAGTGCATTCTAATGCATTGTCTTAAAATAAGACAATGAGGCTAATTAAAATAAGCTGTCTGCCGTCATATGTGGTTGTCTTAACCGATTTATTGATTTTAAATGCTCAATACTTAATTTCATGTGACTGTTACACGTGACTGTAACGTGGTCTAAATCAGCTCTGTACTATAGTACTAAAATGCACTATTTTGCCCGGGTCCCGTCCATGTTCTCTTTAAGATCCGGCTGATGGGTTGATCGGCTCCTCAATTCCTAGCCTTTTCTGCATCATATAAAAAATGTAACGGTAGTCCCGGTATTCTGCAAATATCTGTGGTTCCAACCGTCTGGCAAAATGTATCGATGGGTCGAAACAACCTTTTAAACCTGTTTTATGCTTGCCTGTGCTGAATTTAACATGGAGGTGCGTTCCTGATCGGGAACGTACATGAGGCGCATTCCCGTTATTCAGCGTTAGCCTTCATGTTGAGCCGTCTGCCCCAGTCTAAGCCAGGCCTGAGTAGACTGGACAACAACAATAACAACTGTACGTGTATGTTGTTGTTGAAGGCATGCTTCCTACTAGTTTTTTCATCATAGTGAGCTACAATAGATGAGAGTTGTCATAATTGCGCCGCAGCAACAAGTTACTTTTATAATGCAGTAAATAAGTTTGTGTCCAAGTTACTTTTTGAGAGCAGTAACTATAACTAGTTACTAATTTCAAGTAACATCCCCAACACCGTTTGTGACTTCAGGTCATCAAGTACATAAGATAAACTGGGGCGATTCTGATGGGTTAAACTTTGTGGTTCTCTGAACTGGACTCTTAATCACTGCATCATTATTGAGTAATGGTAGCCTATTTTTCATTTTGTCAGTGGTATAGAGCCTTTAATAAAGTAATAGGAACCTGCTCTGATAAAGAATACATTATCCTTTAGGGGACCCTCTTATAAAATATGAACAGCTTTCTACTGTACGTATCCCAAGATAAACACTTTGGGAAGCCATTTCTTTTGCTGCGCCCCCCCCCCCCCCACCCCCAAGATAGAAAACACAATTTGGACAGTAAATCTAGCCTATAAGGACGGGAACAGAGCAGGCCGACGATGCCGCTGTTCTTGCTTTAAACTCAAGACTCTTATCTTTTGATTGTGGTCATAATAGGGGTGTCTATGAGGCAGTCTCAGAAGACACACTGCATCCTGTGTAGCTTAACGGCGTGCAGAAATGTGACTGTTCCTTCCTTTCAACATGCCAAAGGAAGACTCCGGGCTACTGTAGACGACAGTCTGAGCCTATCGCCTGGTTGACCGTGAGACGGTCAGATGTTGATGGAGATGGAGGTGGGGTAGTATCCCTTAAGACCGGGAACGCATCTGTGTCATTTTAAGATTTCTCTGGCTATTCAAACATAGCAGATATACAAGCTCATAGCGAGGCACAGAGTGCTGCAGAGATCAGCTATTTTTTGAATAATCGTGGAAAATGTGTGCACAACTTTGAATATATATATATATATATATATATGTTTTAAAGCGAACATTTCTAACTCCGATCTGTGCTTCTTGAGGACACACACACACACCCACACAACATATTTTGAGATGGGGTCCTCGACCAAATACATTTCATTTTGGGTGCACCAACTTTTGGGAAAAGTTGGTGCACCACTGATATAGCAACATACTGTTAGGATTTACAAAACATCCTTTAGATATGTATTTGGCCCGCGGACCCCTCATCTCTAAATGTTTTCGTGAACCTCATGAACCCCACAAAGATTTGAGTTGCAAATGTTTGCTTTGAAAAAATATATATATTCAAAGATTTGCACACATTTTCAAGATTTAGAAAAAAATGCCCAAAGTATAAAATAATGGCTAGGGCTGTCACGATTACAAATTTAAGTTGACGATTAATTGTCACTCAAATAATTGCAATTAACGATTTGTTGAATCACGATTTAATTGTGTGTTTGGCATTGTTGAACATTGGAACATAAACTTAAACATACAAAGAAATTATAGTAAAAATTGCAGAAATAGCCGATCTACAAGCTTACAACGCGTCACAAAGTGACGCGTTGTAAGCTTGTAGATCTGCTATTTCTGCTTTTTTAAAATATTTTAAATGTGTTTTCAACATGGAAACGATTATGACGATTATGCAAAAAAATTATTGCGATTATGTCAAATAATTGCGAAAATGACACAGTATGGGTTCCCGGATTGAATGGGTTAATTAAGTAGGGTTGCCACACTGGCCTGCTGACGGGTCCTCTTGATAGACCAGTAGCCGGCAGCGTAACGAGGTAGCTGCTGGGCGGCATTAGCGGTAGTCCAGAGTGTGGTCCAGAGGGGTCTGCATGGGGCTATACCGTTATCAGTTATAAGACCCACGTTATCAGCTGAACCCCTACTGAGGCTAACCTGATAGTGGAGGGATCGGGAGACTGTGGATAAGGGTTCACTGACTGGACGGACCCCACTGCGTCTCACCCAGCCTGGAAGGCCCCGGGCCGGGGCCCTTTGGCTCTTGCAGGATTATTTTGTCTGCTTGCTGCTTCCAGTGGTGTTAAGTAACTGAGTACATGTACTCAAGTACTGTACTTAAGTACAATTTTGAGGTATTTTTTTACTTTATGGGAGTATTTCCAATTTTCAGTACTTCTACTTATACTCCACTACATCTCAGAGGCAAATTTTTTACTTTTTACTCCACTACAATTATTTGAAAACTTTAGTTACTTTGCAGATATAAATTATTGCATTATAACATAACTACTTAACCACTTTAGCCCTATTTTATACATAGGCTATTTGAAAATAGCCGATCTACAAGCTCCACACCGCAACGTGTTGTGAGCTTGTAGATCGGCTATTTTCAAACATTTTAGTACTTTTACTTTTGGTACTTTTAAGTACATTTTGATAACAATACTTTTGTACTTTTACTTTTTTTGAATTTTGGACCTTTACTTGTAACGGAGTATTTCTATATTGCAGTATTGATACTTTTACTTAAGTAAATAATTTGAGTACTTTTTCCACCACTGTATTCAGTACACAGACATCACCCACAACTTGCAGCAGCGAGGCAGAAACGATTTGCTTATTCTTTAGCAGCAGCTCAAATGTGTGCAGAGTGGTGATGTTTCTTTAAGGGGAATTCTGGCCAAATTTTACTTGGACCTAATTGTCTATCTTTTCCAACCATAGTGGTCATCTGTGACTAAAATCAAATCAGATGTTTCAGTTGAAAATGCTGACATCCTTATTCTCCACATGCAAAGCAAGGGCACCATTTCATCAGAAAAGCAGCTGCAAACTTGCACCGAAACTAACACAAGACAGCACTTTATTCTTTCATCTTTACACTCAGGTAGCATTTGAGGATGAGAAAGAGCCATATTTGAAAATGGCATATTTTGGACAATTTAGTAATGGAAAAGGAAAGCAGTCCGCCAATCACTTACTGTATGTAATGTCTGCAGTGTGATTATTCTCAGAGGTGTCAAGCATGTCGTACCTAAATTGGATTTGTTTTGACTAACTTTGATGTACTTGGTGTGCACCGAGCAGTGGCATTGTGTAGGAAAATATAAAGATTGGATCAGACTTGGAGCGGCACATACCCAAAATTAAATGACTCGGATCAAGTACAATAAACTTGATGGGGACAGAACGGCGTAAATAGACATGCATTAACACATTGAATGCCAACCGCGTAGATCTACGCGAACCTATTTAAAGCCGCCACGTGCCAATCCCGAGGTGCACTTTCGGAATTTTTTGATCCATTTCCGGTTCCGGTTTGACCACCGGAAACAGAATTATTTGGGATCCGGTTTTGCCGATCCCGTCGGCCCTCGTTCTAATGACGAAACTGAAACTCAATTTTCTCCTTGTAGTTTTTTCTCCTCGCATATCACTGTTTAACGTAAACCACTCTAACTTCAACCATGGAGCTCCGTTTGACACGTGTTTTTTTCTGGTAGACGCAGGGAGGTCTGGGCGATGTTTACAAACAGTGCAGAGCTCAATCTTAAGGATTTTAACAAGGTCTATGGCGACGTGAAAAAAACAACATTAAAACGTTGGCACTGGTGAGTACATTATGAGATTAACCTCTGGCATGGAATGTGTTAATGGATAAAGAAATATAACGGTCATAACAATCAAGTAATAATGATATCCAGTACTGTGCAACCATGAACAAAGGAGATGACTTCATAAATATATCGGGAGATGGACTAAAATGTGACTTAAAACATTCACATCTTAAAGGGATAGTTCACCCCAAAAATTACTTTTTCTATCTCACCCCGTGGAGACTTGAATCCATGGAGATTTTTTTTGTTTTTGTCGCATTCCTAAGCCAATAATTTGACCAGCAGCGGCTCCGGTAGGAGACTCAAAGTGTCAACTTTGAGTCTCCTACCGGAGACATTTGCAAAAAAAAAAAAAGAATTCAAGGCTTCATGGGGTGAGTAATTGATAGAAAATAAGTATTTTTTTGGGTGAACTATCCCTTTAAGAAATATGCAACATCTCATTAAGTAAGTCATTGTCAGGAACCTATAGTTATTGGTAAAGTATTTGGAAACGGGAGACGGGTTTGTTTGTAGATGTTTGTGTAAACGAGAGCCAAAGTAGGTACTTACCCTCCCTACACCTGAAAATAGTTTTGCTTGGTTTGGTGTTTTTTTTCCCCTGGCTGTGGATTAGTCTGTGGGATTCCCTTTCAGGAGTCATGATTTCCTGTCCTGAGCAGATAGGGGGCTCTGGCTGAAAAGAGGGGGGGGGGGGGCGTCTCAGGCTCAGTGGATTAATAGAGGATGGGTGTCTGACCAGAGAGAGAGAGTGAATAAAAACCAGATTAACACTGAGACTTGTACTGTCTGGAGTTATGAATTTAGGAGCTGAGAATTTGTATCTGTGGAGAAACACATGATATCACATTATAGCCCTTGCACAACCAACCATGCACGTTACAATATATACAATCCATTTAACTTCTAGGATAAATACCGTGCTCATTGAGGGACGTTGTTGGAAGTGTGTTCTCATCTGTCACCATGGCTGCATGTTTAGACGTTTGCTTGTTATTGCTGACTGTACGAATTGGCTCATAGTCTCTATGGGTCCTGAGCCAGGCGGCCACACAAGTTCTGTGGACCAGCGTTGGTCTGTGTGTATGTTTATACGGAGAGACTTTAAACCCTTTGGCCCACTCTCATAATCACACACTCTCAGACTGCAGTAGTTGCCACTAGTTTGTTTACTTACACGCTCAAAGTGTGCCTCCTGGATTAATTTCTCACATGGATTGCATTACTAAACACTAAGCGTTAAGAGCATTAACTTATTGTGTCTTTACATTATTGTGGTTTTGGCTGTTGCCCTCTCTCTGTCTGACTCTGAACAACCACTTCCATAGCCATGTCGTGCTATGTCTCCCGTGTTTATTTTCACAAGGGCTTAACAACTTTAAGGGCAATTAACAGGGCTAACAAGTTATTTGTATCTGTCTCAATGAAATTGACAAATGTCGTGAGTTCTTCGCCAGGGACACCTTTTAGTTGTTATTCCGTGTGGGGCTCTTTTTCATTTTGGTGGAGCCGCCTAGGAAATGGTATTTCAGATTTATTGTCCCACCTCGTATTTTTCCTTGGGAAGGTTTTGGCCTCTCAAGATTGATCCAGAACAGAACCCCGTTGTTGATATTTATTCCCACTTTATGATATTTACTTTACCTGCAGGAATTTGTTGAGCAATAATTTATTGCTTTAGTGAAGCACAATAAAACGGTTGAGTTCATGGGCCCTCTCTCTCTCTCTTTGTTCAAGTGGGATTACACTTTGGCCTGGCCTGAACTCAGAGCTATAGAGGTGTTGTTGAGGGAAATGCATCGGTAATAAAAACATTAACAACATTAACAGCACCATTATAGCCACTTATTGCTGTCATGATCATGATATAGGCCAATTATATATAACGTGAGAAAAGCAAAAGAGAGGTCACATGTGCTTGTATGCAGTGGTGTAAAGTAACTAAGTACATTTACTCAAGTACTGTACTTAAGTATATTTTTTAGGTATATTTTTTTACTTTAATGGAGTATTTCCCATGTTCAATACTTGTACTTCTACTCCACTACTGCTCAGAGGAAAATATTGTACTTTTACTCCACTAAAATAATTTGACAGCTTAATTACTTTGAAGATTTAGATTATCACAAAACATACATTAACCACTTCAGCCCTATATATATTTCGGCCATTTGAAAATAGCCGATCTACATGCGACGCATTGTGAGCTTGTAGTTCGGCTATTTTCGAAAGATTTGTATACATTATGAACTTGTGAAACGGGACGTTCTGCACAATGAGTACTTTTACTTTTGGTACTTTATACGTATATTTTAATGCCAATACTTTTGTAATTTTACTCAAGTAAATTTTTATTTACCCAAGACTTTTACTTGTAACAGAGTATTTCTACACTGCAGTATTGATACTTTCACTTAACCCATTAAGACCTGGAACTGTGTCATTTTTTGATTTGAGCTAAAAAGCATTATTTTACACTTTGGGCTATTCAAAAATAGCAGATCTACAAGCTCATAGCGCGGCACCGAGTGACGCGCTACGAGCTTGTAGATCTGCTATTTTTGAAAAATCGTGAAAATGTGTGCAAATCTTTCAATATATATATATTTTAAAGCGAACATTTTTAACTCAAATCTTTGCTTCTGGGGGTCCCTGGAACAACATATTTTGATGGGGGTCCGCGGCCAAATACACATAATTGTGGGGGTCCTTGACATGAAAAAGATTGAGCACCACTGATATAGAAACATACGTTTTTTAGAAAACTGTTGAGATTTAGGAGACTCGGCTTCAGGTCTTAATGGGTTAAGAACCGTAAAAGATGCGAGCACTTCTACCACCACTGCTTGTATGTACGTGTATATGTCCACCATGATGCTGTGATCATGGCTTTGTCCTTGGTTTGATTGAATGTAATTCATGTATTGTGTAATTTATGTATCGTATATTACACAGCCATGTGTATGTACACGGCCATTGCTCTAGGGGTAAAGAGAGGTGTGTGTGTGTGTATACGCGCGCACGTGCATATATGACTGACTGGATGTTAGTTGCAGTCTATTCAGTGCCACTTACGCCAATGTAAACAGGCCTGCTGAGCTGCAGAGAAGCGCGAAATTCTGCCCCCCCCCCCCCCCCATCTCTGATTTATGACCTCGGGGAGCATTCATTCTCATGGAGTGCAATCGGATCCGCCCTCGGTGCCTCTGCTACACTCATTTACTTACTCAAGACCTGCTCGCTGCCCCATGAAAAGACACCCACGCATGACCGGCTCCACCTGCACTGACCTTAACCTACGTGTGCCGGTGTTGTGAGGCCGATTGGCAGGGCCATGTGGACAAAATCAAACATTGCAATATTTTTGACCAAATACATTGATATAGATATTGTGACAATAACATCATATTGTGACTATGATGTACTTTTTTAAAATAACTTTTTAATGCCATATCACGATGATTAATTCCAGATATCAGGCATGATGAGTGACAGATTTTGGTTCGTTGTTTTTTTTCCTATTTGATCTTAACTGGAGGTTGAACGCAACAACGCACTGCTGAGTCTGAGTCACCGTCGAAGACGACGCCAATTAGATTAAAGATGTCCCACTGACAACATGCAGTCATCGTTGGCAGCCGTCAGAGTCTGTGTGTTATTATTGTGTACAACGGAGCCCAGGTTGGGATAAATTAGGAAACGCGCTAAGGTTGGAAACAGGGCATCCTCTGAGGAGCAGGATATGAGCAGCAACGTGACAGATTGGCATGCTGGGAGCAGACGGCTTGGACTCATGTGAACGGGAACCTGGGAGTGGCCCTGGAGCCATTTCGCCTTGATCAGGTTTATTCATTCCATGATCAGATCCGCAGTATGTCATGGTGGCGTCTTATCTTTTTGTTCCATTACGTCCAGAAAAGATGGACTCTGGATTGTCTCTTTTGTGTTCTGGTCCAGTCTTAGTGATTTATGTCTCAACTTGACTTGGTGCTTTTTGGATTAATGTTGACCACTTAAACCATATTATGCTTCATCATACAACGAATAACAAAACTATCCAATCTACGAACTCCCAACGCGTCGCATCGCGACACGTTTGGGTGTGGATTACATTTTTAAACCTTAAATTTCAACCTTTCGCCTATAATGACATGTTAAAAACAGTCATGCCCGGTTGAAAGTGGTTAAATTCTACTTCTACTCCACTACATCTCGGATACAAATATTGTACTTTTACTCCACTACAATTATTTGAAAACTTTAGTTACTAGTTACTTTGTAGATTTGATTATTAATACAAAACATACATCAGCATACATAAACCCTTCAGCCCTATTTTAACTTTGGTTATTTGAAAATGTTTTGAAAATATTTTGATATTTGAAAACTTGTGAAATGGGACCTTCTGCATAATGAGTACTTTTCTACTTTTGGTACTTAATGTAGATTTTGATACCAATACTTTTGTACTTTTGCTCAAGCACATTTTGAATTCTGGACTTTTACTTGTAACATAGAGTAGAGTGTTGATACTTTTACTTAAGTAAAACATTTGAGCACTTTTTCCACCACTGTCTATGACATGTCACTGTCATTCTGTAGTCCGTCATCCCTCATCAGTCCAGTGTGGGTTGCGTTTAGTGAGTGAGTGTTCTTCAAAGGGGGTTTTAATTACCTTGTACCGTGGGCAGGAGCAAAACCATGTCAGTCTCTTCAACCCCCAGTCATGCCAACGTGGCCTTTAGCTATGAATGGCCTCTTTGATGTCCTCAATATGCCAGGGCTAGATCCAGGTGAGCTCTACTATGGCCTTTATGTAATCTCATTGTGTGGAAAACAAAGCAATCACCTCCAGCCCTAAAATCTCTGCAAAATGGATGATGAAGCTGGTTGAACAATAACAGTATATCCTCCAGGAGTACAATGGGTACAGCTTGGCACAACAAAATGCTGTGGTTTGATTCCCTCAGAGGCTAACCAACCAAAATATGTCTATATGTAAATAGTCTGTCATTGGTTCTCAAAGAGGGGTCCTTGGGGGGGTACCAGGGGTTCCGCAGCTAAATTGGCTATTCAAAAATAGCAGAGCTACAAGCTCGGTGCCGCGCTACGAGCTTGTAGCTCTGCTATTTTTGAAAGAATTTTGAAAATGTGTGCAAATCTTAAAATCATGTTTTTCTTAAAGGCGAACATTTTGAACTCAAATCTTTGCTTCTGGGGGTCCCTCCCTGGCACAACATAATTTTCAGGTGGGGGTCCGCAACCGAATACATATCAATTTGGGGGTCCTTGGCATGAAAAAGTTTGAGAACCACTGGTCTATGTAGCATGAGTTCATGGTCCTGGGATGTGTTTTGGATAAAAGCCTTTTCCCAAAAGTGTGCTACTCAGAGCACATCTCCATCACGCTGGAGGCAGAAAGGTGCGCTCTAGGGGTGTGCCGATATATCGTCCCGCGATATATCGCGATACGTTTTCGTGACGATGTGTATCGTTTTTGACGTTTTTGAAAAAAATTATAAATATTCTTTTTCTTTTTTTTTACCCCACAATAATAAAAAAGTATTTTTGTTTTTCACAAAAGATATATTTCTTGCAATAATAATAATAATACAAAAACAGAAGTATTTGTTTGCATTTGCTTCCCCCCCATATATTTTCCTAATAAAAAAAGTGTTATATAATATATCGTATCGATATCGTGAGCCCCTAGTGTGCTCTATCGAGGCCACTCAACGTGCGTCGTGCGAATACTTTTTGGGGTTGATTGCATGTTGTGTTCATGATACATATTTTGTAAGAAATGGGCCCCTCTCACAAATTCTTTAAGCCAATTACAGGCAGACAGTATTGAGTATCAAAACCCTGTTTGGAAGTCATTGTCACATGACTCTTGAAATCCTGTTTCTGCAACAAACAGTGAATTTTTTAGCATTTGTTAGTGACCCCTATGGTTGTAAGTGAAATCCCTTTTTGCCATGTGTTGTTTCAAGCCCCTCAGTTTGGGACCCACATATCGGGTAGATCGGACACGTTTATCACAACTCCAGAGATAATCTGTGTGAATTTTGCATTAGTAGCAAAAAGTGTCTTGTGAAGCGGCTCAGCGGACACATGGACCATTACGTGGCATAATCCTAATTTCCAAAAGAAAAAAACAATAAATGGATTTTATAGAAAATGTATATGAAGAATTTTGCAATAATACAGTATTTCAAGAAATTAGTTGTTAAGCCTTTTGTTAGATTTGTTTTTGTCCTACAGTTTGATCCAGCATATAAATGTAAAGACCATGTGCGTTTGTTTTGTCTAGATTAGCTTTGTGGAGTATCGTTTTGTCTCCGTCTAATCAATACATTTCCTAAGGCTTGGAATAGCATAGTTCATATAACTGAGATCCATCTTTTTGGTGCAAAAGAGATCTGGCACACTGAATCACTCCCATCTCTGAGTCAGTCACATCCTATTAGAAGTCATTTTCTGGCCTCCGCTGATATTTCCCACTGGCTTCCACTATACAAACACACACATAACTGGAAGGAAACAATGGCCCAGGTTGGAGTGAGCTTAAGGGTGTATTTTTGTGTTTGTTTGGGTTTACAGTGGCATGACTCATTACTCCGATCGCCTCCTGTCAAGCTGACGTCAGCATGGTGGACTCGCACATACGCACATGCTTGCTTTGCTCTGCCAGCCCTCACACATGCGTCTATTGTTATTACAGGAAGCATGATTGCTCCATTTAATCAAAAATAGAAGCCCTGACTGATTCTTTTATTACTTGAAGCTAATTTTATTCCTCAATAATTTTTTTCTTCCTTGATGCTACTTGCTAGACGGGGGGTGTGTGGAGGCCAGTGATTCAGGAGTCCTGAGTTGGTCTTGGCCAGTCTGCACTCTCGCATTGCATCGCTTTCTTTCTTTCTTTTGGTACCACAAGCCAAGATCAATTATGATTGAGCCAGTCATAATGGAAAATGAAAGAAAACACAAGTCAATGACATTTTATTGTAGGTTTATTTGAAGCTCCATTGTTTGTTTTAAATTGGTAGTTCTCCCTCATGCAGGGTTCCTACAAAAGTATGGAAAAGTATTGCATTTGATTTTATTCATTTCCAGGTCTGGGTAAGTATTTAAATAAGAACAAAATAAATAATTATGTTTCCAGACTACTGACTTATAATAACTTTACCAAATCCGCACATCCACCACCAAATGAGTTGCGGCAATATCTCTGAATTGAATATATATACATAGCATCACAAATAACATTGTGACAAAAGCTTGTCTGAACATTTATGAGTTATGCAGTGATGTAGTTATCAGACAAGGTAAAGCTATATTTTCTGCAGAAGGAAACCATAACCGTATGGCTGCATTCATTGTCATGTCCATGTGGACACAGTGAATAAATGAGACTGCACGGACGGTGCGAACATTTCAGCCAATGAAGCAGTCAGTGGACTTAAGTTATCTTTTCTTGTTTACCGGTGAATTGCACATGAACATCACTTATGTTACTCTTGGATTCTAGCATTTAGTTACATAAACACCTAGCTATTTGTACTCGGATGTCAAATATGGTGAAGACGAATCTACTGAGAATACTGGAAGTTTGAGTGTGAAAAAGTGTGGAATTTTAAACTGTGTCGGAACCCTGCTTATGGAAATGTAGAGTTGTAGACGTGGTCATTTTCAGATGCAACGAGAGGGTAGAGTTGGGCCTCATAGGAGGTAATCTCCCCAGTAGCCAAAACACGCCAGCCTGGGGACCTCCTGTTTAATCCACCACAACCCTCACCCCAATATTTAATCAGCAGTGAAACCATGCCATGTCACGGAGGTTGAGCCAGAGATGTCAGACATGTCAACGGAGTCTAGAGTTGAACGGAGAGGATCAGGAAAGGTCACAAGCGCTGGTGCCTAGATGTCACCTACAAGACCATAACTACACCTTATCAGTGGCTGGTATGGCCGATGTTATGGTAGTCCAGCTGGTTAGAGCATGGCTTATTATCGCTGTTTAACTTGATAGTTCAAAAGGCTAGACTAAACACAACACTGAGCTTTGGGGCAGAGGAGCAAATTCTAAATCACTGTATTCTCTCCCCTGTCACTGCATGGAAACCAACTACCTTTTATCCAGAATTGTCTTTAACCTTAAAGAGATAGTTCGCCCCAAAAATATTTTCATATATAGTATATATATAGTATTGGTATTTTCTATCGATTAGTCACCCCATGAAGACTTGAATTCATGGATATTGTTTTGTTTTTGTCTCATTCCTAAGCCAATAATTTGATGACCAGCGGACCGGTAGGCAGCCATTCCGGTAGGAGACACAAAGGAGACCGGAACAGCTGCCGGTCATCACATTATTGGCTTAGGATGAGCATGAATTCAAGTCTCCATGGGGTGATTAATCGATCGGTTATTTTGTTGGTGAACTATCCCTTTTAATATTGAATATCAGCTTGTCTGACTGTGCTGTTTACAATGGCCAATCCACTGTCCCCTAAATTTTTATGCCACACTCACCCGTTGCCATTTGTTCTACAAGGTCAAAGGGTAGGCTGCAGAAGTTTCCTTAAAATGTGTCTGCACGTGTGTGTGTGTGTGTGTGTGTGTGTGTGTGTGTGTGGGGGGGGGGGGGGGGGGGGATGTCTAGTATGCCTGAGCTATAACTTGTCAAACAGTGGTGGTGACCCCGACAGGATATGGGGGCATCCCGGCACGTGTCGGTACAAGACCTCGGCGCAGCCCCAGAAACACTGATTTACTTTTCAAAGACAAGCTCCCTGATAGCATTTCATCTGCATCTTAACCCTCCTTAACCCACTAACGGGGTGTATACATCCAAGTGTCATAGGGTTGAGTGTTTATTTGATTAAACATTGTCTCAAATAAACAGCCTGCGCACAGGTGACACGGCGCGGTGCCGCTGTCTGTCTATGTCGACTGTGATTAAGTGACATGTTCAGAATTGTGGGTGTTTACTCTATAATTTACCTCTATCGGCAAAACCAAAATACTCTTGTGATTCTTGTGTCTCTTCGCCAGTGTTGGGCTTTAGGCTCTGGAGAAGAGGAAACGTAGACCAAAACAAAACCTCAGTTGAGTTCCCTGGTTGTCCATGTTTACAGATCCACACTATGTACTAGACCAGTGGTTTTCAACCTTTTTCATGCCAAGGACCCCTAAATTGATATACATTTGGCCACGGACCCCCATCTGGAAAGACAATTCAAAATCTTCAAAATATTTTGGATATTTTTCAGAAATCTTCTGAAATAGCAGATATACAAGCTTGCAGCGCGGCACGAATTGACGCGCTGTGAGCTTGTAGATCTGCTATTTTTTTAATAGCCAACATAAATGGATGAAGTGGTTGAGTGGTTTTGCTGGGGACCCCCTGGAACCCCTCCAAGGACCCCCGGGGGCCCCCGGACCCGACTTTGAGAACCAATGTTCTAGAAGACTACCAATAGACTTGAGATTAACATACTCTATGTAGGATTTGCTACTGAAAGGCAGTAGCTGAACTAATATTAGAGTTAAAGTCATTAAAGTCAAATGTTGCACTGAAGAGCGCGATGTCAGAGCCAAGTATAAAGGACATCATCATTACCTTGGAGAGCAGAAAGTTATAATAGTTCACTATTGAACAGTTCTGATATAAAGCAGCAATGAATAACCACCAGACTATTGAGCCCAAGAGCAAGGCAGGGGACTTGGCGGTGTATGAAAGCCTTTGTGTTACAGTTTCTTAAGGAGCTAACCTTGATGCTGAACCCAGAATCACAGCTGAACCGTCTGTGGAGGAAGTAACTTGTTTTTCCAGTCATAGTGGAGCATTTCAAAACTACTTTCAGCTTTTCTCATATTAACCAGCTGTGTTCAAGGTCCTCAAAAAGTTATTATTAACAACCGTCACTCCCTCATTTTCACTGGCAGCTGGCCAGATAACAGCCATCCCCAAGATAAATGTACTAATTTTGCAGGTTTTCCTCTCCGATACGATCACCAGATCTCACTAGTTTTTTCCCCCCCTTGTCTACAGGAGTTTCTATTTGAGATGCAGGGCCTCCGCAGCGACTGCGATCTCATGTCTAATCTGAAGCCAGGCGTCTAGTCTCTGGATAGCCAGCTGTAGTTAGCGTCTCGGCATCTATGTAGATTTAAGTCTACTCCGCAACAGGGTTTTAATCCACTGCCCAGTGGGGGGCACAGATAGTTAACTAGGAGGACTGATGATCAGTTGAGATTAAGGGATAGCAAATATATGGCAATGTATGCCTCTGTAATGACCAAATCACGCTTTAATCTACTGCCCAGCAGGGGGGCACAGATAGTTAACAAGGAGGAATGATGATCAGTTGAGATTAAGGGGATAACACATGTTGTATATGTATGCATTTGTAATTACCACATCATTGTAAACTCTTTTTTTTAAGATACCATGCTTGTTGCAGGTTTCCATTATCACCAACTTATCAATTATGCTCAGACAGAGGTTCTGTGGTGTGATGTAAACCAGTGGTTCTCAACCTGTGGGTCGGGACCCCCCTGGGGGTCCCCACACAATTTATTTTTGGGGGGGGGGTCCCCAGATGACAGTGAAGTGACAATTTAAGGGCTTTTAAGACATTTTTCATACCCCCCAAAAAAGACCATAACTGCATCAAAAGTACTCAACAAACTGTACACACATTGACTGTACTCACCCACTGCCAGCATTTTTTATATTTTTTTTATAGAAAACATGTGAATTATTTGTCAGTTTATTTTTTAACATTGAATTGAATGGATTTTTTTTTAAATATCTCCTAATTCGTTGTGAATAAAGAAAAAAAATGTATACTCAAAAATTAGAGAAACATTTTAGAAATTAAAAAACAAAATTAAAAAAAATTATAAAAAGTGGAGAATTCTCCCCTTTGGCGGTAAACACCATTGACTGAAAAGGGGAGAATTCTCCCCTTTGGCAGTGAGTGTGTTAAATTACAAACATTGGCCAAATTGTCTAATTAACTCATTCACTGCCAGGCTTATTTCAAGCTTGTTGATCCATATGCCAAAGGCATTATGGATCAAACGGAGAAAAAAAATTCTCCGTTTACATTTTAACATTGAAGTTGATGGAGAATTAACTTTTTGAAAATCGTTTTGTCCTAGTTCCTTTGAGATTAAAAAGAAAAAAAAATAACGAAAAAAAGAAATTAAAAATTTGATTTAGAAAAAAAAAAAAATATTTAGGTGACGTCAAAAGACGTCATTGGCACTAATGGCACACTGAAAACGGCACTATATGAGTTAATAATATAAGAGATAAAAATATTTTGAAAATAGAAAGAAAACCTTTGCAGTGGGTTTTCGTTGTGGTGAGCAGAGCATCGTAGTCAGTTTGAAGGTGATGAAAGCGACGCAATTTTTTATCCCATCCGCTGTGAATGAACCTTTTTAAATGTAAATTATAAAATAACTTTGTAATTGCCTGTTGTTGACCTATCCACCCCTAGCATCACTATCCTGAGCATGTCATAAGAGGCCAACGTTGCTACAGGCTCACCAAGCATCTCAACGCGATGCGTTGTGAGCTTGTAGATCAGCTATTTTCAGAGAAAAGATTTGGTGCACAGGGAAAAAAAGAAGGGGATCAAGTAGAGACCCCTGCGGGGCCCCAGTCAACAATGTATATGTGTGGTGGGGGGGGGGCCCGCTGGCCTAGCGGTCAAGGCGCATACCTCATATCGGCTCTAATGATCCCGACGATCTTTGCTGCGTGTCTCTCTTTCAGGTACTGTAGCTACGTACTAGGCCTGTCACAATTATTACATCGTCTAATCGCAATTATTTGAGATAATCCCAATTGTTTTTGTATAATCGTCATAATCGTCTACATCTGGAAAAAATGCTCACACATTTAAAATATTCAAGAAAGCAGAAATAGCAGATCTACAAGCTTACAAAGCGTCACTTTGTGACGCTTTGTAAGCTTGTAGATCTGCTATTTCCGCTTTACATGTATAACATTTAAATACAATTTCTTTGTATATTTATTTGTCATATATCTGCCCTGTGTAATTTTTGATTACGAAGCTTAAAAGGCAAACAATTGTTTTTATTTTATTCATATGTTCCAACGTTCCAACGCCAAACACACAATTAAATCGTTAATCGCAATTATTTGAGTGACAATTAATGGTCAACTTAAACGTGTAATTGTGTAGTCGTGACAGCCCTAGCTACGCCACATTTCAGTGGCATATCAACATAAAAGAGCATAACAGATGCATTTTGAGTGCATTTCTTCCATCACATGGCATCCATTTGTGGCTATTTCTGAGTTCTGAGTGCCTTTCAAGTCCATCAATTGGTTAGTTCTGAGTGGATTTTGTCCGTCTTCTTCATCCCCATCCACTTGTACTTTAGCCCAGTATGATTCATTCATCCTCAACAGTGCCCTGGGCTGAATGACGGTCTCCACTATTAACCCATTAAGACCTGGAACGCATCTGTGTCACCTTTTGATTTGAGCTAAAAAGCATTATTTTACACTTTGACTATTCAAAAATGGCAGATTACTAGCTCGCACGGATCTGCTATTTTTGAAAAATCTTGAAAATGTGTGCAAATCTTTGAATATATTTTCTTTTTAAGCGAACATTTTTAACTCAAATCTTTGCTTCTGGGGGTCCCTGGAACAACACATTTTGGGGGTCCTTGACATGAAAAAGTTTGAGAACCACTGATATAGAAAGATACGTTTTTCAGAATAATGTTGGGATTTAGAAGACATTTTTAGATTCGGCCTCAGATCTCAATGGGTTAATGAAATGCATCATAAGAGCTTGTGATCTTATCAGCCGGACCCTCAAAAAAAAAAAAAAAGCTAAAGCCTTTCCTTCATACGAACATGTAAACACTTCATCCCCAATTCTCTTCTCACAAAGACGCTTCCATGCCAGGGACCCGTGCACAGAACACTTGAAATATCTTCTTCCTTTTTTCTCAATATCAAAATCAAAGCCTGTGCATTATAAAGGACTGGCACAAACATCAAAAGGCATGAATGCAGTATGAAGCAGGCCCTAGTAAGTCAGTCCATTGTTGTGTCCTATATAGCACACAACAAACGGTTAAAAAGGTCAAACGGTTAACCCACGTGTGGCCCCCGACTTCAAATCATTTTACAATTGTGGCAGTTTGACATGAATTAGGCTACGGACGGACCCCCATTTAATGGCATTTCTATCTCTGGGACCCCAATTTATATAGTAAAATCAATGTTAATGTAACTCAGACTGTACAAATGGAACCGGTTCCATTTGGTTCCATTTGTACACTCTCAGAGTTACAGACCCACAAGGGTCCATTTGGTTCCTAACTATCCATCATTTAGTTGGGGACTCCCTGAAGGACCCCTGGGGGTCCCTGGACCCCACTTTGAGAACCAATGAACTAAAGGATATTTGACGCACATCTGGCCCTCTTGATAAGGCGCCGTACAGGAAGTTGTAGTATGTGATGAGTTCCTAGAGACGGAGGCTTCTAAGAGAGCACAGTTCAACAGGAAGTGGATAGAGGAAAAGGATGCAGGTCAAATCACTCCCAAAGAATGAGGATACAAGCAATGTAAAGCCCATAGACAGCAGCCAGGGCAGCGTGGGTTACAGCTACACCATCGGCCACAATGTTTGTGTTTGGAAAGCAATAATGAAGGTGTCACTGGACAGTCAGATTTTAATCTTTTTGTCGCACCTCGTTGTCGTTCATTAGAAAGCCACTCAACGGAATTTAGGGGAGCTTACACCTAACTCCTAAGACCATTCAGGTTGTTCCCAGGATGTCTGGTTTTCCCTCGTCTACTTTTAGGGCTGCAGTTGGAGCTCTTTCGTCATAAGGCTTTAGAGACCTCTAGGTTTGGGGATGAAGATGAGGTGAAGCGGGAAGGCCATTGCTGGAAAAAGGCCGTCAATTTGAGGGGGGGGGGGCTATTAGTTGCCCTCGTTTGAGTGTTGTTTGAAACATCAACAAGTGTTTTCTCTGTGGGGGGAGGGGTGTCGCTCCGACCTCATTCAGACTGAGAACCTCTCTGAGTTCTTTAGGAGGAGGAGAGCTTTGACACAAAATGATACGTTGCAGATCGTGTAACAGAGTGACTCGTCAAACACCAGGACACCACATAAAGTGTCACACCCTGTGACTTTCCCGCTTGTCGTTGTACTGTCTGTCACCCTGACAGACCCCCCGCTGTTCCCTCTCTCTGCCTACTGGCCTCTGTTCAGTCACCCTGTTCCCTTCTTGAGACGACCCGCTGCAGCGTGACTCCTCTGGTCGTGGACCCTCGCTAACGTTCTGCTGAATTACACACCCAAACAAATACCTTCGGTGAGCATGCGAGAAAGGACTAGTCCCAGTCGCACCACCACCCTCTTATGTGCCGTTACTCCTGCTTAAGGGGATCTGAGGCTGATTAATAAATCTTCTAAATCCTAACAGTTTTCTGAAAGAAACGTATGTCGGTACAGTGGTGTGTTCAAAACCTTTTCATGTCAAGGACCCCCAAAATTATATGTATTTGGCCGCGGACCCCCATCTCAAAATATTTTGTTCCAGGGACCCCGAGGAGCAAAGATTTGAGTTAAAAATGTTGCACAAACTTTCACGATTTTTCTAAAAAATAGCAGATCTACAAGCTCATAGTGCGGCACCGAGTGCCTTGCTATGAGCTTATATATCTGCTATTTTTTAATAGCCAAAGAAATCTAAAATGACAGAGATGCGTCCCCGGATTGGGTTAAGCACGCCTCTTATCTGCATGCTTTCGCACGTCTGCATCTCTTCAGATGAGATTGTATGAATGGCTCTTGCAAAATTCAGAAATTGTGTCTGGGTGACAAGAAATACACACGGCTCTGGCTGTGTTAGACAATGTTTGAAGAGAGAGAGTTTGATGCTCTACTTGTCAAAGAGATATAGGCCACATTTAGCTACTGATTGGGATGTTAGAGGAAAGGTGATCCTGGCAAGAGGATAAAAAACTGTATTTCCTCTGAATTTATTGCCCTTAATAAAGTAGTTTCAGGGAGTCCTGTAGAGCAGCCAGTTTTTGTTGTGTTGTGCCTAATAATTAATTTACCCCCCCCCCCCTGTAATAACAAACTGCAGGTTGTTTGTCTGTTTTGGAGCTTTAGAGCTTGTCCTTAACAAAACATAAACATTGCTAAAGATATTAGACGAATTCAATGCTTGTTTAAAAGCACATGCCACTCATGGCAAACATTTTGATTCTCTCCTCTAATTTTCGACAGCTCCAGGCAATGAATGAGTATACTGCATGTAATAAGACGCAACTGAAAGTAATGGTACTTCACATTCAGTTGAAGCACTATGAAATACCTCATTGAGCTATATTTATCCAAGGGCTTATTAATGTCAGTGTGGTTGGCATACTTTGATAATGTGCAGTTGAAAGCTTTCAGCAGGAACAATATACAACCCCAACCCTGGCCTGTGCTGGGAACAATACCTGTGAACTTGTATCATGATAAAATTCAAAAATTCAACTGCTTATTATTTGCTAAAAAGCACAGTTGCCAACAGCTGATGGATTTTTATCCCATTAAGACCTGAAGCCGATTGTACAAATGTCTTCTAAATCCGAACAGTTTTCTGAAAAACGTATTTTTTCTATATCAGTGGTGCTCAAACGTTTTCATGTCAGAGGTTTTGGCCATTGCACGTGGCTAGACCACAGCAATGCTGTGTGCTTTACGATGACGAAATAATACAAGTGCCTACTGACGCAACGGGCCGGCAACAAGCTGCCTATGGGGTTTTGAGGGGGGATTCTGACGAAGGCTCCTGCTGTAAGACATGGTGGATCACCTCCTGGGGGGGCAAGGGGGGCGTAATGACTTCCCCAGCTGGCCCCCTGGGACCCGTGCGCTCGTGCTCCGCACCCCTCTCGGCCGCTTTAAGCCACCACTAGTGTTTGTTTAGTAAAGATTAGCAACGTAAAACCCTTACTACATCCTGAACACGCAGCGCGAGAGAGAGACGGAGGAGAGGACAGGGGGGGAAACAGAAATAGATTGATGGAGGGATGGACGGACGGTGGTAGGAGGAGGGGTTATCATCTTGGATAGACAAGAGTTGGAACAAGAGGATGGGATTTTGGGGGGTGAAGCAGGGTGAACGATGGGAAGCAAAGGAAGGAAAAGGGACATTGAGATGCAAGTACAGGAGGCAATTCAAAAGAAAATGGTTTGGTTTGCATTGGATTGGTTCGATTGTACCAGGGAGGTAATGTTTTTGAAATACAGAATATATACAGAAAGGTGCTCATACAAAGTTGCAGAGGTTCACTTCAGATGAGCGTTAACAGGAAAAGAATCAGAGAGTTGCAAACTCTCTGATCTCTGTTTCTCCTCTGCTGTGTTCTTTTCTAATATAAATGAAATGCACACCAGGAGCCCAGCCGGTCCATGCATAACAAGTTGCATCTCTTCAAGCGTTTCTTAAGGGACCAAACAAATAAGTTGTTAACTAATTTTCCCAATTATCCTCCCCCTAATAGGCGTCCACAGGCACTTAAACCACTTGGTAATAACACCTGATTGAGTAAAGCTGTCCTTCGGGCAGCATTGTGTTCTGAGTAATCTGAGCGGCTCCTCTGGTCCGGGTCTGGTCCCAGTGTGTGAATGCAGAACCGGGGTGTTCATCGGTAACACATTAATATGAGCCTGTGGGATGCAGGCTTTAATCATTTATACAGTTTTCATAACCCATAGCCCATTACTTTTCCACTGCATTTCATTTTCGCTGCTTCCATACCCATATTTTGGTTTCATTTAGAATTTGAAAACAATGATCTAACCACTCCTCCACCTCCTCTGTTGGTGGAGCGGTGATGAGGTTTGAGATAATCCAGTGGTTCTCAACCTCATATTTGAACTGGGGACCCCCCCCCCCAAATAATAGTATTTGAACTAATAACCAATAATTATATTTGAACTGGGGACCCCCACCCTGACAAGCACCTGGAATTGGAGGAGTTGAGGCATTACATTTAGTTTGACTCTGTTCCACAGATAAATATTGTGAAAATAGCAGATCTACAAGCTCACAACGCCTCGCAACGCGAGGCGTTGTGAGCTTGTAGATCGGCTATTTTCACAATTGTTGCCTCTTTCTTATATTATTTGACAATTTGGCCAATGTTTGACCAGTTTTTATAGTATAGTTTGCTGATTACTTTTTATGCATTAATGGTCTTTTTTTTTTAAAGGTCTTAAAAGATGACTTTACCGTTGTCTAGGGATCCCCATAAAAATCATGTGGGGACCCCCCTGGGGTCCCGACCCACAGGTTGAGAACCACTGAGATAATCAACCATCAATGTGGAGATTTATTAAAAAAAAATCAGACTGATGAAACAGCGGAATGACTACGTTTAGCCATTAGCCTTAATAGACCTGTGCTCCTCTAGGCAGGAGTGCAGGTGTGTGTGGTTGAAAACAGCAGGAAACAGATGTGCAGTGATAGTGGCTGGTAGCAGCAGGTCTGTGGGAGAAGGGGCTATCAGCAGGGGCCAGCCTGTCGTCTGATGATCGCAAGAACTCCGCTTGCTTCCTGTTGGGCTAATGTATGCCGGCCCCTGATAAGGAACCACAGGCCAGAGCAGCATTGCAAACAGTGCTGGGTTTGGTGATGTTCTATATTGTCTGAATCAACTTTGTTTTTACGTTCATTTACGGGCTAAAAGAGTGACTTTGAGAGCTGTTTCACCGTACAATGTATAAGTCAATGAGGAGTATATTTAGAATTATCAATATCTAATCAATGATTATTAGATTAGATTATGTTTTATTTGATTAGATAAAAAAAATTTACATCATGTTACATCATGGCAGTTACATCATGGCAAGGTAACTACACAACCTAAGCCTCTACCAAAGAGGCCCTTTAAGCCTGATTTATATTTAAAGAGGACTATCTACATTACAGTAAAATTTAAAAGTACAAAAATATATTACAAATCTTCAAAAGTATTTACAAAGACAGGTTTTTCTACAAATGTCTAGGTCTCTACAATATCGTCAGTTACACCTTGCTTCAGTTAGCTCTTAAGTCTAGTAGCGTTACCTGATTTATTAATAGCCGATCTGACTAGCTTGTGAGCTTGTAGATCGGCTAACATTTTCTGGCCATGACACTCGCGTGGCAACAAAGTATAAATCAAGCCTGAGCAAGGTATACATCTCTCCTCCCCCAGTTTTTAAATTGCCTCATGATTCAGTCCTGGTTCATTTAACAAGCGGAGACCCTAGATAAACTTGTCGTACGAAAGAAGAAAAGTTGGCTAATCACCGCAGTCGTGCCGGGGCGTTGTTTGTCTCATGCCCAGGAAGTGAGACAGGAAGTGAAGGACAGGGGGTTAATGTTGCCTTTTCCTGGATGGGTCTGGTCAAAGCCTTGACCACTCCGCAATCTTTCAATTTCTTCTTAGGTTTTTTTCTTTCATTGTTGTTGACCTCAAGGGACTGACTGACCCCCCAAACCTTGTTGTGTGTCTTGTTCTCCTCACAGCCCCTGTCCAGAGCAGGGAATGGGCGACGAGTTTAACCTCATGGACCATTCGGACCTGTACATACTAGACTTCAGTGAGTATCCCCTTTTTTCATTGTTCTATAGTCTCCCCATTGTGCATTTAACCCAGTGGTTTTCATATCAAGGACCCCCAAATTGAAAAGATATGCCAAGGACCCCCATAAGAGAAGATTTTTACGGCTCTAGCAGTGATTTTCAACCATTTTAATTTCAAGGACCCCCAGTTTGACATGCATAGGGCTACGGACCCCCCATTTAATGGCATTTCTATCTCTGGGACCCCAATTATATTGTAAAATCAATGTTAATTTAACTCTGAGAGTGTACAAATGAATAATATTAGAATAATAATAATAATTCAATTATCCCCAAAAAATGGACGGCTGGCGTAGTGGTCCAGGCACCTAGGCTCAATGTAGCCTGACAGCGCGTCACGGGTTCGAGTCCCGAGCCCGACGACCTTTGCTGCATATCACTCCCGATCTCTCTCCCCATTCAGTCAGCCTACTGTCCTATCAATAAAGGCATAAAAGCCCCAAAATAAATCTTTTAAAAATATAAATAAATGTGCCTGTAATGACATGCCTAAAATAGGGACACCAGGTTGTAAGTGTTAAAAAAAAGGCATGAATTTATCTCCTCTGTTGTTTTCATGGTAGAAATGACCTATTTTTGCCCCCTAATCTGTCTGCCTCATTTCTCACCTGGTCTAGCAGCGCCCTGCCTTTATCCAGCGACCAAATATAGCCATATCCTGTTGGCAGCGGGTCAGTCTGTAAGGCTGGCGGGGTCACAGTGTGTATGTGGGTAGAGGAACGTGTAGGGCTGGACTGGCAGTGCCTGTTCTCCTCCGACCCCCCGCGGAAGACCTGGGATCTGTCAGGGCCACTCTGTGTGCCAACGTGTGCTTTTTGGCGCATGTCCGTTCTCTCTCTGCTTTATCACAGTCCATATGGTGGCAGCATGGTGCGGTAGTGGAACAGTCATACTGTAATGGTGACGTAGTGCATTTTTGTAAAGGATTTACAGCGATCTGATCAACAAAAAAAACAAAAAAACGTCTGTCCTCCTGAGAATGACTTAAATGTAACTTAGACGCCGGTCATCAAATGATTGTCTTAGGAATGCGACAAAAACAAAAAAATCTCAATGAATTCAATGCTTCATGGGGTGTGTAATTGATAGAACATAAGTACTTTTTTGGATGAACTACTCCATTAACACTATCATCATCACTATTTTGGGCATGTCATTAAAAGCAAAAATCTTCCAAATCTTGTAGAAATTGTCAAAAAATAACGATCTACAATCAGACAAACACCGTCGTACAACAAATTATAAAATAAGGTGGTTATAATGCAGTGCGACAGTGTTTCAAATTCTGGGCTCACAGGAACATTCTGAATATTTGTAGAATATTAAGTATGGGCCTTCCTGTGTCACAGGAATCACTATTACTATTAGCCAATAGCCCCAAAACCAAGATAAAGAATGACACAAGAAAAGCATGAGAGAATATCCGTTTCCATTAGGACTGGTAAAAATGACTTTTAGACTTGATGCTTAACTCATTTCCTGCCAGAATTATTTCAGATTTTTGGCTGTAGACTGCCAGAGATTTTTCATTGAAAAAAAAATTCTCAGGAGCCGAGATACAGATTTTTTAAGTTTTAAGTTAACAATGAAGTGGATAGGAGTTTAAATCTTTGATATATCATATCTCCTTGGTCTTTGGGTCTAAAAATAAGAAAAAAACGGGGAAAAAAAAAGGACTCCCTTTTTTAAATAGAACGCATATCTGCGTCTTTGGCAGCCAGGCGAGAAATTAAATAGAACGCAGATATGCGTCTTTGGCAGCCAATGTGTTAATCACCCCAGCATCCCTATTCTGGGGGATGGGGGAACATTCACCAAAAATAGCAGGACGCGTTGTGAGCTTGTAGATCTGCTATTTTGGGCCAAAGACATTTGGTGTAGATCGAAAAAACGAACAGTACAGTACAACTCAGGTCCGTTTTATTAAGTATTGAGGGTCTAAGTGGTTAAACTGATAGGGTCTAAGTGGTTAAACTGATAAATTCCAAATGTCATCAAAATGTTATCTCCCACTTTGAGAAACCCTGCAGTATATAGTATGATTATCACAGGCTCTTTGTATCCACGCGTGTCCTCGTTTGTGTATATGCCGAGTTTGTCGTGTGTTTGAGCTATTATTCATAGTGGTGTACTGTATGAAAACATCATCCTTTTTTTTTTGCTCTGTCACCGTCTGGTCACAAGAACTTGACCTCTACTGTAGTGGCCTCCATTTGGAAACCTCACCGTCTAAAGAGAGAGTGTATGAAGTGATGAATTGGAACCCCATCATCAGCCTAACTGTGATTCATTGCTTCTTTTTGTTGTTCTTTCCCTCCTTTGTTTCCACCAGGTCCTAATCTGAAGACGTTATGCAAGATAGCAGTTATCCAGTACAGCTTGGAGCAGTCGGGACTCCCTCATGACATCAGGTCACTCACCCAGCATGCTTTTCTTCTTCTTCTTCTTCTTCTTCACGTTGTCCGCCTCTCACACACTTTCCTGCTTCACCGTTTCGTCACAGTGTCACTGTGTTACATCACAGTGTCACTGTGTTACTGCATTACTGTCAGTGGTAAACAATTTTGAGGTATTTTTTACTTTATTGGAGTATTTCCAAATGTCAGTACTTTTACTTCTACATCTCAGAGGCAAATATTGTACTTTTACTCCACTACAATTATTTGAAAACTTAAATTACTAGTTACTTTGCAGGTATAAATTATTAGATTATAAAACATACGTTTACCACTTTAGCCCTATTTTATACCTACTGTAGGCTATTTGAAAATAGCCGATCTACAAGCTCACGTCGCGATGCGAGCTTGTAGATCTGCTATTTTCAAACATTTAAAAAAAATTCTAAACATTGCTTTGGGGTTTAGGTTAGAAAGTAAGGATTTGTTTTTGTTTTTAGTCAATCTGTTTGACAGGTAAATTGAGATCAGAAGCAGACAGATACTCAGGATGCATGATATTATCTAATTTGTGTAATCTATTTAAACGCAGAGTTTGTAGATTCACAAATGACGAATTATTCATAGCATCATCAACAGCGATTTTGCATTGAAGCAGAAAATTGTGCTGGTTGATACTAATGACTTCCATTGGGTATTAAGAGAATAACGTCGGGTGCGTTTTAAATTCATTCACTTTCATATTTTCCTTCTACTTTGTTGCTGTAGTGGGGACTTGCAGACTTGTAGTGGGAAAGTAACTATGCACACAACCACAAGTAGGATTACAATATTGCAGCAAATCATTAATCATGATTAATCTTGGACAAATAATAACTAATGTACAAAAGCAAAAAGTGTGTTTTACGACATGATTTATAAAAGAAGACAGTGATTTATCAGGCCTGAGCGCCTCTGGCAGGTCGTTCCAGCAAAGGCAACGTTCAACCATTTGTCTTCAGCCTCGACCTCGACTCTCACTTTTTAAATGGGTGTTAAAATAGTAGCAGTTATAACCAAATTAAGTTCCTATACGTGCCACCCCTTGGAACTTGATACTAATTACTCTCGCACCATCACTGCCACCTTGCACACGCTCCACATTTGCGTTGGCAGTTGTGTTTGTAACTCTAAGAGGGCTTTTAGGTGAGGTCAGAAGGGTCTCGTTGACTCCCCATTGGTCCTTCATTGAGGATCTCTAGCTCCAGTGGCATAGTCTTGCTCATAACCACACACACACACACACATGCACAGATGCACACGCACAGCACACACAGCGATTGAGGAGTGAGTGTGAAACCAGAGCCAGTGATAACAATGTGGGGATCGACCTTTGACCTGTCGGTCAGGTCAGCGCTAGTGTTGGTTGTCAGCCGCTGCTCCTGGTTCTCATGTTACGGCAGGCCATTGTCCATAGACAGCACCGCTCCATCACTGGAGGAACGGAGCTCATCCAATCCTTTGCTTACAGTCAGTGTGTGTGTAGTCATTTGATTGATCAATTAAGTGCTGTATGATTTGTCGTACGACAAAGAGCGAAAATAGACAATCTACAAGCTCACTACGCTTCCCATCGTGACGCATTATGAGCTTCGAGATGTACTGTTTTAGCTATTTTTGGTCGTTTATAAAAGAGAAATTAAAAGATGTCCGCCTATAATGGTATGCCCAAACTAGAAACGAACTCCAGAGTTAATGTGGTTAAAACCTAGGGGTGGGACGATATGGGTACCTCACGATACGATATATATCACGATATTAGGCCCACGATAACAATATATATCACGATATTCGACGATGTTCGATATATTGCGATATCACGATATTCGATATATATTGCAAGAAATTTCACCAACGATATGTCACGATATCTGAAAATATCGATATATTGCGATATCACGATATATTGCATGAAAATTCACCAACGATATATCACGATAGTCCTTGTATTCAATTCATAAACACATAAAATAGCACCAAACTGTTCAAGATCATCATTACACAAATACAGAGTAGGAAAAACAACGTATCACAAACTAAAAAAAAAGCATATCGATTATTTATCGCGGGAGAAAGTATCGCGATATATCGATATATCGATATATCGTCCCACCCCTATTAAAACCTCATCAAAGACTGTTTAAAATATTTCCGCCTATAATGGTATGCCCAAACTAGGAACGCCAGAGTTAATGTGGTTAAAACCTCATCAAAGACTGTTGTCTTGTAGTGATGGGTCGTTCATGATCGATTCGTTCAAAAGAACTAGTTCTTTGGCGTGAACGTGAACGAACCCGTTCACTTCCTGAAGCTGTTGCGTTCACGCTTTCGTTCATACCCCCCGTCCCCTCCCCCCGTACACAGGACGGGAGGGCGGGCTGTTCCGTGACAGACAGACAGCGGTGCTTTTAGTTGTTTTTCACTAGACATGAACGAATCATTTGAACGAATCGTTTGAACGGGTCATTGCCGCGAACGTGAACGAAATCGTTCGTTCACTGAAATTAATGCTTTTTCCCCCCCACCACTATTGTCTTGAATAATAGCAAGAAAAGAAAACGCAAGATTCAGCATTGTGTTGACGAAGATGGCTTTGCCTTGAATCCTGAAGAAAAAAAACCCTAAACTTGTGGTTCCTTCTGCTCTGTGTGCACTCTAGGTGGGAACTGTCAGCCATGACCACCAACAGCAACATCAGCAGGCCCATCTTCTCTTCCCACGGCTGATGCAGAACCAGAACTCCATCAGAACTCTTGTGTCAGGATCCCGGGGTGGTTTGTGGTTTTAATCATTTGGCCTCCGATGGACTTTGAGGGACTTCTTTTCTTGTACAGTTTGGATCTGGATTATGGACTATAGTTGTTTTTCCTCTTGGTTGGGTTTTTTTTTTAAATCTCTGGGTGAAAACTGAGCTCTGCTCACCTGAAAAGTCACTCCTGCATATTCCAGTGGAGTCCATGGGCCGTGTTACGTCTGTGGAAGGTGCTTATCTAGTTTTCTCCCTCTTATCTACAGAATTGAAAGTGAAAATAAAGTTGTTTGTTTAACAGTGTTACAAGCAGAGATGTTAAGTTTTTTTTTTGTTTTTTAAGAGCGGGTAAACGTTTCCCTCCTTTGAGACACTGTTTCTTGTGAGAACGTGACTATTGATCTGCTGAATAGCCACACTATCTTCCTTGTAGCCTCCCTAGTAATTCAATCAGCCTATGATAATCATGGACTTTAAAACTAAGCACAGGGAAAAAAAGAAGAACTTACAGCCAAAGGTCCTGATTAACAGCCTCTCTGCTCTGTGGAGACAGGGGACGCCATCCAGATGCCTCATAGAGACAAGTAGGAAATCCTCTGCTACAGAGTGAAGTTGTGAGTTGTATATCTTGCAGATTTATGTTGTTCTACCATGGTACAGTACTATTTCCAGATCTCACCCTTTTATATCGGACACCAAGCCATCTTCTGCGAATGCAGATATTGGACACAGTGTACGCAATTGCCAGGCAGACATTTTATTTTGAAACTATTAGATATGATTACAACACACGATCAGTGTCTACTGTCTATCGCGAGTGTTAGACTGACTGCGCTGGCTCTGTTCTCCCACATTCTGTGATAGTTTGACTATCACCTTGCTGCTCTTAAACCTCTCAAAAGGTGATGTGTAAGTACTGTTTGATGCGAGCTATTGGCCTTGTAAGGTAATGAAGTCCATCTACCTCCCTCTCTCTCGCATGGATGAGAAGGGTGACGAGTTTGTCATTCGGCAAGTCATCCCATGCTAAACTAAATTTTATTTATTATAATTTAACAAAATTTCCCCTGCCAAAAAGAGGGGGGAAAAAAAGGCTTTGTGGCCCACTGGCTATTGTAATAACCACTTTTAGAACAAATAGCAGAATTTTGAAATGCCCTAAATAAGGACGGCAGGTTTAAAGTGGTGAACACGAGACCTGTTGGGTGAACACAAGACCTGTTTTTAGTGCCATTGGATGAGCATCGTACTATCCCCCACCCCCTCCCAGTATCAGGATGCAAATACTGTGTATGTGTGCGAGCACATGATCCTATTTATACATGCTGAATCCATGTAAACCAGAGTTCACCGATATCAGCTTCGTACCCATGATCGCCTGGTTCGGCTTGGCTGCTGCCGGGGAGTTTGTCACTGGTATGCATAATGTAATGTTTCCCCCATCATATAGACAATCCTACTGACTCAAACAACACACCTCGTAACGACCCTATGTTCCCAGTATGTCACAGACAGTACCAGGAAATAGTGCACATGTTTTTTTGAACGACCATACAAGCCAAGCTAAGCCTGAACAAGGATTACAGCTGCATACAGATGCATAAGGGCTGTTATGGAACATGCCACTTGCTCACCAGCTATCTTGAAACTGATTTGGAAAGACTACAATTCGAGAGATTTCTTCAGGTGATGTCTTTTTTTTAATTATTATTCAGTACTGATAATGACAAATTTTGAAACTATTTCGATCTCACCAGGTTGTTCGTGTTTACTATAATCAATTATTTACTTAAGTTACAAGGGGCAGTGAAGTGATTGCTGTCTTTTTATTTTATCACTCATTTGAAATGGGTTTCCTTTCCTAATTTAGGAGTCATTGAACAAGCCATTGTATGTATGTATGAAGCCCAAAGGTTTGCAAAAGTTTAAATGTGAATAGATGCTGTGTTACCTGATTGATTGTGTCCACAAAAATTGTGATTTACATCTGAAGTGTTTACAAAATATCCTTCATGTGAAGTGGTGGTTTTACCACTCAAGCCCTGTATACTTCGTACGACGACGAGTTGCTTAAATATTCGATCTACAAGCTCACAGCGCGTCGCATCACGATGCATTTTGAGCTTATAGATCGGCTATCTTTTGCTATTCTTGAAAACAAATGTTAACGTAAACACGTGGAAGTCATCAGAGTAACCACACTAGAGCCACTTCTCCGCTGGTCAGACCTTAAAAACAGAAAGAGACGTTTTAATGCTGCGTTTTTGCCTAAGTAATTGAAAATGGGAGGTTTTATTATTTACAGACCAGCAGTGCCAACATGACTCAGTGAGTCTGATGTGCTCTGTACCACACACAGACATGGATGTACCACACACTATATGCCTCAACACTGCTGTGAAATACCAGGGAAGTATATCACGTGACTTCTGTTGTAAACATGTGAGATACACTTGTAACATGCTTGTTCATTTGACAAACAAAATGACCAGTTAGTAAAAATGGCGTTTTTTATTTCAGAACTGAGTCGTTTCTTGATGCAAGATAAAGGAATGAAGGTATTGAGTGATTTTGAGTGAAGAACTCATCGGGAAGTTTGAAATGATGATGTTAATAGAAGTAATCAATGTAGAGGCTATGGTCAAAAATAAATAAATCACCTGCATAAAGACTTCACTCTGTGATGGTTACTGGCCTAGAAGACGACGTAAATGCTTTTTTACTACAATCGGTTTATTTTCTTTACCCTTTCTTTTGAGTGGGCTGATTATTTGGGCATTAGACAATTGCATATCCAGTATAGTTTCACAAGCTCTATCAATAAATGATCATTTGAGATATTCTAATCCAGGGGTCTTCAACAGGGGGTCCGGGACCCCTAGGGGGTCCTCAGAATTACTACAGGGGGCTGCCAAATCTTTGTGTGATTTGGATATTGGTTATTTTTTTTACATTAACCACTTGAACCCTATTATCCCTTTTCTGAAGAGAACTTGAGCCAAAAATAGCCGATCCACAAGCTCACAACGCCTCGCAGTGCGAGGCTTTGTGAGCTTGTAGATCGGCTATTTTCGGCAAAGAGGTTTGGTGTTGGTCTATGAAATCTATGAAAATAAAATGTTATACTGTATGTAGATGGGGTCCCTGCTTCATCTCTCTTTCAGCTAGGGGGTCCTTGGGCTGAAAAACGTTGAAGACCACTGTTCTAATCATTAGGAGGGCCTTGGTATATGACTGTATATTTACATTATGTTACGGGGACCACTTGTTGCTTTGTCATAAAAAAGAATTGTCTGCACACTGGTAATGCTGAAAAAGCTCAGCTGTATTTTTATTGCGTCAACGCTTCGATCTATTCAGATCTTCATCAGGACATATGAACTTGTTGTTGCTTTGCCATGCTGAGAGACTGTGCTCCAATTATGATATATACATTTATATAATTATAAGTTATTAAGAAGAGTATCAGAAACCAGGTATACTACAGAAATCTTACTTAGCCCTCAACAGCTGGGAGTTAGCATGGTGTAAGAGCTTTTAACAGGTGTACAGAAGTGTAGTCAAATGCACTGACATATTAACGGGTATAAAAACAAATGGTCCAAAATGTATTTACTGTAGACGAGCTATACACCCAGTCATGAGGGTAGAACAGAACAGTCCGTCAACAGTGATTAGTGAGAAATATACAATCTATACCCTGTGTGTGTGTGTGTGTGTGTGCACGCTGGGGGGAAAAAAATTATGTACAGTTCACTAAATATTGGTGTTTAGGGATTTTTAGGTGCAATACCATGTCCTTTATTTAGGTGCTACGTGGTTGAATATCAAATAGACCATTTTTTTTTCATGAACAAAAGGCATTGTTTGTATTCACATTCAGGTTACCCTTTATTGTATTTACATTTATATAAAAAACTAAAAGAAACAAGACAGGGTCTAATAATGTGTGGATCTCAGTAACTATATGGCCTATCTAATTCAAAAACATATATAACAGAATGCGTGGAGGTACTTCTTTGGTCTACTGGCAGAATGCACAGGACATTTGATGCTGATCGCTCCAGCAGTTTATGAGATTAGACCTAGACAGACAAACAAACATACAGATACAGACCCTCTTCTAGACGGCTAGTCTCCTACTGTGCCATGCTGTTACGAGACGGGGTATAAAGATGCAGAGGTTTCTCCTGTGCAACTATTATATTAAGCCAGTATGTCTGTCTGGACAGATTATACCCATATATGGACCCATATACCCATATATGCACATGCCACAGTACTTACATGACGCACAGCCAAATGTATGGCCAATAATGAGATCAGCGCAAATAAGTGTTGTTGCAAATAACAGTTTCTGTTGTGTGTGAGCCAGTGGTGGAAAAAAGTACTCAAATGTTTAACTTAAGTAAAAGTATCAATACTGCAAATGTAGAAGTACTCTGTTTCAAGTAAAAGTCCGGAATTCAAAATTTACTTGAGTAAAAGTACAAAAGTATTGGTATCAAAATGTACTTAAAGTACCAAAAGTAGAAAGTACTCATTATGCAAAAGGTCCCATTTCACAAGTTTTCAAATGTATAAAATGTTAAAACATCTTTTGAAAATAGCAGATCTACAAGCTCACAATGCGTCGCATCGCAACGCATTTCATTATCGAAAGAGTGGGCAAAACCATACCTATATTAAATTGTTCATAGGGTCAATACGAGTAAATAAATATATGATAACCTCTCCACAGGAGCAGCTTTTTCATGGTTATCACACATTTTGTTATTTTCCCCATACGTACATGACTGGTGAAAAAATGACATTTAAAAAAGAGTTATCATAATGAAACTTCCTGAGTTGATTACTTACGTGAAGACAATGATTTATCGTATTAAAAGTTTTCTGAAATTGTATTTTTAAATATGCAAATTAGGCATTAGGAAAATATGCCCGAATTTGCATAACTTTCCAGAATCAACATTGGAACATTGGACAAAGCCAAAGTCAACATTCTTATTTCATTTTGTTAAGATGTTGGAGTCAAAGGTTTTTAACGAGGGAATATTCAATATCTGGCTCAATTTTGGGGCTCTGGCTCATGGACTAAATGCCCAATTTGCATATTTAAATATACAATTTCAGAAAACTTGTAATACGATAAATCATTCACAATCATTGTCAATCATGTAAGTAATCAACTCAGGAAGTTTCATTATGATAACTCTTTTTTAAATTGTGTCATTTTTTCACCTGTCATGTACGTATGGGGAAAATAACAAAATGTGTGATAACTATGAAAAAGCTGCTCCTGTGGAAAGGTTATCATATATTTATTTACTAGTGGTTGACCCTATGAACAATTTAATATAGGTTTGGTTTTGCCCTCTCTTTCGATAATCATTGCTCAATTTTGGGGCTCTGGCTCATGGACTATATAGGGCTGAAGTGATTAATGTATGTTTTGTAATAATAATCAAAACATACTGTATGTGTATCATTCATTCGTTGTCTGGCCATCTTAAACTTTATGGGTTTGGTCAAGGTTGTATTGGCTCTAGTGACCAACATTGCATAAGAAAAGTATTCACTCTGGCATTCTATGGTCATGCCAGGGAATGGCTAAAGGTTAAGTGGCTGTTTTTGCCGGTGCAGATGGATTCTGTCTTGGGGCTCATTTGGGTGTTTGGCTGTGTGTCTATGATCACACTCCCTTGGGAAAAAGTACTCAAGAACAACCCTTTCAGTTTTTTAAGAGTAATTTGTGTGAAGCAACTGAGGTTTTGCAGGGTTGCCCCTGTGCTCTGACCGCCTGATGCCTGTAATCATTGTGTGAAGAAAGGGTCTCACTCAGAAATAATCCATTCTCATCATTTAATTGTATGTCTCAGAATGGTTTTATGTTTACAAATGAAGGCATACATTCCTTAAAGGCAACAGGTAGATTGCCAGATGAACCCAATTACCAATCATTGGCATGTTACAAACCTAAACATCCACCAACCAATTAGACGCACTGAACAATGATCATTAAAAATAGCAAAATTCAATATGTATATTCCAAACTGTGGATATCAGTGGGGAACCTACAAATACAGATACAACTACATCTGTTCAAGCTACAGCTAGGCTATTTGGTATGATGCTGTTTCCCTTTTCCTCACAGGTATATTGCAGTGACTTCCAAGGTTTTATTTTGTTTTGTTTTATATTGTCTTTTTTTAAATGGCAGGAACAGATTACACTCTGGAGGTCTGAATGTCATGATTCAGACAAGGGATCAAATGACATTCTTCATTCATGATGGCAGCAGGATGAAGGGATTTTAGAAGATGAAGCCAAAAACACTACCGTTGTAAGAGTTATTTTTCATGATTCCCACCTGTATGGTTGAGCCACACTTTCAATTCCAATAAATGTTTAGGTCCTCAGCTTTGTGTCCATGTTCATATATCTGCCCGTCTGATGCTTCTGTGCTCATTAATCCTAATTTTCGATTCAACTTATGAGATGTTTGACCTATGTGGTATTTATTACATTGACAAAAGAGTAAATAAATGACGGGTTGTTTTACGGGTGATAGGGATCAGATTTTGCAATCATTTCCTTTGGGTATGATTGATTGATTGAGCCATTTAAGCAAATATCAATGGGATTGGTATTTAAGATGGTCAAAGACACAGTACCCTCATACCTGTCTAACTACTTCTCCAAAGCGAGTGACACCCACAGCCACAACAATAGAGGGAGCGACCATGACAATTTAGAACAAACTTGGGAAATTCTAACTACTTCTTTGCACGCACGCACACACACACACACACGGGCACGCGCGACGCAATACAGGATTAATGTTCAATATTACTGTTGTTATTGTGTAGCTACTAGGTCTACTGTCCAAATGCAAAATCATTCTACTACGTCTCCACCAAAATGTGGAATGCCCTCACACCATCCATTAAAGGATGTGTAACACTGATTTATTTCTAAATTGGCCTGAAAAAACATCTATCAGGAGACCAGAAGGGGAGATATATGTAAATATCTCTTTTGTACATATAGAGTTTGTATTTGTTGATGACATGTATTATTGTGTCAATTTTTTATGCTACAGTATGTTGATTAATTGAATACATGAGACCACAATGGAAACAAGTCCCCAGGACTTTGTGTTATCCTTTTAGCCTTAATGTCTTACTGTTTACATTTCTGACTAATAAAGTACGGTAATCAATCAATCAATCAATCAATCAATCGATGATGTTGAATCCAGGTCTTTGCCGAGGTGATTCACACACCAAAGGACAGAGCCACCAGGACACCTGTTTCCTGTTTGTGAGTTGTCAGATTTCCACCCTGTGAATTAAATGTATATCCTCCCTGTTACCTTGACATTTTCTAACATGTTTATCCAAAGAAGGTCAACTGCAGGACACTCTTTTATTCACCCACTGTTTGCCATGCATCCCATTGATACGGTCACATCTATGTAGGCCCTCTATCTAAGCATCTGCCATGGCCTCCTGTGGCGCAGACGTCACCTTGGCTTTGGACACGAGAGCCCACTGTTGGATCCAGGCATAGTTCTTCATACTAGTGTGTGACCTGGCTCTGAATCTGCCCCGCCAGCCTGTCTGGTATAGCCCTCTCTGACCACTTAAATTAGTACACTATCTAAACAGGGAAACCCACAGTGTCCCCCCTCCCCAAGTCCTGCTCGTGCCCACCAGACTACTTAATGGGACACGTGCGGCTGCTTGGGGTTGTCCCCATCATTATAGCCTCACCCAGAACCCCCTGTATGCCATGTCTGTGTTTCTGAGACCAGTAGTAGTGTGGTCTGGCAGTTTGTTCCTGTCTGTCACCAGCATGGTGCTATAAAGCCAGCGTTATCTGCATGTGTTAAGTGCAAGCCACAGACGGTAGGTCAGGCTAAAGGAGAGACACCCTGTCCCGCCTTGCCACGCTGCACACAGGAAGTGGGGCCGGGTGCCGGACCCTCTGTCTGGACCCCCAGCCCTCTGCCAGGGTCAGCTGCTGTGGTGGGCGCTAATGCAGGGAGACACTCAAGCCAAATTGCTCAGAAAATCCCAGGGACCCTTGAGAATCAGACTTGAGGATTTGTTCAGAGTGATTTGTTTTGGCTTGTCCTTCTCCCCCTATCTAATTTCCACGCTCAAGTTCTAGTTCTCTGGGTCCCTGCAATGCTGGAAACTGTTAAAGTGGGGATTTGAGGCAATTGACACTGAAGGAGAGCGGATTATAAAAGCTGTGGCATCTTGAACCTATTTTGCAAATATGGTGTTCTCAGACGATAGGTGGAAACTCTGAAGGCAAGGCAATAATAAAGACTTAGGCCCTACAATACATACTTTGGTGTACGACAAATAGCAAAAAATATACAAGCTTGCATGTGTTGCATCGCACCAAAATTTAAATTAAACTATGTAGAAAGCTAAAATATTTAGCTTTCTAAAATTGGGGACACCAGGTTAAGAAGTGATTATCTTTAACATGGGATAAAGTAATGTCTCTACATTTTTGGTAAATTGCTAATAATTAGCTATATTTTATTGCAAAATTTACTTAATTTAATTACTTTATCCCATGTTAATCTGGTGTAGAAATAGCTTAATTATTAAGCTATTACAATTCCTGTTTCTTTATTTACTAATTATGTACTGTATGTAAGTACGTATATGGGATATTTCAGGTAGCACAAATTGTGTTGCTTTGTTTTTGTCAGAGTGGCATTGTTTCAGTATTACAGTGAGCAACAGCCCTTCCTTCACTGTTCAGAATCCATTTCCAGAGAATCCTCCTCTCTCTCCTGACACTGCACAGCCCCTGACAGCCCCTGACAGAAAGGGGAGCCTCATACTAGTACGTGACCGCCCTTTGACGCCAGTCTGTCAGGATCTCCACTGACAAACTTGACTGTGAGTAGAGCTTCTGTCGCCACCCGCAGTCCCCACTGGCCCCGTGTCTGTCACCATGCATAAACTCACCTCATCACTGTTGTCCTCCTACCTCTCACTGCGGCACACTGAACTATTGATGCCCAAGATGCTCCTGCTATAAGATTCAAGGGTTGTGTGTGCGTCTGAGTTTTCTTGTGGGCTATTACAGAATGTATGTACCCATCCTCAAACAAGGGGCTACATTTGTTCTCCTGCTATGCCACAAAAATGTGGAACGACCCTACCAACAGTCTTAAAAGGAGTGTAAATCCCTACTCTCCTTAAAAAACGCTCTAAAGGAGCACTTACAGGTGACTGCAATTCAAAACTGGCCCATGTAAAAAGTCAAAGCCTACCCACCACCTGTTTACTGTACATATTTTTATTTTAGATTTCTAACTGTTTGTATGATGTTTTGCATAGTTTTGTATATTTCATATTGTATATGTCATTAAATGTTTCGATGAATTGAGTACAAAGGACCCCAATGGAAACAAGCCAGGTAGGCTTTCTTGGGTTTAGAATCCTCTTAGCAGACCTTGTATTGTGCTGTACTTTCTCCAACTTTTCCTTTTTTTTTTGGTTGCAAAAAATCCTAATGTCTGTTTCAGTCGCAGTGGGATCTCACAGCAATCAAGCAAGTAGCCTACTGTACTCAGTACTAAAGTGGTTCTCAAAGTGGGGTCCGGGGACCCCAGGCATCCTTATGGGAGTTCCAAGGGGTCCTCAGCAAAATGAGGAACAGTTTAAACACTTAAGCCCCATTTTCTACAAGCGTTGTGAGATTGTTGAGCTTGTAGATCTGCTTTTGGGGGGAAAATATATAACATTTTGACAAATCTTCTCTTATTGGAGTCCCTGGCATAAAAATATTTTCAAATGCAGACTATTATATATCAATTTGGTAGGGCCTTGACATGAAAATGTTATGCAGAACTACTGCAGTAGCCTACTGCAGCTGGAATGCTGCTGCTTGGAGCTCTGACAAACTGCCCCCTCTTCTCTGAGACATATCAAATTATAATGCAGTGCAAACCTATTTGGAACATTGGAAAAAAGAAACTAAATTATGATTGGGCAGAATGATATCTCTCTCTCTCTCTACTATCAGCGATAGAAAGCATGCAGGCTCAGTAACCACCAATTGGCAAGCAAAAGGGAGGACACTGTTGGACAGTTGAGGCTGAGATGCACTTCCTGCTACAATGTCAAACATTCAATGAAACATGGAACACTTATTTTAACATTTCAACTCTTAATGCGTTTAAGTATTGTATATCTGTCTGTCATTAAATCTTTCGATGAATTGAGTAGCCTACTGCAGGACCCCAATGGAAACAAGCCATAGCGCTTTCTTTCTAGCGTATAATCCTTTTAGCAGACCTTGTATTGAACTGTACTTTCCTGTGCTTTTTTGTTGTTGTTGCAAACTGCTAATAAAGTATTCAATCAATCGATCAATGACTTCTCAAAATGATAGGCTACTCCTTGGAGGAGACAGCACATGCCAGCCTATATATTTCTGCCTGACAGTGAATGCATGTAGCCTACACACTGCGCGCGCACGCACGCACGCACGCACACACACACACACACACACACACACACACACACACACACACACACACACACACACACACACACACAGGCGCGCGTGCAATACAGGATTAATGTTCAATATTACTGTCTGTTGTTATTGTGTAGCTAAGCTACTAGGTCTACTGTCCAAATATGCACAAATGTTTTCTTGAAACTAAGGGCTTTTAATTGAGTTGAACTGAGTTGTGAATTGAATGCTCATCATTAAGAGGTTGCACTCTTAATTGGCTAACCTTCCGATGTCATGCTTAACTTTTTATGAATATTTCATCCGTTGGCTATAGTCCCAATTAATGTGAATAATAGTGAGAGATCAGTTGGCTATCAGTGCTGCTGCAGACAAACATTCTGATTAGCCTGTCGTTGTAAATGAACACAGGCAGACATAATTAAATTGCTGCAGTGTTTGCCAGCCATTATCACATTGCTGTGAAATAACCATAGTCTAGGGCAGCGGGCTAGGCCACTGCGGTTTTCAACCTTTTCAGGCCGCGACCCCCCAAATTAATCATATTTTGAACTGGGGACCCCCCACCCTGACAAGCTATAGGCATTACATTTAGTTTGGCTCGCTTCCACTGATACATTTTATGAAAATAGCAGATCTACAAGCTCACAACCTCTTTCTTATTATTTGGCCAGTGTTTGACTAGTTTTTATAGTTTGTTGGTGAATTTTGATGCAATAGGCTAATGGTCTTTTTTTTTTGGTATTAAAAAGGTCTTAATTCTTAAAAGTCCTTACTCACGTCAATGTCATCTGGGGGGGAAAAAAATCATGTGGGGACCCCCGACCCACAGGTTGAGAAACAGTGGTCTAGGCCATTGGTTCTCAAAGTGGGGTCCGGGGACCCCCAGGGGTCATTGAGGGAGTTCCAGGGGGTCCCCAGCTAAATGATGGATAGTTAGGAACCAAATGAACCATTATGGGTATGTAACTCAAAGAGTGACATTTGTACACTCTCAGAGTTAAATTAACATTGATTTTACCATATAAATTGGGGTCCCAGAGATAGAAATGCCATTAAATGGGGGTCCCTAGCCTAATGCATGTCAAACTGGGGGTCCTTGAAATTAAAATGGACTTTGAGAATGAGAATCACTGCTAGAGCCGTAGGCTACACATCTTCTCTTATGGGGGTCCCTGGCATATCTTTTCAAATGGGTGTCCACGGGCTAATAAGTGTCAATTCGGGGGTCCTTGACATGAAAAAGTTTGAGAATCACTGGTCTAGGCTATACCATGCCTATGGTCTATAGATAATTAGTTTTGCTTGTAGGGCTATAGCCTGTTTAATTGTCAATTAGACCATCTTGTTAATGCCATTATAATTGTTCGCATCAGTCAGTGGGGTTTTGATGAGTTATTTTTAGTGCTCACGTAATGAAGAGTTATTATCTCCCTCCATCATTTTGCCAGTGCGTCACAACAAGTAACATGATGGCCCCCCCTTTCTATTCCCCCACTGAGTTTAAACAAAGGTATCAGGTTGGTCCTGAGTCCTGACACACACTATATAAAAGGAGGAGACACATGAGGTTAAGACATACAAGCATCCCTGCAAAGGTAGGACACACATCTGACATTCTTGTTTGTATGGGTTTTTTATTTTTTATTCAAACCGTTATGTTCCATGAAAGTATAAAATCCATTATGTATATTTTTTAAGGAGAAGGCATAAGGTGGGATGATATTAAAAATGTGCTTGTTTGAAAGAATGAATCAAGCTTCACTCTCCATTTTTGTTTTTTATACTTTATTGTCCCACTTTTTTTTTACTTGTGACCAAAAATGTACTGTTTTTGTGTGAAATCTCCTATTAACATAGAACAGCATTTATACTATTTTTAATACAAGATGTCTGGCAACTGGCAACATATTATGTGATGTCTATTTGTTTGTCTTTTGTGTTGTGTGTTGATTTGTTCACGAACAATGAATACATTGTAAAGTGGAGGGAAAAAATCCATTATGCATGACCAATTTGCATATCACTGCTTTTTAATGACCGGACATCTCTTTTTATAGATTGATCAGGTGACCAAACCACCCTCAGGATGACTGTTTGCAGAAGATGTAAAGTAAGCGCTCCCTGCTCCTCACATTATGTGACTGTTGTTGGGGATCAGAAGAACCTCCGAGGAGTCTCAGTCTGCAAGAGATCCAGGTCAGTGAGATGTGTGGAGCCTCATTAAGCCTTTGGTGCACGTCGTCCTCTATAGGTCCTCTAGTGGCCGAATCAAAGCAACTCTCCTCAGACACTAACCCCAGTGGTTTTCAACCTTTTTCCACATGAAGGACCATTATTTATTGGGCATTTGAGCCAAGGACCACCGTTTGATGAGTTTAGACTCCCAGACCCAAAACTTAGAATATTTTGTTTTGTCGTTGGATACGATTGTGTCCACAATTCCATGTTGTATTGATATTGATTCCATTAGGAGAGATGACAGGCAGACATTGATCAAAATAACAATTATTCTACATTCTCTGTGTAGACTTCTTGTAAATTAAGTTAAGTATAAGATGCTTAACAATCATTTAACTCTTGAGAGCGTAAAATGAAACCAAATGGACCCGTAAGTTTCATTTTACGCTCCCAAGAGTTAAAGATCTGTAAGGGTCCATTTGGTTACCAACTCGCCATCATTTAGCTGGGGACCACTTGGAACCCCCTCAAGGACCACAGGTGGTCCCCGGACCACTGGTTGAAAACCACACTAACCGAAGCGAAGCTTCAACGCTGGTGCCGCTATTGGCTACAATTTTCCATTTTACTGTTTTAGGCTAAATGAAATGGAGCCATATCATGTCGTTAGCCTCATAGCATAATTGCCTAAGAAGTCATATCTTTTTTAAGAATAAAAAATCACTTTCTGCCTAAGTCATCTAGGTGACTTGAGAAAAAAAACCGATTTTTTTCCTCAGTCATGTTTATCTGCCTTTATTTAAATCTGCGTAACTCTACTCTCCTAACACTGCTGTGCTGATTCATCCTTATTGGCAATGTTCTCAGCCTCATCAGAATGCTTGTTACATTCAAAAATCATTAGTTCTGCCTGAGGCAAGAAATGTCAATTTGGCAAAAAGGCAATAACGCTATGAGGCTAAGTAACGATGTGTGAACTCAAGTGCATCAACAACGTCAGTGTATTTACCCACTAACTCAATCAGGATAAATTATCCACAGAAACAGGCTGCAAAAACATCTTCAAAGTGATTGTTTATAAAAAAAAAAAGGCCAAATCGTACGACCGTTTTCAACAGAAAAAAACGCGACGTCACATGAGAAGGTATAAATAAATTAGCCTCTGATTGATCATCTTTCCTTTTGTGGCACGTTTTGTGTCTGTGCTTCTCTCTGACGTTGGGCGTGAGAGGCTCCGAGGACACTTTATATGGCAGCGGAGGAGCAGGCTCTAAGCCCAGCCTCCCCGTGTGTTGCTGGACGCCCACGCTGAAGCACTTGCGGCTATAAAAGCCACAGGTTCTCTGTGGAAGGGCCCAGACAGACACTGATCACAGAGACACAGACACACACACACACACACACAGCTCTGAGAGCCCTCATCTCTGGCTGCAGACAGTTACCATAGGAACCCAACCTTTGATATTCAAAGTCCAGTGCAGCTTCTGGAAGAGACTCCATCACTTTAAAAAAAAAAGGAGTGCTGTCACAACAGATGGATTAGGTTTAGTGTTATTAGGGGGAAAAAAATATTCATTAATTAAATTTGAATGCCATTCCTCAGTGCAGGCTTGTTACGTACGTGGCAAATAATGTTAGTCAGTTAGATTTTGTGAGATGCAGTAGAGAGAGAGAAGTTTTGGAACTTCCCTGCTCTGGTCTTCATTGTAGTTTCCTGGCTCATCCATCCAGCCCTGACCTCACACTGAACCATGGTCTCACACAGGTCCACCAAAGGGGCGTCCAAAGCTCGGCGGGACCAGATCAACAGCGAGATCAGGAGCATGCGTGCTCTCCTGCCCATCAACCAGGAGGAGCAAGAACGCCTCTCCTACCTGCACTCCATGGCTGCCATTTGCGCCTACATCAGGAAGACTGTTCTCTTCCAGGGTGAGTCTTCAAATTTAACCACATTTTCTACACACATTTTTGTTGTTGTTGTTGTTGTTGTTGTAGTTGTTGTTGTTGTTGTTGTTGTTGTTGTTGTTGTTATTATTATTATTTTTTGGTGTTTTTAATTGAATTAAAGTACAGGGATTTAAAAAGGAGTTTCAGTCACGTTTTAGTTTAACCACTTGAATCCATACCATCCCTATACTGGGCATTTGCAGGCGAATTAGGTGAAAATAGCTGAATATCTGGCAAAAATACTAGATCTACAAACTCAGAGCTTGTAGTTTGGCTATTATTCGGCAGAGATTTGGTTTAAAGGGGGTAAGTATTATAGACCCCTGAAGGACCCTGTAGTTGCTGTAGGGTGGAAACTTTGCATGTCCAAAACTATTAATTTTTTTGTATTATTATTTTTTTTAAATCTTATTATAAAATAATGAAAATATGAAAATAGCCAATCTACAAGCTCACAACGCATCACATTGTGATGCGTTGTGAGCTTGTAGATCTGCCATTTTCACTACTTGTCACTCTTGTATGATGAAGTACGACATTCATTTACCAAAAAAACTTAAAAAGTTAAAATGTGGAAATTCAACGTTTCTGTCCAACAGCAACGAGAGTGAGTGATTAAAGCTTGCAATCCATAATCTTTATTTCGCACCCCGGGTTTCAAACCCGCACAAGAGACCACATTTCTACTGCCGAGCTAAGACAGTATAAGCCCGCTTGGCCAGGAGAGATATTGCGCTTATGAGCTTTGGGCAGCACCACTTGCGGTTAATACCACTCTGTACCACTTTGAAGCAGATGGTATTACGTCACCTAATAGGGAATGCACCAAAGCCAGGGGATGGGGCCTCCTGTGGAGATGTGTGGGTGACGTACAGTATGCTAAATCCAGGCTCCTTTCCTCCCCTAGGATTTCCAGACGGCCAGCCATCTGACTGCTCTCTCCCATACCAGGCCTTTCTGCAAGCCCTGCACGGCTTTATCCTGGTCACCACCGCCCGGGGGAAGCTGGTCTATGTGTCGGAAAATGTGGCTGATTATCTGGGTCTGTCTATGGTGAGAAGGCTATATCAGTTCAGCCCCGATTATACATTTTCATTGGCTTCTTTTCATTACCGCTCATTTGGATCATATTTTTGGGCTTCTTTTAGTTCAGTTATTGTCTCCGCCAGGCCGAAGGCATGGGGAGAGCGAGAGAGTGTGTCCGTCTGTGAACAGCTAATCTCCGGCACCGTCGGCTTGATCGAAGCGAAACTGTGCACACACACTCCCTGGATGCCTGTAACAGGCCCTTTTCACAAGGGCCTGTTATAGCGCCACCAGGAGGCCGTTTTTTGCAAAACAAATTTTTTGACAGTACTCAGATTTTGTCCAAACATCACGCAAATCGGTACACAGTATCTCTATAGTCATTAAACCAAACGGGTCTTTCAGATTTTTCATATTACATCCTGATTGGCTATGATTGGCTTCCAAAGTTTGCAGGAGTGCTCCGTTTTGAACAAAATGCCTCAAATCATGAACACAGCGTGCGATTTCCGTGAAAAAATTGCACGCAGATTCCCACTATTTGCTTCTCATTTAATTGTTCTTGGTGGCTAATGTGGAATCCTCTTCCTTCCAGGTGGATGTACTGCAGGGAGACTCTATGTATGACATGGTGGAGCTGTCTGACATTGATACTATTAAATCAAACTTTGAGTTTGGCAGCAACGCATCAACAGGTAAATACTGACTAGCTTGTAATGTTCCAGTAACATCAGAAATGAACAAACTTAATTTACAGGCCAAAAACAGCTAACATTGCCTAAACTAATCCTGATCACGATTTGCCTTTCCAGAGAGGAGCTTTGTATGCTGTATGCACACTTCCAAGGCCTTCAGGCTCCAACATGGCAGTTGCTGCTCCATGCTGGTCCGAGGGAGTTTCCATCCTTCAGCGTCCTCAGCAGCCCATCTCACCGAAGAATCCCTGTTTGTCGCCCTCTGTATGCCTACGGTCAACCGTCTGCAGCGTACCGACTCCTCTCACAGCTTCGACAGTGTTCACAATCCAGATATGACCTTCACACAGATATCAGACAGGTAGAGGACAGGCACCATTCTGAATGCATGTAATCTATGTTTTTGTTTGTTCAATGTTTACTGAGATCCCCCGTTTCCATTTTAGATGTTAATGCCTCTTTATTTTTCCCAGTGCTTTATGTCTGCTGGGCTATTCGGTTGAAGAAATGTCTGGACGATCATGGTACAGCCTTCTGCACCCCGAGGACCTCTCCTTAAGTGCAAGCTCTCATAAAAGTTTGAGTAAGTAGGCCTATAGATCTTGTATAGGTTTGATGATGTAACATTATGTTGTTAAATACATTATGCAATGCCAATTGATTAGATTAAGAAAATGTTTGGGGGAATGTAAATATTGTAATGTTTTTTATTATTTATTTCTAAATGATGATATATTGATATAGCTGATATATTATTATTATTATTATTATTATTGGGGTTCAAATCTGTGACAAAGTTTGCGCCTATTTTGTGGTTGTTGCCGGGGCAGCATTTTTCTTCCCTTTCTTCCCCAGAACTTATTCTCAACTGAAGTGATGTCATTATTCTTATACTGTTTGCCTAGTGCCTACGCCATAAAAAAATGACAATTGTACTTCCACAGTATTATGTAAATCTGGCATTCATTCAGAGCAGTTTGGGATGAGATACATTTGCTTTTTAGTGAATATAGTGAGATCTAATTATCGAGAATGTGCATGATAGTAACCATGAATGTTTTGTCGTTTATCTCAGTACAGGCAGATGAAGGCTCACAGGTAGAGATGGTGTTGAGACTCCAACACAAGGACCTCTCATGGATCTGGGTCTACATTCAGGCCACCAAGGTGTCTGACAGCCAAAGAATCAGTTGCGCCAACTTCACCATCAGGTACGACAAACCACTTCTACTAATTCCGGCTGATAATATGTCTGATCATAATTGTCATATAAAACTATGAATACAGTTACTTACAAACAACTCTTTTTACCATTTTGCAGTGAAACAGAGGCCAGATTCCTCACACGGAAAATCGATAGCAACGCTTTCACGCCAGCATCTCAGGCACACAGCAGTCCCTCTCCGGTTCAACACGTGGCCCCAGCAGAGGGCTCTGAGCTCGCCAAGGGTTCGAAAAGGCAGAGGACCTCCAGCAGCCATGACGAGGAACCAGGTGCCAAGATTAAGAGGCTGTCGGACAGCGACATGTACTATGTGTCATATACCTCCTCTGAAGATGATGGAACCATGGGTCACAATCCTGCTCTCTTCACCCCTCCCTACAGTCCGGCATCCTCCAGCTCTCCTCTGCACAATGAGGAGTCTGGCTCCAACTTTCTGATGGATGGCTTTAGCTACGCGGACCAGGTGCCGTCATCCCCAGAGGACTCTCTGTCCTACTACCCCCAACCTGAGGCTGGATGCCCCCCTCATCCGTCACCCTCCGAGTCCCTCCGAGCAGCTGCGGAACAATCTTTCAACCACGAAGCTGTCCACGTGACCCGTGCCCACTCTCCGGGTTCCTGCCCGTCTCCCACCTTTAATTTCCAAGCCTGTGCGGCCAATGCTCGAGTAGTTCCGGACTCTCTGACCGGGTCAGACGCCTGTGACAGCCCGGTCGACTGTGCCCTGCATCCGGAGGAGTTCAGCCACCTCGTTCGGCCACAAGAGGGCAGCTTTTTCCAGCCTCATAACATTCCCCATCACGCGTTCCCTCTACCCTCTGGCCTTCTCACTCCCAACCCCTCGCCCACGTCACAGGGATCTTTCCCATTTGATGACTTGGAGCAGGTGGAGATCAGTATTCTGGCCCAACAGATCTCCTCCTTGGCCAGTAGCTTTGACCGGTACCGCGCCCTGAGCCCGGTTCATCGCACGCCACGGCCGGCCGCGGAAAACCGGCCCTCCGCTTGTGACTGGCCCGAGCGCCCTCTCGCTCTCTCCGCAGTCCCCTACCTGAAGCCCGAGTTGGTCCTGGACGACGGTGTGTTTGACAGAATCCTGAAGGAGCTGGATGTGGTCACGGGGAAAAGTGACGTGCACTGTCCTGGGGTCGTCACCAGCAGCTATCTGCAGCAGGGCTCGGCGTCCGGACAGAACCTGACCCAGCGTGTAGGCCAGGAACCCTCTGGGCGGCTCTCCTCCACCTCGGCGAACCCAATTAATGGAGAGGAGTTTATCCCGGCCAATATTGCCATGGCTCCCTTCATTTTGCAGCTGGGAAGCCGTGACCGAAACACTGGGTTGTATCAACTCAACCACTATGGACATCGGAGCCTCCAGCAAGGTAATATACAGTACAATGCAGCTACTGAATCATTGTTGATTTTTCTATTAGACAAGAAATGATTATCCACACACTGATCTTTCTGCTCCCACAAGTGTGATTTATTAGTACAACGTTTCAACGTGTGTGTTTTGTCAGTTACAGATGTCTATAAGACACATTCTGAAAGTTACTGACAAACATTTTTCTGCTTTCTCTTTCAGATGGACTTGTTGAAGGAACCTTGTACTGAAATAAGTCTGTGACTTACACTACTGTGCTACTGCATGTATGGCATATTGTCAAGGCAACCCTTCAAAGGAATCAAAGAAGAGTTTGAGCAGAGACTCAGAAAAGGACATTATTTGCTGAAAACTTGGAAACAGTGTCTCCAAATGACTTAACTTTTTTTGTACAATTGAATATAAACTAGATTCTGAAACAACTGTAGAACACCAAACACTGACATTGGCAATATTTTTTATTTCCATCTTTCCATGTTTTCTTATGTTGTTGGTGTCTCTAATTCTATAAAACGGTACTCTGAAAGTAGTTTTAGGACTTTTGTTATTCGACTGAAGAACTTACTTTTTTTCATTTCAGTATTGAGCGACCACAATCTACTGCTGAGCACTTTATTAAAGCTATATTTTTTTTTTAATGGAAGTACAACAGGTTCTAGATTAGAATGTACCCTGGAATTAACTGGATGATCGATATTGATTGGTCCTTATGTACAACCAAAAACCCATTACTGTTTGTTTAGTGTTACATGCCTTAAAAGACTGTGTCTGGCCGTATGGAAGAACTGTATCACTGTTTGCCTATTTGAAAAGTTTGTGAAGGTGAAAGATTTTCTCTATTGCTTACTTGTTCTTGTTGTCGCCTTTCTTAGTGTGCCTTTATTAATGCATTCTTGAGGTTGAACAAGAAAAAAGGTACTCCACCAATGAAATGATAATGATATTGATTGTTAGTTCAAAATCTACCTCGAGGGTACCTTGATATTCATTCCAAGTCTAAAGCTTCTTAATTAGCTGTATTTAATTGCTATTAATCTTAATTGCTGAACATAATACATTTTCATCTCTCTTGCTAAATAGTGTCAAATGTTAAATAGTGATTTTACTACAATGTGAACGATTTTCTAATGCTTTTGGGACTCTACAAGTTACTGCTATTCACTGTGCATATTTCTTTTTTTTAAATTGGTAGCTTATTGTTCAGAAGTATTTCTGACATCAGTTTAAAAATAAAATTAACTAAATGTCATTGTCTTGTCTTGTCTATGTTGTAGATATATGGTATTTGCTTAATTCTCCCCCTAGGCTTTTGCAGCACTGTTTCTATAAATACGGAACATGCTCTATTTGCTTTACAAAGCCTACTGTATGTAGCCTATATAGTACTGCAGCTACAAAGGAAAGGATTATTTGCAGCCTTTAATTGAAGTGTAGTGCGGCATAGATGCATGGATTTTAGATTATGCTCTTTCTTTATTAGACTGAGTAAAAGCAATGATTGATTGAAATAACTATAGTTAATAGGCTAGATGTGTGTTTATGTATAGAAATAGCAGTCTGTGTATAGTGTTGTAAAGAATAAGCTCACTGTTGTTTGCCCATGCAGTGATTTTGTGGGGGTGAGGGCAGTTAGTGTATTTATTTATTTGTTACTTTTAATTAGAAATAATTTAACAGTAAGTGGTTTGTTTGTTTGTTTATTTATTTTACCAGTTTGTGTTTTGCCATTATAAAAGTTTATTTCGTGGGGGTGAGGGCAGTTAGTGTATTTACTTATTTTACTTTTAATTAGAAATAATATATAACAGTAAGTGTTTTTTTTTTTTTTTTTGACCAGTTTGTGTTTGGCCATTATAAAAGTTTACTTTGTGGTGGTGAGGGCAGTTAGTGTATTTATTTATTTGCTTAACTTTTAAATAATGAAAATATAACAGTAAGTGGTTTGCTTATTTATTTTACCAGTTTGTGTTTGTGTGCCATTATGAAAGTTTATTTAAACATTCGGCTATAGCCTATATTAATAAAACATAAATGGCAATTAATATCAGCCTGGGGGGAGGGGCGCACATCCTCGTCTCCATCTCGACAACTTCCGTCCGCAAGTCAGTCTGTTTACTTTTCAGTGCTGCCAGTATACTGGCGAAAAGACCCAACAAAACAACTGTTCATTAAAAACTAAACACAACTGACACTGATAATCAACAACATATACCTACAGAAAGGCTATAATAGGCCTATACCACCCGAAATGATCGACACCACAGCAGGTGCACTCCAAAAGTTGTATAAGGTAGGGATTATTTCTTTGATTCATTGTTTGAATGACGTCATGCTTAATGTGTTCAGATCATATTTTTAACTCTATGGTTCAGATGCTGTTGTTGTTGCTACAGTGTTGTAGGTATTTTTTACTTTACTGGAGTATTTCCATCTACTTTTACTTCTACTCCACTACATCTCAGAGGCAAATATTGTACTTTTACTCCACTACATTTATCTAAAAACTTTAGTTACTTTGTAGATTTTGATTATTATAACAAAACATACATTAACCACTTCATTTCGGCCATTTGAAAATAGCAGATCTACACACTCACAATGCCTCGTGGTGCAACACATTGTGAGCTTGTAGATCTGCTATTTTCTAAAGATTTTTACATTTTATATTGTGAAATGGGACATTATGCATAATGAGTACTCTCTACTTTTTTTACTTTAAGTACATTTTGATACTAATACTTTTGTACTTTTACTCAAGTACATTTTTAATTCCGGACTTTTACTTGCAACAGAGTATTTCTACATTGCAGTAGGCTATTTATACTTTTACTTAAGTAAAAAATCACACCAGTGTGAAGAGAGTGGTGCCTTTCATGAGTTCATTTCGTTAGTTACTTTTTACAGACTTTGATGACTTCAAAGTATTTTTACTAATTTTAAGTACTTTAAAATGTTTTTATTGATTTTTACGTGTTTTTACTCATTTTAACATCTTTTAAGTATTTTTACTCATTTAAAGTATTTTTACTCATTTAAAGTATTTTTACTCAGTTTAGGAACTTTAAAGTATCTTTACTAATATTTAAGTATTTTTTACTAATTTTAAGTATTTTTACTCATTAAGTATTTTTACTCAAAAGTGTGTGTTGTGTGTGAGTGTGTGTGTGCGTGTGTGTGTATAATTAGTGTAACTGGTTGCATCTTTGTGTTGCAATCAGCCGCAGCTGTTGAGGCTGTGCTCAAACATACAGAGAGGCCGTGCTCATACACACAGACATACACACAGACACACAGACAGACACACAGACAGACACACACCAGGACAAAGTCACTCCTTGGAGTGGCTAGCACCACTCAAAAATGTGAGTACTTTTTCCACCACTGTTGCGCAGGTGCAGTTTGATAATGGTAGGTATTGGCTATTTGGCGCCCCCGCCTGGCCATGTGAGATTATTTAGGTCTGGTGCTTCTTCGTCCAAAATAAAACAATATTAAAGCTCAGAAGAACCAGTGGTGGAATGTAACTAAGTACTATGTAACTATGTGCTCAAGTACTGTACTTAAGTATAATTTTGAGGTATTTTTTACTTTACTGGAGTATTTTCAATACTTTTACTTCTACTCCACGACGTCTCAGAGACAAATATTGTACTTTTACTTCACTACAATTATTTGAAAACTTACTAGTTACTTTTTAGATTTGGATTATTATTACAAAACATGCATTAACCACTTTATATAAGCCTTATATATAGCCAATTAGAAAATAGCCGATCTACAAGCTCACAACACGTAGCGTTCCTTTTGTTACTTCAAGTATATTTTGATGCCAATACTTTTGTACTTTTACTCAATACATTTTAAATACCAAACTTGTAACAGTATTTCTAGATTGTGGTATTGATACGTTTACTTAAAAATGTCTGGATGAATGACTTTTTCCACCGTTATACACGTTGGCTATTCAAAAATAGCAGATTTACAAACTCACAGCGCGTCACTGTATGCCACGCTGCAAGCTTGTACATCTGCTATTTTTTGAAAAGTTTTGAAAAATATCGAAAATGACTGGAAGATTTTGAATAATTTAGATTTTTTTTAAACACAAATCTTCTCTTCCGAGGGTACCTGTCCCTCCCTGTGCGGGAAAGTGACGATTCACCGGCGTGTTTCACCGTTTTAGTGCTCCTTCAGCAGCCGCTGCTTCTAAATTTCGGCGCTTTCACCCCCCCCCCCCTCAAGGTTGATGTCCTGTGCTTCAGCACCTAAAGCCCTTCCGTTAATCCTGCACTGGGCCTAGGGCATGAAGGGGACACAGGGGCGGCTTTGGGTTGACGTTGTTTAAATCAGTCTGAACACACAGATCTGTGACAGATCCGATCTGGTCACTTTGCAAACGCAGTGTGTGAACAGTCGGGCCAAAAGATCGGATTTGAGAAATAAATCGGATTTGACTGGATTTGACTGCAGTCTAAATAGGGCCCTTACAGCCCTCCTCTCAGACACAGACTGAGTAGACAAACATGGTACAATATGGCTCAATTATAGGAAGATAGGTTGAAAATGGTAGAAGTGGTCTTAACCCTTAAAGACTTGAGGCGATTCTAAAAAATGTTTTCAATCAAAAAAATATGTTTAAAAAAATAGCAGATCTACAAGCGCGGCACTCGGTGCCGCGCTATGAGCTTGTAGATCTGCTATTTTTTTAATAGCCAAATAAATCAAAAGTGACACAGATGCGTTCCAGGTCTTAATGGGTTAAAAGTCTGATTTGTGTAGCCCAGACTTTTACACTCATAAAAGTCCACTTTGTTAAAGGCTCAGTTGTATATTTCAGATGTCTGCTGAGTAGCGTCTCTTAATTTGCTGTTGTGCTGGAGCACGTTCTTCTGTCTCTCTGGGTCTGTTTAAAGATTGCGAGCAGGATAAACGGCCTTGGCGCTACAAGTCTATTGGGCTTTTCAGGGCTCCATTGATTTTCACATATTGTGGCTAGTCAGGCCAATGAAAGCTTATCAACACATACAAAGGTGGAGATCAATTTCCTGTTTAGGCAGATGGCAGAACGCCAAAACACGATTAAATCGTTAATCGAACAATTAACCGTCAACTTGAATGTTGTCGACGTGACAGCCCTAGGCTCTAGACTTGAACGTATTTGTGATGTTGCATCATGTCATGAATAGGAAAAGTGGGGCACTGTGCCGCAGTCGCCTCACAGCTAGAGGGTCCTGGGTTTGATTCCCGCCGGGGACGCTGGGGGGGGGGGCGTGTCCTCTCCTCCACGTCATTTATTGGAGGAGGCATGAGCTCGGCTCTGGGCTCTCCCTAGGCTGGCAGAGGGAGTGTAGCGCCCAGGATTACTTAGACAAGTGGCACTGGGTGTAAAAAAATGGGGTTGCAAAAGCGTGGGATAAAAAAAAAAGGAATAGGAAATGTGCCGCACAAGCAACAGGGAACAACACCAGCCATGTTGGTGCAGTGTGTGCAATGCAGTGAGGGCCCCCATTTGTTCCCCCCCATAAAAGTTACAGCCACCACTAGATGGAGTGATAGCTCTAACAGACAAGAGCCCTCCAATTAAAACACACAAACGTTGGCCCCGCAGTCATGTTATTATCTGCAGTGTTCCATCTTCCTCACAATTAGCTATGAAAGAAATGTTCGTGTTCATTTACCAAATCACCTGTGTGTGTGTGTGTGTGTGTGTGTGTGTGTGTGTGTGTGCGTGCATGTTGAGATTCTGGCATATCGCACAATAGGACATCATTTAGTTCTTTCATGAGCAAACGGCCCAGCTGCCTGCTCTTCACCCAGGGAGACCTAATTAGGAGAGATATCTGTGGATGGGGTACATTGGTAAATAACCCATTAAGACCGGGAACGCATCTGTGTAACCACTTTATCCATATCGCATACTTTGGCTATTCAAAAATAGCAGATCTACAAGCTCATTGCGCGGCACCGAGTGCCGCGCAATGAGCTTGTAGGTCTGCTATTTTTTGGAAAATCGTGAAAATTTGTGCAAATCTTTGAATAATATATATAATATTTTTAAAGCTGGAACAAAATATTTTTAGATGGGGGTCCGCGGCCAAATACATATCATTTTGGGGGTCCTTGACATGAAAAATTTTGAGAACCTCTGATATAGACACATACGTTTTTTTTTAAACTGTAGAATTTAGAAGACATTTGTAGAATCCCCCAGAAGCAAAGATTCGAGGTACAAACGTTTGCTAGCAGATCTACAAGCTCGTAGCGTGGCACTCGGAGCCGTGCTACGAGCTTGTAGATCTGCTATTATCGAATAGCTAAAGAAATCTAAAAATGACACAAATTATTCTTTCCCCGGTCTGAATGGGATAAGGAGCATAACACAGGCTCATGATAAGCCTGGAGAGTCACACCCGCTCTGCACCACACAAACACAATCTCTCTGCGTTAGCCCTGCTGCACCCTGTCACTGTCACCTGTAAACCGCTCTGATTCCTCCCTGGGCAAAGTGACAAGAACTCCCTGACAGTGTGGAATATTCATCCAGACCAGGGATGCCTCACTGACACAGCAATCCGTCTCCAGAGATTTTTGCACTGTGCAACAGCTCAATAAAAGTAAAACAAATAAAGAAATGTAGGTAGGTAGTCTTATCTCCAGTTGTTACATGTGGTAGGCCTATGGTATGCATTTGTGTCTTAGGTCAGTGGTTCTCAACCTGTGGGTCGGGACCCCCAGGCGGGTCTCCACTTGATTTTTTGGGGGGGGGGGGGTCCCCAGATGACAGTGAAGTGACTTTTAATATACCTCAAAAACATAGAAAAGAAAAAGACCATTTCTACATCAAAAGTAATCAGCAAACTGAACTATAAAAACTGGTCAAACATTGGCCAAATAAATAATATAAGAAAGAGGCAAACATTTTGAAAATAGCCGATCTACAAGCTCACAACGCCTCGCAAAGCGAGGCGTTGTGAGCTTGTAGATCTGCTATTTTCGCAATGTTTATCTGTGGAACTGAAGATTTAATGCCTCAAGTCCTACATTCTAAAATGTTATCAGGGCGTCCACTGTCCAGTTCAAGTATGATTATTTTGGGGGGTCGCGGCCTGAAAAGGTTGAGAACCCCTGTCTGACTGTGGATTATGCGGTTGAATTCATATCATGGTTGTCTGTTGAGGCAGGCATCTGGTTGAGGTGTTGCAAATGTCTCCTATATGGTGGAGTTCAGCAGTAAAGAAATGTGCCATTGGGTGGGGATTCATTATTTACAACTATTGTACAACTTTACAACTATTGTTGTAAAAGCCACTGTTATAACTACTGTACTGCTTTAATTCTGCCATTATTAATAGTACTATGGATAATCACTTTAATGTGTACACCTTATTGTTCTGCAAAACAAAATTCATGAAAGTCTAGACTTCTTTAAATTTTTAGGCAGGGGGCACAGAAAAAAGACGGTTCAAGGATTCAGCCTGTGTTCACTGCTGTGGCGGGCGGTGTCTGTCTGTGGTGGGTCTGGTCTGTGGCGGGTCTGGTCTGTGGTGGGTCTGGTCTGTGGCGGGTCTGGTCTGTGGTGGGTCTGGTCTGTGGTGGGTCTGGTCTGTGGTGGGTCTGGTCTGTGGTGGGTCTGGTCTGTGGCGGGTCTGGTCTGTGGTGGGTCTGGTCTGTGGTGGCGCACAGCCACAGACATTCCCATATGGATTGGACATTCAAGATGTTGTCAGATCAACAACCTGCAGACACACGGGTACAGATGGGCGATGTTAGGCAACTGTTTGGACATAGCAAAGAGAGACATAGAGGGAGGGGGTGGGGGCGGTGCAGAGGGAGAGAGGGCTCTTTATTGTGTACATATATTTATATACAGTATAACCATTTGATTTATTTGCTTCACTTGCTTTCAGCCAACAGAGAAAAGTCTTACTTCTTATTTCTACTGTGGTCCCCTTACACAGATCGACAAATACTGAATATGACATAAATAACACAGAATACACATAATTTACATCAGATACAAAAAATTACTATCTTTATCATAACAATAACGTACAATAAATAACTAACCCGAATGGCTGCAGTGGTGGCCTAAAGGGCGTAAAGTGAACAAATGTATGTAGAAGAGATCCGGGACCAATCACAACATCTAAATGTACAATTATTATTACTGGCACAGGAGGCCATATAAGATTTATATTCACTGAAGAAGGCACTGCTAGAGGAAAGGCCATCAGGTTCACCAAAGTCCATAGAGTTCCTGCAAGCCAGCGATTAGATTTTTGCAGATGCATGTTGTAGATATCTTGTATGCAAAGTGGAAATTTTGGCCTAAGGGTGGTGCAAGAGAAAAAGACCATGGGTCGCCAATATCAATAGAGTTCACTCTTTGGGGAGCATGACAGTGCACAGCAAATTCCATGACAATCTGGCAAGTACTGTAGTCTTTAAGAAGACACATGCACACGCACGTACACACACTCACACTCACACTCACACACAAACATGGACACTTAGTACTCTGTAACTTGAGTTAATGCATCATTTAATTACACAGACAGCCTTACCCTCCTGCTAATATTTAAATTATGATGATATGAGATTAAATTAACAAAATGTATGCCTTGTGGGAGCGGTGAATTAGGGGTCTGCCATTAAAAAAAAAACGAGTGATGAACTACATTTGCATGATCCTATGATCCATATCCAGCGGAAGAAACAGCAGTGCGGCTGATTATAATATTGCACGGTAGAGCTGACAAAGGGGACACAGAAAAGCTGTCATCTGCCCTACTTCAGTGGCTTCCAAAGTGCCTCTCTCTCTCCGGTTGATGGCTCGGGGGGTAAGATGTTGAGGGAAAGAGCGCATCGGTGCGGTAAAACAGAGGAGCTCATGGGTGAACTTCTTAACAAAGCTTGTGTGTGCACACCTTGCGCACAGCCTGGGCTTTTATACAGGGGAGCATCGCTTGCTGATTACCCCATTCCTTTGTGGTGAAAAACTCCCCCGAATTGAATTTCATACGTCTGATTCTCAGACAATAGGGTCTCAGGTGGCGCCGGCGCCGTGTTCGTTTATTAGGAAGGGATGCCTTTACCTTGTGCAGCCGAGCTTGGGGGTGCTCTGTTGAAAGGTTATCTTATATAGGGGTTTATTTTTAGATATGAAAGGTACCAGCCATGCATTGACTTTGTGTATTTTGCTCGAGGATTTATTTGGCAGATGAAAATCGGCAGTCCCCAAGGTCAAGAGGAAGACATCCCATCACTAGGTTAAAGAGCATGTGATGTCAGGAAAAAGCAGGCTCTTTATATATTCTCATGACTCCATATAAGCGAATGCTTCTTCTTACTGTATGTGTGTCACTGACTCTCACAAATTTTTCTCATTGTATCGGCGGTGTACAAAATAGCAAGCCTCTTGTTTTGAGCACAATGCATTTTCCACATCTGAAAGACTGCACGGTGACCCACTTTTCAAAAGGAGGCGTAACACCTGACCAGTACACAGTCAGTGCATTCGACAACGTAATTGGGTTAAACAAAAAAAAAAGAAGGAAAAAACAGAAAGCACCGAAAATAGACAGCAAACCTGCTCCTCCAGGACGCCTCCTGTTGCTATGCAGCATCGCAGCCGTGATTCGACATCTGATTAGGGTTGTCGGGTTGATACTCACACAAGACCAAGGCCAGCCAACCAAAGCGTCTTAATTGCACAAGCTTATACTTGCATAATGCATTATTATTTGATTTAACCCGTTAAGACCGGGAACGCATCTGTGTTTAACCACTTAAACCATTCTTTTATACGTTTGGCTATTCAAAAATAGCAGATATACAAGCACATAGCGCTGCACCGAGTGCCGCGCTACGAGCTTGTAGATCAGCTATTTTTGAAAAATCGTGAAAATGTGTGCAAATCTTTGAATAATTGTTTTTTTTAGAGGGAACATTTTTAACTAAAATCTTTGCTACTGGGGGTCCCTGGAACAAAATATTTTGAGATGGGGGTCCGCGGCCAAATACATATAATTTCGGGGGTCCTTAACAATTATGAATAAGTGTGAGAACCACTGATATAGCAACATAAGTTTTTTTAGAAAACTGTTGGGATTTAGAAGACATTTGTAGAATCGGCTTCAGGTTTTAATGGGTTAATTACCTAGAGCTCTTGCAGGGAGAAGTGCCGTATATATTTACCATGTATATTTTCTTTTACCATGAGGGATTTTTTAATACGTGCCTATATATATACTGTAGCTAGTTTTATGCTTCAGAGCAATGACAGATTTTCCTCTTTATTTGTTTTTAGTTTGAGCAACATTATTAAGTTACAGGAGAGTTTAGGCGAGAGTCTCCTCCCCAACTGTCACATCATCCATGGGCCCAACCGCCAGCGTTCAGAAAATCAATGCAATGTGCTGGAAATACTCAATACTCCACAACACTTAGGTGGTTTGCCCACAGAACACAATCTGATTGCTCGAGGAACATAATCGTTTTGACGCAGCAATTTGCTGCAATTAAATAAATGGCAGTCAGAATGGCAGTCAGTGATAGATTGATGACCAAACTCTGATTTTAACTTCAGCTTGAAACCCAGGCAGTGCCGGTCCTGAGCAATTTGGGGCCCTAGGCAGGATTAGAGAACTAGCTCTGGTCCATAGTGTTAGGAGGAGAACTCTAACTTCAGCAAGTTTATAACTTTCCTGAATCATACTTATTGTGTTTTTCATCAAGTCAAGACCTTATGATTTCCTCCCCACTATATATGTGATTATTGAATGGCTTATTCTACTTTGTCAGTCTTTTGCCTGTGACGTGTACCACAGCAGGTCAAATTGCTCAATTAAGGCCATACAATGTTTGGAAGCGAGCAGGGGAGGCGAGACACCTGTCAGGTAAACTATTCAAAGTACTAAAAGAAAATTACGTAGGTCCAAAAGCCTTTTGTGGTGGAAACCATGCAGAGACAAATTGCAGAGCTTGAAGCCATGGCAAGCTTATGAGCGGAAAAAGCTGGATTGTTCATGATCAGAAATGTAAGAAATAGGTCATTAACACATTGAATGCCAAAAACGGTCCGGACCGTTTTTGAGGGTCCAAACGAGAAGTGCCGAAAACGGTCCGGACCGTTTTTGACCCAATTCTATTTTTATACGAGTGGCCCACGTGGGGCGCTAAAACGAAACTTTGACATCACCCAAGGAGTTTCTGAGAAGAAGAGGCTGGATGAGGCTCCATGTCAAAAATCCTTCCGGTCGGCGTTTTCAATGTTATCTCCTTGACTAAAAGCTTAATATCTCCATTTCTTTTTAATGTGGTGGAAACGAGCCGTTTTCGATCGGCGATCACGCTGCAATGGAGGGTCGCGTTGGAAATATTATTGTTCCAGGCGTTAGTCGGGACCCTCCGCCGTCTCGCACGCACGCTTTGTTTACATGCACTTCCGCGTCTGGGCTTCTCACAGCACGAAACGTATAACGCAAGTGGATGGAAGAAATGCAGGCACTCAACGTATAATATTTTAATAAACCTCTGGCACCCAATGTGTTAATTTATGGAGGAAAAAAATAAGAAATATGGAGATTTTTTAGAGTTCAAGGTTTCTGAACGACAGCAACAATGTTACTGTGAAGAGTTCATGCTGTATACTGTAGATGCAGTAAAATGCTACAGTGTTATACAGTGGCTAGAACCATACATTAGCTACATCAGCTGAAGTTAGCTAGGCAAGTTAGGCAACCAACTGGAGTCAAAAGACCTCTGAAAGTCTTATGTCAAAGAAATGTGCCTTATGTGCTGTGCTGACGGTTTTGTGCATGTTGTTGGCTCGTTGCCATTCACATGGGTGGCTGTTGCATGTGCACGTATGCGCATGTACAGTATGTTATATTGTACTGTACCATTGCAATTAATGAACAGTTTCTGTTTGGGATGAACACAGCACTCTTTACATCATCTGGAATGCATCCTTCTAGCAATAAAGGTCTTAATATATTTAGTTTGACACTTCAGGTAACGTGAACACCATCACATACTGCAGCTCATGGCTCTAGCTGACTCTCATCAAACGATTTATTAATCTCAGCTGTGCATGTTTCTTTTAAAGTGGTTTTGCACCCTGAATGCACACACACCCACTAATGTTTGTAAACAAGTAATCTCTAGAACAGATTCTGCTCTGCGTTTGAATCTGTCGGGGGGGGGTTTGTCATATCGTGTACGCACTGGCCTACAAGTGGGCGTGCCTTCAGATCAGGAAGCAGGCCACGCTTTACCCAATCAAATGTAGTGGGCGGGATTTACGTGTCCGCCGATCCTTCCCCACTCGAAACAAACCGAAACTCATTTAACAATAGCGTCCTCGGAGCAGACAAAACCATGGAAAGATATTCACATTTTAACTTGCTCTTTCATCATAGAAACAAGTGGGCTTATAACCAAAACGATCCATGTTCTCTGGGAGAAGTGGTGTTAATGTTCCGTGTAGAATTATTGTTAGTGGGAATGAAAACATAGTCGCACCACCGGAAGTGAAAGGCTGAAGGGAGACCAAAACCCCGGGTTCCTTGCGCACGCATGCTACGTCGACTTCCTCCCAGGGCCAAGTGAGATAGTCAAAAACAGCAGAGGGCGCTGTTTTTCATTTGGCGATGGGTTCCCAGATTGGTAAACAAGAAACCTGTCTATACTGCACATCCTCCGTGTTGCCACGGAGAGTGAAAAACCGAGAAGGTAGAACACAGTAAACATCCTCTGATTCGGCCACACTGTTGAATCTGAAAGCAGAGCCGTCTGGATGCACATGGTTGGGCGAAACCAAAAACTAATGAAAGAGAGGGGTGCATTGATGGGGCACACCGAACTTTTAGTCTTTCAAATACTTACAACGTACAAATGCGAGAGTTCTTTTTAATACCTGGGACATCAGCAAGGGCATGCAGTCGCAACGGGTTCCTAACGCCAAATCAAATGGGCTCAGATCTGAGCTAAGTCTACTAAGGAGGCGTGTCTGAAGCCTGTCCTGGACAGGGGTGTCCAGGCGTAAAAACAGATGATGATGATGATGCGTTCTATAAAAAAAAACACAAATATATATTTTTCAATTCTTAAAAAAAAATAAAAAATCTAGGCTTGGTGGGTGCCCCCGCAGCCTCATGGCGCCCTAGGCAATTGTCTACTGTGCCTAATGGAAGAGCCGGCTCTGAACCCAGGGATCCACAGCGTATCTTAGTGGATCTATGATGTATTTCTATCTACCCGCTCTTCTCTTCTTGGTACATAATTAAGTGATTGCTGTGTGATTCTCTGAGAGGTGACTTGTAGCAGATTGTACGGTGATTGACTTCACTGATGTCTCATGCTACTGTCTTGTTTTATTCATCTCTTTGGAGCACTTTATCATGAACTCATGTTTTCAAATACACCCAGTAGTTGACAAGCAAGTTTGCTTTACAAAGGAATGTCTCTACGTTATTTTTGCCTACAAAAGGAATGTCTCTACGTTATTTGCTCTGTGGATTCTCAAAAGTGCAGCAAAAAGCAAAGTAAGGAATGCAAATGTGGAAATTGAACGCATGAACTCTAGAAATGGAAAAGAAAATGTGTCGGTAAGTAATATTTAGATCTAAGGACCCAGACTAAATGCAAAGGCAAGTGTGGTTGCCAGTGAGTTTGTTTACAGAATCTAGACAGAATATTGCGCTGACTGGTGTTGCTTTAAATAGTGCACGATTACAGAACCTATACAGAACGTATAACTGAATATCTAATATTGAACTTTTTACTGTAAACGGGAACAGGGGAACACAATGTACCTTGGGCCTTGGCCTGATTTAATTTGACTTGACGGACATCTCAAATTCTATAACAAATTATTTGTTTGAAATGTTAGAGAACACAGAATCATAGAACGCTTATATAGCATGATGGAGGACCTGAAAATGGAAGAGACATCTTTTGATATCAAGTCCACTATTATGTCATGCCTACTTCGAGTCCCCTGTATACATGGCACCCCATTTAAGATGTAGGACATAGTTTTTTCAGTATTTGTTCATGACCATGATGTATAGTGAGGAGCATGATTGCCTGGAAACCAGATGTAGAGATCAAGTTTAGATGGTAAAACCTGCAACCTCGCTTTCAAGGTAAAGACAGCAAAGCGCTCACCTATGGCAACTTTTTTTAAAACACAGAGTGAGATTGATTGAATATTGATTGAATACTATATTTAGAAGTGCAGACAAAAAGCACATGAAAGTACAGTTCAGAACGATACAAGGTCAACTAAATAGTATTAAAAAAGCCCAAGAATACCACTGGCTTGTTTCAATTGGGGTCCTCTTGTACTCAATTCATAGTGACATTATGACGGTTATGACTTTTACAAGGGGCCAGTTTCGAATTGCAGCCACTACTCTAGGTACTCTTTTAGGGCAGTTTTGAAGGAGAGTAGGGTTTTACACTCCTTCACTACTTTTGGTGCGGCATTCCACATTTTTGTTGCGTAGCAGGAGAACGAATTCAACCCCTCGTTTGTGCCAAAAACACCGAAGCCGGGGAGCGACTGTCCAGCTTTCCGCTAAGTTTCCTCTTGAAGCCTAGAAAGCTAGGATCCGAGCCACATGCCAGGGGGGACCGTACGTCTTTTTAGGTCCAAGAACAGAGAAGATTGAGCAAGCTCTCTCGCATACTGGTCATCATTGTTCAACATATTTAACAGATGGGAGAGCCTCGTATTATATATGCCCTTGCCCATTCAAAATTGGGAACACCTAGAGTAGACCACCATCACGTTTACTGTGAAATATAAGGTTGCGTGGTGTGTGTGTGTGTGTGTGTGTGTGTGTTTAGACCAGTCCATTGTCTCACTAGGTGTACAGTTTTATCAGTCAAATCACAAAGTGACTTTGGTGGAACATGTACATTGGAGAAATAGATGTTGTACCTTGGCCAATGCTATTACTCTGACTGCCTCCAGTTTCATGATAAGTGGCAGGGGCGATGCATGTATTAAATCAAGTCTGCTGTAGTACTCACTCAGAAATGGGAAACCTGATCTTTCCACTCACCTGCCACATTAAACTTGTGACCCAAATAGGTAGGTGTATGTCTCAGGACGTGAATAGACTTTAAAGGAGTAGTTAACCCAAAAAATTACTTATTTTCTATCAATTACACACCCCATGAAGCATTGAATTCATGGAGATTTTTTTGTTTTTGTCGCATTCCCAAGCCAATAATTTGATGACCGGCGGTCTCTCCGGTAGGAGACTCAAAGGAGACTACCGGATACATTAGCATCTTTACGCTGGTCATCAAATTAATGACTTATGAATGCCACAAAAACAAAACAATCTCCATGAATTCAATGCTTCATGGGGTGTATAATTGATAGAAAATAAGTATTTTTTTAGGTGAACTACTCCTTTTAAGGGGTTTATTGCAAATTGTGAAAGCAGGTATTGTATCTGTTCTGGAGTTCATAGAGTACTGCGCATTTTGGTACTGCACAGAGTACTTTCACCTCTAATCCTGAACATCATCTGCATACCCCTGAACGGGGTTAGGGGAAATGGCATTGGCAGGGGCACACATACAGAGCCACTTTAACCACTGATTTAGTGCTAACACAAAGTTAACCGCGCTCCATGGACAGCCAGTCTGAACACCTACGTGGAGAGGGACGGGGTCTGTGAGCTGTTTACCACAGATAACCTGTATGAATGAATCAGAATACACATCTTTAACAATGTCAGCATAAACCTGGCGTGGATGGATTTCCCCAAGAGCTGTTATCATGACATTATGTGCTAAAGTACCAAATGCATCGCAGAAGTCCAGAAAAACTGCAAAGAATTCACTAGACCCATGCTTGAAATCATCAATTCCTGTTTTGAGACAAATCGCATGTTCATTCATGCCTTGCAAGCAGTTTTCTTAGGAGGTAAGATGTTTTCATCCACAAGCCACGGGAGGATTCGGGCAAGAATACACTTCACAAACACCTTTATAGATGGTGGGTAAGAGGGAAATGTCTCTCCAGGTTGACGGATCGTCCAGGATATTGCCTTTTTGGGGGCATCCTATAGATGAGAGCGCCCTTCCATGAATCATTGACACTTCTGTTCTCCAAGCAGACATTAAATATGAATTAGAATGTTAAAACGTCTGACTGCGTAGCCCTGAGATGCTCATATGAAACACCGTCCATGCCACATGCACTACTACTGGGTACTAGCGTACGCAACCCAGGGCAGTGGTGGAAGTGGGTCAGTAATTTCTGCAAATTGGAAATACTCCAGTAAAGTAAAAGTATCTCAGAATTGTACTTAAGTACAGTACTTGAGTACATGTACTTAGTTACTTTCCACCACTGATTAGCAGTATTTGTGTCCTTTGTACAAGGCATTCTTGTACTTATGTTTATATGGACAAATAAAGTGTGTGTGTGTGTGTGAGTGAGATTAAATGTATCATCTCAGCATGAGTATATGTTTAACATTCTCAAGTCATAAAACCCTTTCAGTATTCGGTTTGCTTGGGTTTAGCCCTAATTAATAATCTTGACGATACACCTCCTTCAAAGGACACATTTCCCCCACGAGGCACCAGCCGCATGCATAATAACATAACGGATATTCAGGTTGAGAGACATTTCACTCCTAATCTCGGATCATGATCCTTTTTAAAGGTCAATAATGTCCTCGGCTCTCCCTGACAAAGATACCAAAACCTGTTCTCATATTTCTAAATTTGACACTTCGGAAAACAAGTTTGCTGTATATTATATATATGTTACAGTATGATTGGAGAACCAGTATGATTGAAGAAAGCGCGCTCGTTTTTACCACCCACCCAGCACTAGAGGGAGCCACAAGCCAGGCTTGTGCACAAACATATATGGCCACACACACACACACACACACACAGTCACACACACACACACACACACACACACACACACACACACACACACACACACACACACACACACACACACACACACACACACACACACACACAAGCGCACACGCGCACGCGCTCATGCTTTTTTTGGTTTATTGAAAACAGGACTGTTTAGATACTTTTATTGTGTTCTGGCTTTTGTTTTACTTTCTCCCTGACACACACACACACACACACACACACACATACACACACACACACACACACAGTGATCCATGAAAAGAACTATTCTGTCCCTATCGGTTTACAATTCAAACGGCGCTGAGTCGACTAGTAGAGCATCGGCCGGTCAGCGCGGGCACTCGCGGCGCGCTTCCTCGGCCTCAAGCTCTACTAAGGCGGCGCGCCTCCGTCATGGACAAGCGTGTGCGTGTGAACGCGTGTTCAGCGTTCCCCTCATAGATATTATGGTTCCCCTAGCGTAGCTTCCTGGTTGCTATGTGGGGGGGAACAACAAAAGACAGGTCTGCGTCGGCGCATCAAAGCCCCGCCTCTCCGCGTTCTCCTTCTCCTCCTCCTCCTCGGAGAGAAGGAGAGAAAGAGGACGGTTTATTACGCGAGGAGGAGGAGGAGGAGGAGGAGGCTCCTCTTCCTCGCGAGCCTCGCGTAATAAACCCCCGCCTCGCAGCGCCGCGTCCTCCTTCTCCTCCTCGCGAGCCTCGCTAATAAACCTTGTCTCGAAAAGCCCTGCCTCGCCCCGAAGGAGCCCCGTGCCTAAAAACGAGCGCTCTGTCTTCAATCGTACTGGTTCTCCAAACGTACTGTGACATATATACCATCTACCAAGTCCCACTAAGAGAGTGGTTGTAGCAGAGATTTAGTGTCAGGTACAAAGGGATATGGTGGATGTTATTTTCCATTCTAGGATACAGTATGTGCACATTCCTGCCATTTTGTGCTAAAGAAGACCTATTTATGAATATCATTACACTCCAAGGTTCCTGTCGAATCACAACACTGGCAAAGAAATGTCTGATGTGCTTCATGACTGTGAGGAAAACTTTGGGAAACACTGATGCCCCTTTGAAAAACTTGTGTGGTTTTGCAGCCCCGTAAAATGGAGTCAGCACAGCAGGACACTGTGTGGGTGATGATCTGATTCTGCTATGCTGTGTGAAGGATGAGGGAAAGAACAAAAGCCTCTGCATGTCTATTGAACAAAGCTTTTGTGTGTATTTAGTTGCCGTTGTGAATCGTTACCACCTTTTTTTTCTCCTCCTTGGTAGTTTTGAAACATGCCTTATTTACCTGTTCACAGTATTATGGAATACACATTTACATTACATTACATTTTGGCAGTGGTGGAAAAAGTACTAAAATGTTTTATTTAAGTAAAAGTATGAATACGACAATTTAGAAATACTCCATTCCATTACAAGTAAAGATTATTAAAAATGTACTTGAGTAAAAGTACAAAAGTATTGGCATCAAAATATACTTAAAGTACAGAAAGTAAAAGTACTCATTATGCAGAATGTCCCATTTCACAAGTTTTCAAATGTATTCAACGAATAAAAAGCTTTTGAAAATAGCAGATCTACAAGCTCACAAAGTAAAGTAAAAATACCTCAACATCTTACGTAAGTACAGTACTTGATTTAATTTATTCATGGTCATTTAAACCGTCATGAATGAATGTATATTTCTTGTACCGTATGAGCAGAAAAAATAATGTGAATTGATTCAAAACATCACAGTAAATGAGGATGGCGTGTTTACAATCTGTCATGCTTGTACTAATTACAGGGATGCTCATAAATGTCATCATAAACAGGATATTGTTTCATATTTAATTCTGCCAGCTGCCAAGTGGCCAAGATGTAATTGAAACGTGCATGTGCATTTACATTTACAATTTATATTCCTTTAAATCTTTTGTAAGATCCACGGTGTACAATACATAATGTACTGTATAGTAGGAGCAGTGAAAAAAGCCCCCAGAAAGAATTCCCCTGACTGCACATTTGACATTGCATTATAGCTGCTTTCAAATCGAGGACAAGCAGTGGTGGAAAAAGTACTCAAATGCTTTACTTAAGTAAAAGTACCAATACTGCAATATAAAAATACTCTGTTACAAGTAAAAGTCCAGAATTGAAAATTTACTTGAGTAAAAGTACAAAAGTATTGGCATCAAAATGTACTTAAAGTACCAAAGGTAAAAGTACTAAATATTTGAAAATAGCAGATCTACAAGCTCACAACGCGTCGCGATGCGACGCTTTGTGAGCTTGTCGATCGGCTATTTTCAAATAGCCTAGGTATAAAATGGGGCTAAAGTGGTTAATGTGCGTTTTATGATGTAATAATTGATAATTGCAATGTAAATAGTAACTAAAGTTTTCAAATAATTGTAGTGGAGTAAAAGTACAATATTTGCCTCTGAGATGTAGTGGAGTAGAAGTAAGAGTATTGGAAATTGGAAATACTCAAGTAAAGTACAAATACCTCAAAATTGTACTTAAGTACAGTACTTAAGTAAATGTACTTAGTTACTTTCCACCACTGAGGACAAGCCAATACAGTGCTGCTTGAGGGCGGCATATCGGCATATTTCTACCGATCTGTGGACACCGCCTTGCTATTCTTTTATTGGAACCTTTTCTCCCAAGCAACGTCCATTTAACCCATTTAAGACCGGGAACGCATCTGTGTCATTTTAAAGATTTCTTTGGCTGTTAAAAAAAATAGCAGATACGAGCTTGTAGATCTGCTATTTCTTGAAGAATCGTGGTAAGTTTGTGCAAATCTTTTAACTCCTATCAGTGCTTCTGGGGGTCCCTCCCTGGAACAACATATTTTGAGATGGGGGTCCGTGGCCAAATACATATCATTTTGGGGGTCCTTGACATGAAAGAAGTTTGAGAACCACTGATATTATAGCAACATACGTATTTTTTTTCCAAAAGGAGGATTTAGAAGACATTTGTAGAATCCCCCAGAATCAAAGATTTGAGCTACAAATGTTTGCCTTAAAAATATATATATATATTCAAAGATTAGCTCAAATTTTCCACGTAAAAAAAAAAAAGAGCAGATCTACAAGCTCATAGCGCGGTGAGCTTGTATATCTGCTATTTTTGAATAGCCAAAGACATCTTAAAATGACACAGATTCTTTGGGTTAAATCACGTCTTTCAATCACGTTCCATGTAGACCCCATTTGAAGGACCAGACCAGACCCCATCCATTGTCATGATCGCCTTTTGGTTCATTCCAGCGCTTATGCTAATGGGAATAATGGAGGATCTCACCACCCAGGCACCCAGGTGACAATAATGGCATCATCACCCACTCTTTACTCTGTTCATTTTACATTCAGTATTAATGTGCTGACAATATGATCCTATAGTGACCCCGGGGCCTCCATCATTCTGCACACCCACTGAGCTCAAGGACAACTTGTGATTTTATGCAAAAATATGCAAATGAGTATGAAGAGGCATACAGTAGATTTACAGCATACAGTAGGCGCGCGCACACGCACACACACACACACACACACACACACACACACACACACACACACACACACACACACACACACACACACACACACACACACACACACAGAGAGACAGAAAATAAACTATAATGATTTTTTAAAAAATGACTTTTTTCATAGACATTTTTTGTTGTTGAGATATTTTTTTCGCATTCCTAAAGCCAATAATTTGATGACCGACAGCGGTTCCGGTAGGTAGGAGACACAAAGAGTCTCCTTTGTATCTCCTACCGGAACCGCTGCCTACCGGTCCGCTGGTCATCAAATTATTGGCTTAGGAATGCGAAAAAAAATTGAAAAATGTCCATGAATTCAAGTCTCCATGGGGTGACTAATCGATAGAAAAAAAGGTGTTTTTTGGATGGTGAACTATCCCTTTAAATGAATACAAATCAATTATCATTTCGTTATGTGAATATTTTTCCACAATTGGTCAAATTGATTTAATAAACCTTATTTAACGGAGTTGACCTTTTCCCCCCACTCAGCGGACACAGTTCTAATAAAACACACACAAAAGATGTAACACAGTGTGTGTGCAATCACTGTGCTCTCCAAGGGTATGTCTGTCCCCACACACACACACACACACACACACACACACACACACACACACACACACACAAATCCACATCTAGCAGAGCAAACACAGGGGCCAAGCAATCATTTTGTTGATTCTAGCCTCTCGTCCTCAATATAGGCCCCTGTGTGTTTTGTCTGGGCGGCGAGCACAACACAGAGACCAGTGTGCTCCTCCTCTAACGCATTCAATTCGGGAACACATCTGTGTCATTTGAGATTTTTTTTAGCTATAACCATTATTTTTATACTTTTGGGCTATTCAAAAATAGCAGGTCCCTGGAACAAAACCTTTTCGTGTCAACGACCCCCCCAAAATATGTTGTTCTAGGTTGTTCAGAAGCAAAGATTTGACTTAAAAAATGTTGTTTCAGGGAGCCCGCTGGCCTAGCGGTCCAGGCGCATATACCACATACTGCTGGTAATCCAGTTTGACAGCGTGTCTCGGGTTCGACTCCCGATCCCGACGACCTTTGCTGTGTGTCACCCCCCCCCATCTCTCTCCCCATTTCCTGTCAGCCCACTATCCTATCAATGAAGGCAGAAAAAGCCCCCCAAAAAATATCCCCCCCAAAAAATATATATGTAGGCTGTTCAAAGATTTGCACAAATGTTCCAAGATTTTTTCAGAAATAGCAGATCTACAAGCTCGGTGCAGCGCTATGAACTTGTAGATCTGCTATTTTTTTTAATAGCCCAAAGTATAAAAATAACGATTATAGCTAAAAAATCTAAAATGACACAGAGATCCGTGCCAGGGTTGAGAGGGCTAATCCATGTCTTATATGAGAGCGAGAGAGGGGCTGGGTCACGACGACGTCACCTCCAGTTGAGTTGGAGGGGTTTCCATGGTGAAACCGCACGGTGAAAGGCATTGACACAATAGTGATTTATTGTACAATAGTCAGGGATGGAGGGAGAGGGAGGGAGAGAGCTCACGCTGTGCCACCCGAGGAGATACTTTCCATCACGTCTCATTTGCATTCACTCCATTCCTTGCACCGAGGAAGATGACTCACAACCCCCTAATGAGGCACCCACAGGACAGAAGAATGTGTTTAGTGCACTCCTTCCCCATATGAAGTTACATCATAGCATCCTCCCATGGCAACGAACTCGTTCGCGGGCTTCTCTCTTTCTTTCTTTCTTTCTTTCTTTCCCATCAGTATACTACGCACACTGTTACTGATGTAGGTTTTCAAAGGTGGAGCATGTATTATTCATTCACGCTGTATAGACTACATATGTATTGTTGTTTGATCTCGTTTTGTACACAAACCGGTGGTGCATGAGTAATAGAGATATTTGTGTTGGCTTTGTAATATACGGACCAGATTGCCTTAAAGCTCCAATCTGTAACTGCATTGTGTTGCTGCCCTGTTGAAACACCATTGTTTCCCAGCTTTGCTTGCTTAGTGACGTCACTGTATTGAACAATTGGTCTCTCTGGTATTTATTCTGTGAGATTTTTGCTGCAATGTATGTGACAGTTTGAGTGCATTGAAGGGTTTACTACTTACTTTTCTTATGTTTATAATGTGACTAGAATAGTTACAGTATAGTCGGATCCAAAACCAAAACAAGTCTAGCTTTTAAAAATATTTCCAGGCTTTAGCGACGCTGCAAACTCTAAAAAGAGGGAGAAATCCTCCTTTTCTCACTAATACATGCTGACCTAATAAAGCTACTCCTACCAGACACTGATATCAGGAGGCCGTTCTGAAATCAAAACACCAAAATGTGCAAATTAGAAATTTACAAGTCTAATAACGATGAGGATGACATTACAGCAGACTGGGATACATCACCTAGAGAAATCCTCTTCTCTTCTAAGATGCTCAAAGTGTGACCAGAGGGCCATTCTTTGTACATTTCAGATAATTGTTCTGTGCTTTGGTCTTTGAATCATCAACAACGTCTGGTGCATTTTGGGAAAATAAACTCTTTGAACTCTTACCGTTGTGTGATATTGAGTAGCCAACAGTGGTGGAAGAAGTATTATTTTTTACTTAAGTAAAAGTATCAATACTGCAATGTAGAAATACTCTGTTACAAGTAAAAAGTCCGGAATTAAACATATACTTGAGTAAAAGTACAAAAGTATTGTTATCAAAATATACTTAAAGTACCAAAAGTACTAAAATGTACTAAAAGTACTATTTGAAAATAGCAGATCTACAAGCTCACAACGTGTCGCGATACGACGCGTTGTGAGCTTGTAGATCTGCTATTTTCAAACATTTTAAAGTACCAAAAGTGAAAGTACTAAAATGTTTGAAAATAGCAGATCTACAAGCTCACAAAATGTCGCGATACGACGCGTTGTGAGCTTGTAGATAGGCTATTTACAAATAGCCTATGTATAAAATAGGGCTAAAGTGGTTAATGTATGTTTTATACTATAATCATTTATATCTGCAAAGTAACTAGTAACTAAAGTTTTCAAATAATTGTAGTGGAGTAAAAGTACAGTATTTGCCTCTGAGATGTAGTGGAGTAGAAGTAAAAGTATTGAAAATTGGAGTAAAGTAAAAAATTCTCAAAAGTGTACTTAAGTACAGTACTTGAGTAAATATACTTAGTTACTTTACATCACTGGTAGCCAACATGAGGACTCGCATGATACAGAATCTGATGTCGGGCTGCAACTACTGATTAGCGATAGTATTTAATTTATTATCATTCAATCAATAACTTTTTCAATTAATCAAATGCATGCGTCTTTTTAATGAAGAAATATATTTCAACAAATTAACACATATCAACAATTAGAAGAATCATAATTTGTTTCACATAATCGACTAATTTGATTAGTCTCATTAAACACTTTATATATAAACCGGTATTTTATACTTTGTTGTACAATGGTGTTGTGCAATGATAGCGAGAATAGGCTATCTACTTAAGCTGAAAATCAATTTCTTTTAGTGTTTCATATTTAGTGTCTAGTTAAAAAACAATACAGTATATGGCTACATGCACTCTGCATTTCCATGTTATTTTCAGGAGTATAAATATCAGTTACCTCTTATAACGATGAAGTTAATTAATTACATTCCATGTTCAGTGGGCTATCTATAGTCCTTATTAAGACATTAGAAAACTTGCAGCAATTGACTTGGCTGGCAGTATTGTGGTTTCGGTCCCCTTTGTGGACTGGAAAAAGCCATGGCTCTGAGTGACAACTTCAGTGTGTGGGTAGAGATGTGTGTTTTTCGATGGTGCAGGATGTGTTGTGGTTCCCCCTGATTCTATGTGTTCTTTCACGTACTATTGATCAGAAGTTGTTAGACCATGGCTGTACATCTTGAAAGGTCACAGTCACGAGAGCAACTCACTTAATGTCAGTGTCACTGTGGAATGCTACTGCCCCACACTAGCCATTTAAGCTCGTAAAATAGTGGGGATGGAGAAGGTGTTCAGAGTATAAATCTAAGCTAAAACTACTTTCCGGGCTGTCTTGTGGAGAGGCTCACGGGCCCATTAGTTGCCTTACATGTTCCCCACAGCAGCCCATAAAGTTATCTCTTCAGTCGCTTCAAGGAAATAGTACATTTCCTCTTACGGTGTTATGCTACATAGAGCTGATTGAAATGACTCTAGCCTCTACACAAGACCGGATGACTCGTATATTAACCCATTAAGACTGGGAACGCATCTGTGTGTGTCATTTTTAGATTTCTTTGGCTATTCAAAAGTAGCAGATGTACAAGCTCAGTGCCGCGCTACGAGCTTGTAGATCTGCTATTTTTTTTTAAAAATCGTGAAAATGTGTACAAATCTTTGAATATATATATACACGTTTTAAAGCGAACATTTTTTAACTCCGATCTGTACTTCTGGGGGTCCCTGGAACAACATATTTTGAGATGGGGGGTCCGCGGCCATATCATTTTGGGTGGTCCTTGACATGGAAAAGTTGGAGCACCACTGATTATAGCAACATAAAAGTAAAAAAAACAAACAGTTTGTAGACAGTAGAAGATCTACAAGCCGCGCTACGAGCTTGTAGATCTGCTATTTTTGAATAGCCAAACAAATCTAAAAATGACACAAAGATGCGGTCTTCCCGGTCTCAATGGGTTAATTACAGTTGATCATACTTTGTGGATTACCGAAAAGATTTGAAAATGACAAAAAATTGGATTGCTGCCTGCCTGCACTTCCGAGAACTCGCATGCTTGCCTCAAAGCCATGTAACTGCATTTTAAATGCTGGCCAGCCTTATTCTGCTGAGGTTGGAGTTTTTGTCGTGTTAGTTATTAACTTCCCCTAATAGGAAAATTGTGCTCTCGGAATGCAAACGAGGTGAGAGTTAGGTGACAATAAGAGGCATGGCTCAGCTGCTCATGGGATAATAATAATGATGATAGTTCATGTTACAGGGCAAACATTGCCTTCATGTCCTTTTTGTTTTTGGCGTAGTGTGGACAAACATGAACACAACTGTTTAGGCGAATATGCGAATATACGCAAAATTCGGACTCGTGCCGAATAATTAAAAGACGCTTTTTCGCTTCGCTTTGTGAGCTTGCATTGACTTTATAAGGTTTTTTAAAAAAAACGTATTATTCGCATGAAAAAAATCGCCCCAGTGTGTAAGGACCTTGAGGTTGCCTCAAGTGTCTAGTCATGAAATGGGATGGTATTGGCCATGAAGGATTAAGCTGAAGTGAGACCAAAGCCAGGGTTTTTGTACATCCATTTGTGAACATAATATGCATAGAACATAAACTGGCTCCCTCATGGAGGATCGCAGGGGAATGATCACTGCTGACTCATCACTGTTGGGTCATCTTTATTCATGCCTTTATTGATTTTGCAGCTGTGATTATGTAATTGTGAAAACACATTATGCAGAAGCATAAATCACTTCCCACTGCAATTCGTCATGATATTCAACTCGATTATCTTTAAAATTCCTCACAACCGTGGAATTAATTACATCATTAAAAAAGGGGCAAAATGCAATAATGCCATTTTTGGTGTGTATAAAATCATGCAACTTAGCCGCTGTGGATTCCTCATACTGTAATATACTGTATACCCACGAGGTCACGAGGCACAGTCCAGAAACACCAGTGTATCATGTGTGGATATGTAATCTTTGTTTAAATCATCGAAAGTAATAAGAACAGAAGTTTTGAGTTACCTCTACAAAAATCTATACTTTTTAATTAATTTAATTAAAACTATGGTAGCCTAGCCCCTATTGCTAATTTATTATTGTCTCCGCCAGGCCGAAGGCGTGGCCGTGAGACTATGTTTCGCCCAGCCGTCTGTTTACAGTTAATCTCCGGCACCGTTGGCCCGATCAACGTGAAATTGTGCACACACACACCCTGGAGGCCAAAGCAGAACCTCTGCCCCAATTGGCCTGTTATACTGTAGTGCCACCAGGAGACTGAGTTTTGCCAAACACATTTTCTGCTATTACCCCGACAGATTCTGTCCAAACATCACGCAAATCGGTACACATTATCTCTATAGTCTTGTCATCAAGATGGACCTGTCCGATTTTTCATATTCCATCCTGCTGGCATATTATATTTAGCTGGCTTTAGCAGGACCGGGCTGTACTTTTGGCCCCCGTGCAGGGCTCTAATGAGCGAGATCCATACCGTAATTACCCTAGTTAAAGTGGAAACCGATTTCCCGATTTTCATTGTTTCATTGTCCAAACAAAAAAATCCGATTTCGATTCCAAATCGATGAATCGCACAGCCCTAATATCACAGTGTGATAAGACAGAACTGTCATGGCCCGGTTCAGTTTAGCAGCGCAATGGACATTTTGGAAAAGGAGTCGGACCTTAAGTGAACTGCATTTGGCATTTTTAGTGGCTATTCTCTATGCTTGTTGAGCAATGGTGGTGGTGGATTAAGTAGCCTATCATGAAAATGTGCTCCGGAATTGCTGTGAAATTGGTTGAGACCAAACTCGGGGTGTATTCATGCTAAATAGGGACTGGGAAGTTTCCAACGTTTTAGTTGGAAAATCCGCATCAACAGTCATAATCGCTGGTCAGAAACTCTGGGCTTTCTCAGAGCTCCAACTTCCTGAGATTGTGCTATGAAGTCACGATGTAACCGTATACATATACATTATAATTTGGATTGAACAGATAACGCATTTTAAACTGATATGAGTGCAATCTGAAATTGAGCTGTAATATTCTGGGATTTGTTTCTTATTAAAAATGTCAGACAATTGCAAGCAGAAGATCCTCAGAGAAAATCAGAGGCATATAAGGTACAGTAGTTTACGACGGGCCCAAGTGTATGCTACTATGTCGGTCCCTAGTGCACGCTAGTCACTAGCCACACACACACACACACACACACACACACACACACACACACACACACACACACACACACACACACACACACACACACACACACACACACACACACACACACACACACACACACACAGGCGTGTATATATTTGAACAACAATGAGTTAGATTTGACAGTTGAATGACTTACAGTTCTTAGTCTATTGTACTGGCAAAGTGGAGAGGTCAAAGAGAAAGCTTTCAGAACCATGGATAGTGCTCTGACAGTGAACGTAGAGAGGCAGTCAGTAAGTCAGTTAATCAATTAACCACAGCTGGAATGTTAACATAACTATAGCACGGAAGAAAAAATAAACACCCTTGTACTCACTGTTTGAATGGCCTTTGACAAGCCTTTTGTTGAGCAGCCCTCGACAATGTCCCAATGTTCTGCTCTCTGTCTCGAATGGCCTCAAATAGAGACTTTGGATAACAACATACATACTCTGCAATCATCCTTGCATATATGTACCAAAGAAAATGATAAATTATACATTGAATTGAATAGATGTTTATAGCTTATTTATATTTTTTTATAATTCATGTAGAATAAACATATAATTTTGTTACAGATTGAGGCAGAGTCTGACTATTTTACCCAAAAGATGTAAATGAAAACCAAGACGAAGATGGATTTGCCTTTTCAAGGGTATATGTAGTAAATGGAACCATTTTGAATTGAACATCCACCGCCCGTACCCCCGAAGCCCTGAAGCTTCCCCTCAGGCGCACAGACGAACCAGCCTTAACAAATGGTGGCAACGAAACATTTCCCGACGGTCCTCGTTTACAGTAGCTCTATGCAACAGATGAGCTTGGTATTCAGTCCACAGCCTGCAAGTAGGTGCATGGATAACAAGGAAACACACATTCCAAATGCAAAATGTAGAACTTAGCTTAATATAAAACACATGCTAAACAGTAGCACAACCCCTCTATCACTGACATTTAAAAACATGCCAGTGCCGTATTCATCCAGCCTCATTGAGCAAATATTATGTCTGGTTTATGCCTGGCCTTCCCACTTCTGGTTTACCGAAATACAAGACATGCACACTTTTTTGGGGCATTTTTTCATAATGCCAATTCCTCCCCACCAGTGGTGGAAAAAGTACTAAAATTGTAAGTTTCAACTTGGACACTTTCCTGCTCCCGCTTAACCTACATCAGTGTTTCAACAAACTCATTTAAATCATTAAACTTTGCCGTTGGCATTCATAATATTGCACCCAAACTACAAATATATATTCACCTTTTAGTTTCATTAACTCTTTCAGTGCCACAATATGTCAAATACGTCATGAGGCCTGTATTGTGTGCCACAATACATCAAATAGGTCATGAAAAAAAAAAATGTTCAGAACCCAAGATATGATGATTTGAAGATTTGCTGCTCCATTCACTTCTTGTTTAACTTTTTACTGAAAAAGGCTGTATCTCGGCTCCTAAGCACCTTTTTTTTTACAATTAATTTTGGTTGTGGCACTCTAAATTCCATAAAGCATGGCACTGAAAGAGTTAACATACCATTATTATTTATCCTGTACTTGAGAAAACGAACTACTCCAAGGTTGTTGAGAAAAGTGCAAGCTTTTTGAATGTTCTACTCCAGTCAAAATGACAGTTTCATTGTAGTGAAAAAGCTCCACAACAACACCGCCTAAATCAATTTAGCAATTAAAACGGCTCTACCGCAATCATGCACACTTTGGCTACAAGATAGACAAAAGAGACAAGAGTCGGTAATTAGAATGAAGCGCATGATTCAGACCTTATGATGTGTCAATAACCATCTCTTTTACAGCCTTTCCCAGTGTTGGGGAAATGACGTGTGTGACGAGAACAAAGTGAGGGAGTTAAAGAGCAAACAGGCTTCATGAGCACACACACACACCGCAGGTTGAAAAAGGGCGACATCAAATAGCACTGTTTGTTTGGCCATGTTTTTGTGGCTTACGGGGGGGAGTGCTCTCCATGCATCGGTTATTAGGCCAAATATAACTCAAATTTAGAAATGCCATCGGAAGCAGTGACCTTTCAAATGAACACACAACCTGAACCTCCGGCCCAAGCCCTAATGCAACAAAAGTTTCAGAAATTAGCTTTACAATACAAAGCTGAGTCGTCGTAATTTTCGACACTTTGTAGGACGTAGTAAGGTACAGTACTGTATTAGTCTTTCTGCACAATTCATGTTTGCGACGGGCAGAAACTTAAAATGCAAAACAAAACAAAAAAGCTAGCTACGTTTTCCCCGCTGAGCCAACAAAAGTTGTCAGAAGGCCTATTACTGTGGAACAAATCTGCCTCAGCAGCAGTATTAACCCTTTAAGACCAAGAACGCATCTGTGTCATTTTAAGATTTCTTTGGCTATTCAAAAATAGCAGATATACAAGCTCAAGGCGCGGCACCGAGTGCAGCGCTATGAGCTTGTAGATCTGCTATTTTTTTTTTTTAAATAAGCCGTGAAAATGTCTCAATCTTTGAATATATATATATACATTTTTAACTCAAATCTTTGCTTCTGGGGGTCCCTTCTGAACAAAATATTTTCAGATGGGGGTCTGCGGCCAAATACATATAATTTTGGGGGTCCTTGACATGAAAAAGCTTGAGCACCACTGATATATAGCGACATAAGTTTAAAAAAACTAAAAACTGTTAGGATTTAGAAGACATTTGTAAAATCCCCCAGAAGCAAAGATTTGAGTAAAGAATGTTCGCTTTAAAAATACTGTATATATATATTCAAATATTTGCACACATTTTCACGATTTTTCAAAAATAGCAGATCAACAAGCTCATAGCGCGGCACTCGTGCCGTGCCGTGCTATGAGCATCTCCTATTTTTGAATAGGCAAAGACATCTAAAAATTACAGATCTTTCCCGGTCTAAATGGGTTAACTTAACATCCACTTGACAAATTTCGGGTCCTCATCCGCCAACACTCTGCTCCGCTGCTGTCTTGGGGACAGGCCAGTGCAGACAGTCCCTCCCCTCCCATATACCGGATACATTTGGAATGATCATGGGGTCCTATAAACCACTGGTTTTATTTCAAACTGAATTCTGGGAATCAGCAGACTACTATAGTTGTAGCCAAACAGTTTATTAACCCATTCAATCCGGGAACGCAGCTCTGTCATTTTAGATTTCTTTGGCTATTCAAAAATAGCAGATATACAAGCTCATATGGCGGCACCAAGTGCCGCGCTATGAGCTATGAGCTATTTTAGAAAAATCGTGAAAATGTGTGCAAATCTTTAAATATATATATTTTTAAAGCGAACATTTTTCAAATATTTTTTACCAGGGAAACGAAGAAGCAAAGATTTGAGTTACAAATGTTCGCTTTAAAAAAGTATATATTCAAAGATTTTCATGATTTTTCAAAAATAGCAGGTCTACAAGCTCATAGCGTATATAGCGTGTATATCTGCTATTTTTTAATAGCCAAAGAAATCTAAAATGACACTATGTGTTCCCGGATTGAATGGGTTAAAATGGATGTTACACATAGGGTTGCCAACCGTCCCTTGAAATACAGAATTGTTGACACTCATCTTATAAGTTCAAACAGCTCATATATTTACAGGTTGTTAATCCTCCTATATTAAAATTAAATGGGTGAGTGGGTGGGCCAGCTGGATGGCCGGCCGGTTGGCGGACCACTGCCCCGTCAATATGACTCAGACATACAGTAACCATATAGAGTTCCCTCTGCAGCCACGCCCAAATATGGAGTGTGTCATGCTGACTGTGACGGCATGACATCAGACCCAAACAAACCGTGTCATCGTGACATGACATACTCAAACAAATAATGAAGGATCCATCCATATCATTTTGGGTGTCTGTCAGTGAGTAGCCCCTACTGGGAGGACTTAGCCATTGCGGCTCCGTCGATTCGCTCGGATATTATACTACCTATTCTCAGGTAGTCAGTATAATAACTTATAAATCTAGGTTGGTATGCATGTTGGGAAGCCGTGAGCACTTGCACACGTCGTTTCCCCAGTGTCTTCAAGTGATGAATTTCATTTGGCCGATAATCCTGCCCTCAGGCCAGAGAGGTGAGGGGGGTGCGAAAACAAATAAAACAAACAGTCTTTTTGTATTCATCAGAGGAAATCTTCGCATTTTTATACATTTAGGAGACTATCAATCAGCTTTACAAAGAAAAACCCTGAAACCGAGTCCTGGGTTCGATTCCCGAGCCTGACGGACCCTTGCTGCGTGTCACTCCCAGACTCTCTCCTCTTTTCTTGTCAATCTACACTGTTCTGTCGAAATAAAGGCAGAAAAGCCCCAAAGATGTGTGTGTAAAAATGTGTTCATATGCTGTAAGAGAGAGTGTGTTGCATAGAAAGATGGATGACCTAATGGAACATCTGATCCATGTTCGTGTGATTATGTGTGTGAAGTGTGAGTGAAAGCATGTGTGTGTGTGTGTGTGTGTCTGGACTGGAGATTGTGTGTCTCTGAATTAGGGAGAGAAAGAGAGACTAAGTACGTGTGTATGTAAATAAGTAAGTAAGTAGGTCGGAGTGGCTTATTGTCTGTATCGGCCGAGTCTGTGTGTATAATCTCAGGCACAGCTGGACTGAGCTACGTGTAGTAGGCCAAGGACCCAACATTTTTCAAATCGGCCTCATTGTGGTGCTATAACTAACAGGTGGCGTCACGTTTTGGCCTATAACTGTTGAACCATAGGCAATTTTTTCTTCTGCCATTTTCCAAAACTCAGTTATTGCTGCTACTCCTACATATTTACTAGACAGATTTTAAACTAGACGCAAATGCTCTCGGGAGTCATGTGACAATGACTGTCAAACTGAGTTTTGATACTCCATACCATTTGCCTGTAATTAGATTAATAAAATTGTGTCTGGGGCCTATTTCTTACCCAAAAAAAGCCATATATCATGAACGCAACATGCAATCATCCCCAAACTGGAATCACATGTCGAGAGGCCTCTGTAGAGTGCATCTCCAAAACCACTTTAATTTCTGCCGATCGGCGGGCCTGTTGTACAAACTTACTTTCTACTACCGGTACTTACTTACTTATACTCAAAGCTTATGTTGTCTCTCCCAGCCTGCTCCACAGGTACAAGAGCCAACGTGATGACCCCAGACGACAACAGTGAGGAGTGTGACATCCTGGCGAAAATGGCAGCCAGGAGAATGAACCTGGTCGGTGCCATTGACCCCGGTACCTCCCAGCAGGGGAGGAAAGTATTACCCAGCTAGTCAGATGTATGGAGAATGGAGATGACTGGCTGCTGGAGGGCTCATCCGAGGGTCGAAATAGAGAGAGGATAGCTCTATCTCTCTATCCATGGCTTCCAGAGTTTGACCATGGCCATCTCTTACACTACTGAAGTCAAGTAGAAGACGGCTCAAGGTAGGAACTTTGTATTTTCTTATTTGCTGCTGCTGCTTGTGTTGTATGTGTGTAGGGATGGGACGATAATGGTTATCGTTTATCGTTATAAAAAACGCTCACAATAATCGTATCGCAGAGATTTATCGTGAAATTGTCCTCCTTCTTGCTCTAGGATGAATTAGATTTTGTTGATCTACAAGCTCTCAACGCGTTGCAACGCAACGCGTTGTGAGCTTGTATCGGCTATTTTTGGCGAACGTTCCCCCCAGAATAGGGATCCTGGGGGTTCAAGTGGTTAACAAAAGTGCCATTTTAAGTTTTAAGCACATTTTGATTATCGCGATAATAATATTTATTAACGATAATTATCGTTAATCGCAATAATTTTTGCCACAATAATCGTGTCATCAAATGTCATTTTCATATCGTCCCATCCCTACTGTATGTGTGTACTAATGTGATTCAAGCTGTACTAATTGCTGTCATTTTGGGACCCAACGACTGTATGCAATGAAACGTGTTCAGTGACTGATTCTGGCTCTGGATTTGAAGGCTGATGTTAATCTAGAGCAGGGGTCTTCAACCTTTGTGTTTTATATTGCCTGCTCCTATACGCACCTGCCCCAGTAGGTGTGCAAAATAAAAATTCTCTACAAAATATGTATAAACATACCATGTTATTGTTCATTGTGCCTCCATTTATCTGTTTGCTATGGATTCATGTTATGTTTAAAGACAATTTGACATTTTGGGGGAATTTTTTTTAAAATAAAGTTATATATTTTTTCAAACAAAAATATTGTTTAATCAAACAACAATTTTGCGGACCCCCTGCAGTACCTCCGCGGACCCCCTAGGGGTCGCGGACCCCCTGTTTAAGACCTCTGATCTAGAGAGTATGTCTGTTGTGTTGTGTCTGCCGTTTGAAGGTAGTGAGTTGTAATGGGGTGCAGTATACATGTGTGTGTAGCTCTTGGTTGCTTTTTCCTTTGAAGTTCAAGCAGAGGGTTTTGACATAACAGCCATACATTCCAAATGTTCATTTGAAGACTGATGTGGATCTACAGATACTGTACAGTATGTGTGTGTGTTGTGACTGCTGGTGAAGGTTGTGAGTTGTGATCTACATGTTTTGAGGGATGGGGTCAGGGCATTCCCCACTTCGGTGGCAGTGCTGTAGAAGGAGAATTTACCCATGTTTGTTCTATAAGTGGGTGTTACCAGATCGTTTTTTACGCTCCCTCTAGAATTGTGGCTGTGGGTGTTGCATTTTTTTTAAGGTATTTAGTCAGATATGCGGGTATTGAGGGCAAAGTCGCATTTACTATTTTGAAAGCCAATCCCATTTTTTTATTGTTTAACCCCGTCTTCTACCCTGAGCCATCCTAGGCTAGCCAAAATGTGTGGGGAAAAGGTGGGTCATGGGCCCCAGGCCGAGAAGTAGTCGAATCAGTTATCTCTGACTGTACCGAAACAAATTCCAAATCAACTGTACACAGTAAGTTGGTTTTGGGAATAAATGATTGAATAATAATATTCTTTGTTTAAAACAGAGGTCTAGGGTGTTTCAGAGGGACCCCAGCAAAATGAGCTAACCACATGAACCCCAGCAACCCTATTCTGGGCATGTCATATTAGGCAAACATTCACAGAAAATAGGCAATCTACAAGCTCACAATGCATTGCAATTCAACACTTGAGTGTCTCATTTGACTGCTGTTTTCAAATCACGCCTCCTCATTTCCATTTAACCCTCCTGCAGTGTTCCGATCAAATCTGTCCAATTTCCAACTTTTATGAATCATAACTTTTGTGTTTTTCATGTGGGTGACTTGAAACCTCATGATTTCTTCCCCACTAGGCAGGCGAACATATAAAAATAGTGATGACCATTTTCATCATACAGTAATAGTTTAAGCACAAGATATGCAGGCTATATAATGAAGCAGTGATTGTTCCTGTATCGTTCACAGTAGTTATGGGGTACAACCAGGCCTGGAATTTCGTCATTTTAGGGGCAAGGCCACTTGGCCTTTGGTGTTGTAATTTTTTGGAGGGCACAAAGGTCAAATGCCAGGGCAGGAAGGCCATCAAAAAAAATGTTTTAAGTCCAAAAATGATTTTTAAGTCCACGGAAATAATGAATTTAACTTGAAGGTTAAGGATGATTTTATTTTAATATAGTATAAGAATAGTATAACTACTGTGAAATATAACCCATTTATTTCACAAAAGAATGTGTTGGCGAATGACCAATATTTAGTTATATAGGTCTCAATATGTCACATTCAGCCCTGGACTTCACTGACTGAAGTACGGGTCACATAGTTTTAGCAGACTACGGGGAGAAAAACCCTGCCGTTTAGTTTGTTTATGTGCTGCTTGCTCCTCCTCTCTCACTGCGCCAGCGCGCTCTGCCTTTAGGAGAGGAGAGCGGGGGAGTTGCGTGGTGTTGACGGACAGTTTGAGGATCCAATGGAGTTGTTAGGTTTTGTCAGAGACGCTTTTTAATACTTTTCATTGGTTCAAATTTTTTTTTTTTTACACAGACGTAAAGGGTGTTCAATAGCGTTGATTTACTGAAAATGGAGTTAGCTGGTTCGTCCTGGACACCGACGATATGCTATTCTATTTAGGCACAGGGCAGATGCTTTAATGCCTTAATGATTTAAGCAAAAATACGTAACCACATGGACCCTAGATTCCTCCATTCACAGAAAATAGCCAATCTAGCGTCGATAAAACAGGCCCCTGCCGTTCAGTTTTTCTCACTTGTACTGGGTTCTCGCTTGTATTGTAACATTACTGTGATAGAACATACCACTAGGACATTGGTTCTCAAACATTTTCAGCTGAAACCCAAAAGATACAGATGGTATCTCAGACGTACACACATCCATTATGAACAAACTATTTTAAACACTATTTAATAGTGAACATTGTACATATCTACAAGCTCACAACACATTGTTGTGAGTTTTTATTGAATTTATTTATTTACTATTATTTCTATAATTGCTAAACATTTCTACAGAACCTGTGGACATCCTGTCATTCTGGGCATAAACAAGAAGTTGAATATTTGAATGATATAGCACACAGAGGAACTGTGGTGGTGAAACTTTTATTAAACAAAACAAAACAAAACCAAAAAAATCATATTTTTTCCCAAGGGATAAGAGCAGATCTGAGTTTATAAAAACACCTCTATAAAAGACAAAAATGCTGTATAATATAAGCAGGTAATCAAGTGATGATGTACACTATCTCCCTGGCATCTACCATATTATGTACTATGATATTGTAACAATCTAAATAACACACATGTCAACACACAGTGAACAGCTACACAAACCTAGCAGCTTGTCAGCACTTTACTGCACGATTATTTACTGCAAATCAATGAACATAATAATTATAGCATGAATATGAATGAATATGACTTGTTAAATCCTGACGAATGTGGACAGACACAGTGATGCTCATATTGTACTAGTGAATGAGCTGGAGGGAATAATGCTATAACGACAAATACGAAAAATAAAACAAATTTAAAAAAATGAAATACCATCATGGCGAATAGAACATCAGATTACGTGATTCCTCTGCTTTAGTATCCTTCTCATTGTCATCCAGGATTAGACTGAATGGTCATATGTCTTAAACTAAAGGCTTTTCACCTGTATGAGTGCTCATGTGTATTTTTAGATTACCCGTCTGAGTAAAGCCTTTACCACAAACTTTACAAGAAAAGGGCTTTTCACCTGTATGAGTCCTCAAGTGTGTTTTTAGATCACCCGTCTGAGTAAAGCCTTTACCACAAACTTTACAAGAAAAGGGTTTTTCACCTGTATGAGTCCTCATGTGTCTTGTTAGATTACCCTTGTGAAGACAGCCTTTACCACATACTTTACAAGAAAGGGGCTTTTCACCTGTATGAGTCCTCATGTGTGTTTTAACTTGTCCCATCTGAGTAAAGCCCTTACCACAAACTGTACAAGCAAAGGGCTTTTCCCCTGTATGAGTCCTCATGTGTGCTTTTAGATCACTCTTTTGAGCACAGCCTTTACCACATACTGTACAAGCAAAGGGCTTTTCCCCTGTGTGAATCATTGTGTGTCTCTTCAGATGTGACTCACGATTAAATATTTTGTCACACTCTGTACAACTAAAACTTTTCCTCTCTCCGTGACTCCTCATGGAGTGAGTTTGTTTCGACGATTTCAGGTCCTGGGACAGCTTGTGCTGTCCTCCCACATTTTGTGTCTTGTGTGATTTCAGTGTTTTTAAAGCTGACTGATCTCCCCTAGTCTCCTCCCACTCATCACTGTCTTCAGTGTCTGATTCAGAACAGTGTGAAGAGAGAAGCTCATCACTAGTTAGTTGTGATGTTCCACAGTCCTCAACATCAGCTTGTGTTTTCATGTGTTCAGTTGAGGTGCTGGCTACAGGCTCTGTCTCTCTGTTTTCATCATCATCTTCACTTTTCACTGCTAGTAATGTCAACGTTGACCCACCAGCCTCTTCTGGTCTTTGAAGTAACTCCTCCTGTTCCTCTTTAATCTGTGGAAGTTGTGGTTCCTCCTGGACCAGACTGAAGCTCCACTCCTCTTCAGGTAAAACCTCCTCTTTACACACAGGGGCGTGCAGGAAGTCTAGGAAAAACATACAAAAAGACTCTATAAAAGGTTTGAATCCATTATTTCCTGACTGCACTCTGTGCTGTAAATAGTGTGGCCGTAGTTTGTTTACATTGCAGCTCTCAGAGAATATGCGAGACGAGCTGAATGAGAGGCGGTCCCTATTATTTTGAAAGTAATAACTTGCTTATGTTAGATCAGTGAGTCTTCTGCAGCAGGTTAGTTAATACTGAAGTAGAATTAACTGCACAGCTTCAGTGAACCCATTCATAATTTTACAACCGAACCATCGTCCAATTCATGGTGCATTTAGATAGATGCAGGGGTCCATGCATCAATGTAGTCACATTGTAAATCCTTAAATCAATATTCATATCGGTTCATCTTTACACCCTCAGTACCGGCCCACTTTCACCCAAAAATTAAATAAAGAAAGAATGCTTTAAACTTACTGAGATCCAGGTGGTCTTCAGGTTCCTGTTTAATGTGGTCTTCAGGTTCCTGTTTAATAGAAACAGTCCTGGCTGGAGAACTGATCTTCACCTGCAGACTGGACTCCACACACTGGTCTGGAATGAAGGAGTACCGTACACACTTTAAGAATAAGGACTTTCTGACACAAATAAGGACTTTAATAATAAGGACGTTGATGTGACATTAATAAGGATTAGACTATGTAGAAACTATAAGATATTCATCATATTACATTTTATAAACAGCCTAAAGCTCCTGTATAAAACTGAACCAGAATTGATTCATATTATAAACCAGAATGTTTAATAAAAACAAACGATTATAAATCTAAACTCAAAATAAAATCTAGCTAGCAGTATTTTTTTATTTCATATTTGAAACAACCAATCAGTTTGATAACAGATTTATGATCCTGAAATAGAAGTAGGTAAAATATTGTTGCCGGCAGGTGGAAACCTCTTATTTTCAGAATTCTAATTCAAATAGTAGCAAAAATAGCAGATCAAAAGCTTGTAAATCTGCTATTTTGTATAAATTAGGGCATTAATGTAAATAAAAAACAAAAAAAGTTAAAATATGGAGATACAAGGTTTCTGCCCGACACCAACGATGTGTAAAGAAAAAAAATAAACAGTGAGAATCACGTAGATCTCAGGATTCACATGGGAACCAATGATGATCTCTGACTCCATGTGATCACATGGATTAAACTCCATCGTGGCGACGGATTTCAATCAATTGGATTCCATAACTGTGTGTGTGTGTGTGTGTGTGTGTGTGTGGGGGTGTGTGTGTGTGTGTGTGTGTGGGGGTGTGTGTGTGTGTGTGTGACAGAAATGATCACAGCAATATGGGATGAGGACTTAAACCCAGTCATCAAAACAGAGCATACTGGTTGGTCTATTGACCTGCAAGCAATGATCAAACACTGTGTCATACCTGCAGTGTGTAGCTTGATGTTGTGTTTGTAACACACATACCTGCAGTGTGTAGTTTGATGTTATGTGTGTAACAGATATACTTGCAGTGTGTAGTTTTATGTTGTGTGTGTAATAGACATACCTGCAGTGTGTACAGTAGTTTGATGTTGTGTGTGTAACAGACATACCTGCAGTGTGTAGATCGATGTCCATATCAAAATCAATGTCCAGCAGTTTGTTTTGTTTCTCCAGCAGAGTTTCTAGTGTCTCTATCTCTCTCTGTAAGAGGTTGCACATGAACTCTGCAGCCGCACTGAGGCGCTCCAACACAAACACTCTGACAAGCTTCACACAACAAACATCAGCACCACGCTGCTGTTTGTCCAAAACACACAATATCTCCTCTCCCACCGACGTCATGTGTTCATTTATCTTCAGCCGTACAGACTCCATTTGACACGTTTTTACCTCCTTTATGACAAGTTTTTCACATAAAGTTATCACCAAGATCACAACACGCACTTACTTCCTGGTCAACGTGTTTCACACATGCATTGAAGTATCCAGCCACTGTTGCCCGCTTAAAGTCTTTCGCGCCCTGGTGGAAGAGGTGTGTAAGTGACGATAGAGCCTCCTGTAGCTGTGGGAAGACAGTCTGTCCTCCCTCACTGTGAGTTGTGTGTTTGATCTGAACTGAGGTAAGGGGGCGGAGCTTGACACACACACACACACACACACACACACACACACACACACACACACACACACACACACACACACACACACACACACACACACACACTATACCTTATTGTGGTCTTATTTGCATTTTAAGTGTGCCTGGCCGGCCCACTTGGCACAGCACAGACTGTAGGTGTGTCATTGTCTCCAAGTATCGCCCAATTTACACATTCTAGTATCTAGGTTGTCGTTGATCTACACACTGTGATTCTCAAACTCAAAAACCGCAAATTAGATTTGCATTAGACCACATAACTCCATTTGACAAGATGTTTATCTCTGGAACCCAAATCTCAGGATATTTTTGTTATTAGGAATGATTCAGTCCAATATTGTCGGTCCATAATACCGTTACTGTCTATGTAGGCTACTGTAGGTATGGAGATCACAGTGACATTCTTTATAAGCCACGTAATACTCCTGTATAAAACTGAACCAAACTAAATTGATTCACATTATGAACCAGAATGTTTTTGTTTTGTTTTTCATCAAAATAGTTCTCTTGTTGTATTTACTTGAATATATTGGAATGATGAATATTAACTATCAATCACTCTGCTGGGCACCACCTGGAACCCTGTCAAGGACCCCTGGAGGTCCCCAAAATCCTACATTGAGATCCAATGATTGATATATTGATATCTGTTTGGTGCATCCCATGTGTTTGGTAGTAGAAACTCAACATTTAAAAGTACTGAAACAATGTCATTCATTAGTAAACACTCCCCCACTCTGTGTGCAGTGCAAAGTGCCTTGATCAGCCAAATCCTGAAAATAGACAGGATTGGAGATTATATTATATTAATGCTTTAAAAAAATTATTAAGCATTATCGCCTCAATACCCTAAAGAGTCTCCAAATCCCTGTCTGCATATTTTCACTCTAATTTATATTTTAAAAATAATATAAAAAAAAAACAGGGGTCCTTTGGTTTAGGCCAGGGATTGTCATAACTCTCTCCTGCAATATAGTAAGGCGGGAATATGCCGTTTTCAATACACGATAGTGCACTTGGTGATACAAGCGTGAAATTTGGCACAGATGTCCTTCATATGACCCTAATTGATAATCAACCTCTGGCCACGCAAAAATCCTAAGATTTCAAGATGGCCACCACCAGTTTTCAAAATGGCTGCAACTGGGCCAATGTTTTGGACTATATCACTTTGCTGGGGATTATTTTAATATATGAGAATATGTTCTGGAGGTATTTCTACCAAGTACGATAAAAAATAACATTAGGTTCCAATATGGCGGCATATTTTCCAATATGGCTGCCGATAAATTGCAGAAATGTGCATCTGCTTATGGTTTATCCACATGAGCTTTGTAGTACATGTATTTGTATTAATTACCATACACAGAATCCATTTATGGAACATTTGAAAGTGATTTATTAGCTTGGTAAAGCTTAGTGCTTACTTTTTGTTTTGTTATAAGTCATTATAAACACATTCTCATTTACAATGGTGGCTGGGCAAGTGACAGGCCAGTGTACTAGCAACTGCAACCACAGAGGGGTGTGCAGATAAGTCCAAACTTAAAGCATTTGCATAGTCCAGAACATGCTTTTTTACATCCACATTGTGTCAGCTTCTGGCATAATTTGGCAAACAGGACTGCACAAGAGTGACTGGCCCCATATATGTCCTGCTTGGAATGCACTTCACTTGCATTCACTTCCTTGTAGGAACTACTTCTATGAAGTTCTATCGTACATGAGTACTATGAACTCCTCAATGACTTGCATATGTTTATCATTTATTGCAACAGGTGTTGAACCTAATTTGGAGAAGTTGTCTGCCATGCTGACCTTTTTCCCTTTCCATGGAAGGACGAAACTGTGTGGCATCCCCTGAATGCATGAAAGAAGCAAAGACCTGATGACTTTGATTCAATAGCTGATGCAATTTCATGAACGGGGATCCATCTGAGATCCTTCCCTCCTTCCAAAGGCAATCCACAACTAATTCAAGCCTTTGAACAAGTGAAACTGTTATGTCAACAATGTCAGTATCTGAGGCAGAGCTGCAGAGGATAGCATCTGACACATCATGATTTGCAGCTCAGATACTGACGTTGTTGTCATAGCAGTTGCACTTGTTCATATTAAGTAAGTCTGAGACTTATTGTCAGTATCAGCTGAGAACGCAGGGGTCTAATAGACCCCCTGGTATTGTTGAGGTGGAGCGCCACACTCACCGTACCTACTCATACACTGATCCTGACGAACCCATGACCATGTGATCCGAAGGTGAAAGCTCTACCGACTGAGCTACCCAGACACAAAGACTTGGCTTGAAAAAGCTGTCGAAGAACCTCAGATGGATCCCCCTTCATGAAAATGCATCAGCTATTGGATCAAAGTCATCAGGTCTTTGCTTCTTTCATGCGTTCAGCAGATGCCATACAGTTTTGTCCTTCCACGGAAAGAGAAAAAGGTCAGCACCTGTTTATTGGTGAACATATTGAAACGTCTGTTGCCCTAGGTCATTAAAAAGCTACCAAATCACTTTAAAATGTGCTATAAATTGATTCTGTGCATGGTAATTCATACAAATACATGTGCTACAAGCTCATGTGAATGTACATTTATGCAATTTATCGGCAGCCATATTGGAAAATATGCCGCCATATTGGAACCTAATTTTTTTTTTACTTGGTAGAAATACCTTCAGAACATATTCTCCGATATTAAAATAAGGGGGAAATCAAAGATTTACAGCCCCAGCAAAGTGATATAGTCCAAAATGTTGGCCCAGTTGCAGCCATTTTTAAAACTGGTGGTGGCCATCTTGAAATCTTAGGATGTTTGCGTGGCCAGAGGTTGATTATCAATTAGGGTCATATGAAGGACATCTGTGCCAAATTTCGCGCTTGTATCACCAAGTGCACTATGGTATCAAATTCCCGCCTTACTAATAGCTCTGGGCAAAGCTACGTGGCTCATCTATCACTCAATGTCATAAACCCATAATGTTGTAATAAATGTGGGTTTTCTATGATAACTATAAAGTGTAGGTATAATGTGAGAACCTGAAAGCGCCACAGACAAAGGATATAAAAATATAATAGAGTGATTGGATGAGGATGAGGATGAGGCAAAACAGTGTACAGTGTCAACGTGTCATTTCATACAGTATATAAAGGCATTTAACTACAGATAAACATTCCCCATAATCAAAACCATTCCTATTAAAATACAGGCTTATGTGCACACAACAATATACAACAGTGTTTATATTACATGTACTTAACTTGCCCTGGCGGCGCAACCCACCGGGATCTGAGCTGGTGGCTGGCCGGCGTGCTGTGCTGACAACATTAATTGATCAGAGTCTGGTCAGCTATCAACGGAGGTCGGCGGAGCAGGCGGACAATACACTCTGCTACTCCCCAGCCCTACCTACAGGAGACCATAGGTGTAGGCTCCCCTCCTGCTAACATCTAGCTAGCTCCCCCTGACATGCGAACTGCCCCTCCCGTCCCCAGAGTGCCGTACCGCAAGACGTAGGCCCAGCTCTACAAATACTTTTGTTGGTTGGTAACCGAATTGCGAAGTGATTGACTGAGTGATCAAGTTACAGTATTGGTCTACTAGTTGGCCTAGCAATGGACTTGCCAATTGCAAAGCAGTCGTCCCTCCAAGCTGTGGGATTTAAGGCAATGGGAGTATGGTGATTCTCAAACAGTGTTGCCATGTTCGCTTATTATAAGCAGCATTGAGCTTGTTGCCGGACCCAGGGGGTCTGGCTTACATGAGGCTTTGTACCTGTTTTCTCCATACATGGGCATGGTCACTTTGTCCTTAGGCCCCAGCCATAAAAGTCTGTCCCCCTTTCGTCCATACATGGGCATGTTTTGTACCTGTTTTCTCCATACATGGGCAAAAAACAGGTTTTGGTCACTTTGTCCTTAGGCCCCAGCCATAAAAGTCTGTCCCCCTTTCGTCCATACATGGGCATGTTTCGTACCTGTTTTCTCCATACATGGGCAAAAAACAGGTTTTGGTCACTTTGTCCTTAGGCCCCAACCATAAAAGTCTGTCCCCCTTTCGTCCATACATGGGCATATTTTGTACCAGGTACCCCATACAAGATTTGTGTTAAATAATTCACACAACATAGCACAACATTATGCTGAGCTGAGCTCCCTACCTCTACAACTCAGATAGACACAAACAGAGACAGGGCGATCCGAGTAATTTAAAACGGTTTCAAAAGAGTATATAAAAACATTTGAAATATAACAGAGTGAGAGCGTCTCTCTCTCATGCACCAGCTCCCTGATCTGTTACTGACATACAGCGAGTAAGAAAAGGTGATTAGGCATTTGTTTCAATCAGACCATCTTGACCTGCCGCGAGCGACAGCGAGCTGAGTGCAATGTCATTCACCTCTCTAATGTTAATTTGCTGTGTCTCTAGTTGAGTGAGTTTTATTAGCTGTGTCCTGACCCTAAACATTTTTTTATGGACGAGTAGCGGATTTCAGAAGTAGAGAGAGGAAGGAAATTGGATTTTTAAATGGCAGTGTGGACAACACATCAGTAGCTTCTCTACCTGTGCCCTCACTTTGCTCCCGACGTGCTTCATATTTATATTTAAGGGTTTTATATCAAGCGGAGACATTCCTTTCCTCTCATTAGTTATTCATTAGTTAATTTGGTTGGTTCTGGCAATGTCGCAATGCCATGGCCGACGCTCCATATCAGGACAGTTTCTCTCGCGATATTCCTCTCTTCTCCTCGCCTGAGGAGTTGTTTATGCCCCTAGTTAATTTTATGACAGGCAACGCTACATATTTATTGTTTGTAAAATGCCTTGATTTCATAATCAATGGTAAACGCAAGAATCACAAGAACTAGGATCAACTTTTTTGCCTAGGCATGTAACGATTTATCGTAAATCGAATAAAATCGATTCAAACTGGTGACAATTTAATAAATAATGTAATCGCAATGCAAACAGCAGAGTGCGCTTTAAAAAAAAAAAGAGAAGCAAATACAGGGTCTTTGTAAGAGGATTGATAAAAAAAGATTTTTCAGTCATTTGCTACTGTATTGAAAAGAGGATAAAAACATACTGGCTTTGTGTAAGAGAAATAATAAAAATAAACATATTTTTTGTCATTTGTCTGGAAAATTATTTTGTGAAAAATGGTATCGTGAACCTAGTAGCGTGATTCCAATCGCATTGTGAGTTGAGTGAGTCGTTACATGCCTATTATTGTCACAGGTTTACAGGTGTAAAGAAGTTTTTGCACCAGCTCCATCTTTTCAGAAAGGGAAGAAAAGGGAGTGGGAGCAGGGAGAGGGAGAGCAGGGAGAAAAATCACATTTGAAAGAGAACAAAATAAATCTAATACAAAAGAGAATCTATGAATTGTCAGGGCCACATAGACTGGAACAGATCCACATGAAGGGAGGAAAACAGTCAGTTTCAAGTGAAGTGTTCCAGTTAGTTGACATTTTGACAAGCCAGCCTGGTGACAGGTGGTGATCACAGACCTTGTTCAACAGTCTGATGGTAGCCCGGTGGAAGCTGTTCAGAAGTCTGGTGGTCTTGTCCTTGACACTACGGTAGGCCTCCTTGCCTGACCGCGGTCATTATAGGGTTGTGAACGGTTTGTGGCTGGGGTGGTGCATGTCCTTGATGATACGGTGAGCTTTGACTACACACTGCTTCTCGTACAGCTCCTGGAGGGAGGGACTGTATAAATAGCAATCAGCTACCCAAACATTTCTATACTGTATTATAACTAGCTATTATTTTTATTTGAGGAAGACATTTTTAATTTTGAAAAAAAATGTTGACTGTTGATTAGTCTTTAGTGATCACATGGCGATCTTGCTACCAGGCCAGGGTTCATGACCAGGGTGTCAGTTCCAAGAACAGGACCACAATGGAAACGAGTCCCCTGGCCTTTTTTGTGTCATCCTTTTCAGCCCAAATGTCTGACTGTACCGCGTGCTGTTGACATTTATGTCTAATAAAGTATTCAATCAATCAATCAATCAATCAATCAATCAGTCAAAACAGAAGTTCAAGTTATCAATACAAATGCCTCAAATGTAGCTCCACCATGTCATGTGATATGCCACTTCAGTACACTAACACACAAATATTACTGGGAACAAAATTGCAGATAAACATTTCATATCCAGGGATTCCCATGGCCCTGCATGTCTCTAACATATTGCCCACAATTCCACACATAAAGGCCAGCATTATACTGGGGTTTTGACCCAGTCTTGTCAGGAGGAGTAACTAGTATCTTAGCTAGTTACATTTTAGAAATAGCTTGACCAACACGGCTAATATGATCTGTACCTTCAAGGGCCTGCGTTTGGCCTAATGACTTTTTTTGCACTTTTTATTAACCCATTCAAACCGGGAACGCATCTGTCATTTTTAGATTTCGTACTCTGTGCCGCGCTATGAGCTGTACTGTATATCTGCTATTTTTGAATACCCAAAGGAAATCTTAAAATGACTCAAATGATGCTTTCCCGGTCTTAAAGGGTTAAAGGATTTAATTAAGGTTTCATTCATTATATAAGTGCATGACTTAGGCTATGCCCCTTTGATCTGAATTTTTTTTTCACAACATTAAAGATGCTTTGTGAACATCTAAAGTCTCACTTTCTAGTTTTAATGAGCTGTGTACTCAAAAGTGTTTTAAATTAAAGCTTTAATTGGCTCTGGCTCATTAATAGCTCAGTCTAATCACTAATCAGCACTGTTGTGTTGGATAGCGCCTTCCAGGGCGGGGTACCACAAAAGAAGTGATAAGACAGGAAACACAACCAGTCAAGTAGTCTATGTCCCATGACCCCCCCCCCCCCCCCCAATATACAGCACCCCCTCCCAGAAAATACCAACAAATGTTCCTGCAAAGCATTACCGTAATTATCTCCTCTAAATCAGTGGTTCTTGAACTTTTTTATGTCAAGGACACCCAGATAAATATGCATGGCCGCGGACCCTCATCTGAAAATATTTTGTGCCAGGGACCCCGATTAAGGATTTGTGTTGTTAAAATATTCACATTTTCACATATTTCACATATTTAGAATTCACATTTTCTCTCTTTAAATTTTTTTTCTCGATCTAACAAGCCCACACAACGTGCCGCAAGCTTGTACAGTAGATCGGCTATTTCAAATAGCCAATATATTTAGGGTTAAAGTGGTTATACTGATTTTGATGCAATATTAACACATTTTTGCTGGGGACCCTCTGGAAACCCCTCAGCACTACTCCAAATGACCGGAATGGGGGTGCTCCTTCCATTCCGACATCTCACCACTCCGACTAGTGGCTTCCGCGTGCGGTTATGGTTAGGGTTAGGGTTAGGTATAGGGTTCGTCAACGTCGGAAAGGCGACATGTCGGAAAGGAGAAATGCACCCACCGGAATGTGATGTTTTTGACTACGGTCGGATCTTTGTCTGAATCTTTATCTGAGTTAACTTGTTAATGAGCAATCTGTTAAACAAAAATCAATTGTTAAGCAAATTCCTGCTCTTTTCTGTTTCTAATTTTTACTCTAACGAATTTGTCAAAAATAGTAAACGAAGAGATAATGACAGCCTTTTTGCTTCGTGTCGACGCACATCTCACCCCGTGGATCAATGGAGAGATGGTTTGTAATTTCCCACTTAGCCCGAGAACAGAATTGTGAAACAGAGTGAGAGAGCATTCTAAATTGCCCAAGCTAAGCCCCTCTGGCATCGCCCCCAGCTGCTGATGTGCCTCTAATTAATTTCCATGGTATTCCTGGGTGAGTGTGTGCATGAGAGGAGAAGAGCAAGGCTCTATATGCACTCTGTGTTCTGTGTACAGACAGGTTCAGGCTACAGCCAATGTAGAGTATTAGGGAATTAGAGGAGAGCTGTATTTAAAATGCCCTCCATCCTCGTGTGATCTCATCGCTGTCCAGTGGAAACCTTGCATGTCCAAAATGCAGCAGTGGAAAAAGTACTTTTTTTTTTTACTCAAGTAAAAGTATCAATACTGCAATGCTCTGTTACAAGTAATACAAAATTTACTTGAGTAAAATACAAAAGTATTGGCATCAAAATGTATTTGTACCAAAAGTAAAAGTACTCATTGTGCAGAATGTCCCATTTCACATGTTTTCAAATGTATAAAAATCTTAGCAGATCTACAAGCTCACAATGCGTCACATCGCGACGCATTGTGAGCTTGCAGATCTGCTTTTTTCAAATGGCCGAAATGTATTAGGGTTGAACTGGTTAGTGTGTGTTTTGTGATAATGATCAAACTCTACAAAGTAACTAGTAATTAAAGTTTTCAAATAATTGTGGTGGAGTAAAAGTACAATATTTCCCTCTGAGATGTAGTGGAGTAGAAGTAAAAGTACTGAAATTTGGAAATACTCCAGTAAAGTAAAAGTACCTCAAAATTGTACTTAAGTACAGTACTTGAGTAAATGTACTTAGTTACTTTACACCACTGCAAAATGGTTATTTTCAGGAAATTGATCCAATAGATCCAATGTAGTTTTTATTTAGTCACAAGCTCTCGTTAATACTTTTTTCATTGTAAAAAAAATGCAGATCTACAAGCTCACAAGCGTGACACGCTGTGAGGAAAGAATCGGCTATTTTTGCGTCTTTTTTTGTGACGCTGTAATATGAAGAAGTATGCTCCATTTTTCAACCAAAAGTTGAAAGGAGATAGATACGAGGTTTCTGCGTGACAGCAGCGACATTATCTCTGCCGCAGCATACCAATGAAGTCAAGTAATATCCACCTCAATCGATTAACCCATTAAGACCGGGATTTTTAGATTTGAGCTAAAAAGCATTATTTCACACTTTTGGCTATTTTTGTAAAATTGTGAAAATGTGTGCAAATCTTTGATCCGCGGCCAAATATCATTTTGGGTGGTCCTTGACATGAAACACGTATGAGAGTCACTGATATTATATAGCAACATACAGTAAGTGTTTCAGAAAACTGTTAGGAACTATTTAGAAGACATTTGTAGAGCAAAGATTTGAGTTACAAATGTTTGCTCTACAAAAAAAAATATATATATATTCAAAGACACATATTTTCAAGATTTTTCGAAAATAGCAGATCTACAAGCTCATAGCACGGCACTATGAGCTTGTATATCTGCTATTTTTGAATAGCCAAAGAAATCTAAAAATGACACATTCTTTCCCGGTCTGAATGGGTTAATGATAGTGTGATAGCTACATCTATAGAGTGTCTTCCCATCGACAAGCATGAAGAGGGGCAAATTGAGCTTCAATGGATTTTCAGATGAATAATAATAGGAAGTGTTATGCGTGTAATTTGCATGTCTTTCAGGTTTTAAAAATATGCAAAGGTGTTTGATGAGGGGGTTTGATCTCTGCTACATGTGACATTTCGTCGGGTGAGTCATATAATGGTCTCATCGCCGCCAATAATATGAGTTGAAGCAACTCAAAACTGAAATCAAAGGACAGTTTATTTAAGGATAGTGTCCCAGAAAGGAGGCAAAAGAGCTCTCACAATTTAATCTCTTGACAAAACTTTGTGGCATTTTTCAGCCTAATTTGACAGGGCGCTTAGCCACCGAGGTCTATTCTGTGGCTGGGGGGATATGAAACCAGAAACTCTGGGTTGGATCTTACTCGCATTTTCCTCCTTAACTCTCAACAGTGCGTTGCACGCACACACACACACACACACACACACACTTGTTGTTTTCACAATACGATTGTCGTCATAATACCGATATCGAGATATTTGGTCAAAATATAACACACATACACACGTGTTATTTTCACAATACGATTGTCGTCATAATACCGATATCGAGGTATTTGGTCAAAATATAACGCGCACGCACACACACACACACACACACACACACACACACACACACTCAAAATATAACACACACACACATACACACGTGTTATTTTCACAATACGATTGTCGTCATAATACCGATATCGAGGTATTTGGTCAAAATATAACGCACGCACACACACAGACACACACACACAGACACACACACACACACACACACACACACACACACACACACACACACACACACACACACACACACACACACATACACACGTGTTATTTTCACAATACGATTGTCGTCATAATACCGATATCGAGGTATTTGGTCAAAATATAACGCACACACACACACACACACACACACACACACACACACACACACACACACACACACACACACACACACACACACACACACACACACACACACACACACACACACACACACAGCATTTGTCTTCACAGAGTCAACTGGACTGCAGTGGATTTAGGGGGAAGAGTTACTTCCAGGCCTTCATGGTGCCAGAAGCTCTTTGTGAATATTAAAGAGACTCATCTCCCTGATGAAATAAGCTTGGGTTTTGAAGTATTGCCAACATGAAGACGTGGGAGATATAATGTCATATCACTGGTGTACCCATAAATACCAATGTCAAGTACGTACGGAATAACACAAAAATAAAAGCATGATTAACCACTTAAGCCCTACTGTATATTATACTGTACAGTGACAGTCTATATATATTTTTAATCTACAAGCTTACAATGCGTCGCTCTGCAATGCGTCATGATCGGCTATTTTTGAAACTTTTTAGAAAATGTTCGCCTACTGCATGACCAGTGGTGGAAAAAGTACTCAAATGTTTTACTTAAGTAAAAGTATGAATACTGCAATGTAGAAGTACTCTGTTACAAGCAAAAGTCTGGAATTCAAAATGTACTTCAGTAAAAGTACAAAAGTATTGGCATCAACATGTACTTAAAGTACCAAAAGTAAAAGTACTAAAATGTTTGAAAATAGCAGACGCGTTGTGAACTTGTAGATCGGCTATTTTCAAATAGCCTAGGTATAAAATAGGGCTTAAGTGGTTAATGTATGTTTTATAATTTTAGTAACTAAAAGTTACTAGTAACTAGTAACTAAAGTTTTCAAATAATTGTAGTGGAGTAAAAGTACAATATTTGCCTCTGAGATGTAGTGGAGTAGAAGTAAAAGTATAGACAATTGGAAATACTCCAGTAAAGTAAAAGTACCTAAACATTTTATTTAAGTACAGTACTTGAGTAAATATACTTAGTTACTTTACACCACTGGAGAAAGAGGTAGAGATACACATGCATGCATACTGTCCGTAATCTTCTCCCTGATCCGAGGGAAGCACAGATTGATCATTGACAGGTATTTTATCATCTGCTTATACCTAATCTTCATGCGTGCTTTAACACGTCAATAAACACATTAGGACGTCGTTTCCGATCGATGTGAGACAGACAAACCTGTCGGCCAAGGCCAGGGTATTAACAGCAGCCTGGGGGCGGGCGGGGGGAGGGTCGGCGGGGGGGGCGGGCAATGGGGGGTCACTGCAAATTAAACCCCTGAACTTTTCACCCCGAATGCTGCACCGAAGCGACATTAATACATTTATTACACACGTAGCTGCTAAATGATTTGCATTCCCACGAGGCCTAGAATCTATTCTGCTCTTCATTCATATAAGAATAGCCATACAATTATGTCCTGATTTCCCTTTTCCAAATCCCTGAGTGTGCCACATGTTTGTGACTCATCTTAATATAGTATTTCTATGGCCATACATTATGGTAAAGACGTCTCTGTCTTAACCACTTGAGCTCCATATATTCATCGTATGACAAATAGCGAAAATCTGCCAGTTTATGTATTTATTTTGCCCATTAATTACATGCCCAAAATAGGGACACCAGATTGAACGCGGCTATTTTAATATTTCAATTTGGTCCTCTTGGACTAAGTGGCATTGCAGTCAATGATGTATTCATTCCTGGAAATCAACTTAACTTATGAAACAATTGCCATATATTTCCTCCGTGCACCGTATTAAGCTGTCAAATGAGCAGTATAATTGTCATGAAGCCGCACGTGTTTATTATGTACCTGCGTTTAAACGCTGCAGGCTTTGAAGAGGATACGCATAATATGCATTCTTCTGTTTCTTTTACATGGTCTTTGAGACTAACTTTGTTCTCCGTGCTCTGCCAGACGCAGCTCAAGGTGTTCTCCTCCACCAACAACAACAACTAAACAACAAGCTGCACAGTGCTGATACACACATGCAACAGGACGGCTCATAATTCATGCTGCGTAGCTCCTCTGACTTCTATAACGAGGAGTGACTGTGTTGGTTTTATTGTGTATGGATGTTTCACGGACGTATGCTTCAACAACATTAACACACACACACACACACACACACACACGCACACACACACACACACATACGCATACGCACACAACAAACGACTCCACACCCTTTGCTCTCCCTGTCATCACGTTCATTATGATTAGAGAGAGACTGGCTGTTTCCATGACGCTGGCTGCTGCAGATGTTGTAACCAGGGAACTGGATGTTTTTCGTGAAAACACTCCATTCTCACAGCATAGATGTGCTCATTGCGTCTGCGCTTAGTCCTTTCATTAGTGGTTTAACCCGTTAAGACCGGGAACGCATCTGTGTGTCATTTTTTTTATTTCTTTGGGCTATTCAAAAATAGCAGATATACAAGCTCATAGCGTGGCACTCTGCTATTTTTGAAAAATCGTGGCATATTAGTGCAAATCTTTGAATATATACATTTTAACTCGAATCTTTACTTCTGGGGGTCCCTGGAATAAAATATTTTGAGATGGGGCGGGGGGGGGTCCGTGGACAATACATACCATTTTGGGGGGTTGACATGTATAGCAACATAAGTAAAAAAAAAAAAAAAAAGAGCTGTTAGGATTTAGAAGACATTTGTAGAATCCCCCAGAAGCAAAGATTTGAGTTAAAATGGTTGCTTTGAAAAATATATATATTCAAAGATTTCCACGCATTTTTCACGATTCTTCAAAAAATAGCAGATCTACAAGCTCATAGCGCGGCACTCGGTGCCGCGCTATGAGCTTGTATATCTGCTATTTTTTGAATAGCCCAAACAAATCTAAAAAGTGACACACGGATGCGTTTCCCGGTCTTAATGGGTTAATGAAGGGTGACCACAGGGGTAATCATTCAATAGAGCTGAAGAATAACCATGGTTCAGATGAGGCTGCCCCAGCCCAAAGTGGTTCTTCTCATAAGGATACACATTACTCTTTACACGGCACTTGGATTCACGGGACCCTCCTCCTCCTTCTCCCCTGAAGCCTCAATAAACAACTTCCAAAAGTTGGCCACTGGCTTTAAGCTGTAAAATTACTACTATAAATGAGAGTCATTGAAGAAAAAAATTGCAATTGATGTAATTTAGTTCTCCGGCTACACAGTCAAACGTGGAGCGTTAATGCGAGTGTGTGTACACGCTCGGATTGGCTAAACGTTTTGATAGCGTTCTGAAACATTTAGCCCGGCGAGTGAACAAGTGGAATCAATTGCGACGCAATGAGACGACATGCATGCGCCGACCTGCAACGGGGTGATTCAGACCACGCTGCGACTGTTCTCTGCAATGTTTTCTGCAACGATTGTCGTTGCATCGCTTTGCAAGGTCTGGACTGGACCTTAAGAATGGTTCCGTGTTGGTTAATTTAACCTATTGAGACCGGGAAAGGTATCTGTGCCATTTTTAGATTTCTTTGGCTATTCAAAAATAGCAGATACACAAGCTCAGATCTGAGTGCCGAGTTGTAGATCTGCTATTTTAGAAAAATCTTGAAACTGTGTGCACATCTTTGAATATATATATATTTAAAGCGAACATTTGTAAAATATGTTGTTCCAGGGACCCCCAGAAGCAAAGATTTGAGTTACAAATGTTTGCTTTAAAAAAATATATATTCAAAGATTTGCACACATTTTCACGATAAAAAGAAAAATTGCAGATCTACAAGCTCATAGGGCGGCACTCGGTGCCGCGCTATGAGCTTGTATATCTGCTATTTTTGAATAGCCAAAGAAATCATAAAAAATGACACAGATGCGTCCCCGGATTGAATGGGTTAACAAAATGAACCCTTGCATTCTCAGAGTTAGGTTAACCGGGTCCATTTTTTACACTTTCTCGTTAACTTAAGCCTCCGGATTTTTTTTTACGAGTCCCTGTTTTATATAGGCTCAGAGTTAAATTAATACTCTGGAGTTTGCTGTGTAAGTTTTACTGAGCAAATAAGGCTGAGCCACCACATTATTCTTCTGTGAGAAACCAGATCTAAGGCCTAGAGAAAATATTTACTGGAAAACAAGTGTGTGCCAAACCACTATTATACAGCGTGTGCTAATGAACTTCCCTCACTCCACTGGGTTAGTAGGGCAACAACTTTCATGCGGTACCAGTTCACACAGCCTATTTATACAGTCTCCTCCTTTATAAAAAATGGATCTGGGAGGATTGAACTGGATCCAGGGGACAGGTCGGTACGCTCGATTCAAAAAGCAAACGCGTCAGGTCAGCAATACAACGGAAGCAGCACAGAAACACAGGGGAGGTTAAACAAACAATTGGCTCACCCTCTTCGGTTTAGTTGGCTTTGAACACGGGCTGTAAAGACAGAACCTCCAATAAAATACTAATTGGGAGTCTTAGGAGCGGTAATGAAATTCTGATTTTGGAATAGGATTTATTGCGGTTGGATGGAGGTGAAATACTCCACACCGTGGCCCTGTGTCTTTGTTTTCTTTCCAAAGGGGTTCTTAGTCAAATGAAATTACATCTCTGCTCTGCGCTCCTTCCCCTCTCTCTCTACGGTGTGAAGAAAGCAAACATGCCTTTCATAAAGAAAAATCACTACAAAAACAACACAATATTCTTTTGAGACAAACTTTTAACCCATTAAGACCGGGAACGCATCTGTGTCACTATATATTTTTTTGGCTAATCAAAAATAGCAGATATACAAGCTCATAGCGCGGCACCGAGTGCCGCACTATGAACTTGTATATCTGCTATTTAAAAAAAAATCATGAACATTTGTGCAAATCATTGAATATAATATATATTTTTAAGCGAACATCTTTAACTCAAATCTTTGCTTCTGGGGGATTCTACAAATGTCTTCTAAAACCTAACAGTTTTTTGAAAAAACGTACGTTGCTATAATCAGTGGTTCTGAAACTTTTTCATGTCAAGGACCCCCAAAATGCTATGTATTTGGCCGCGGACCCCCATCCCCCCAGAAGCAAAGATTTGAGTGAAAAATGTAAAAATATATATATTCAATGATTTGCACAAAATAATCACGATTTAAAAAAAATAACAGATCTACTAGCTCATAGCGTGGCACCTATGAGCTTGTAGATCTGCTATTTTTTGAATAGCCAAAGAAATCTAAAAATTACACACAGATGCGTTCCCGGTCTTCATGGGTTAATTAGTTGAGAGGGACACTTCAGCCTGTAAGACTAAATCCACACTGCGAGTCCCTCAACCAAGGCTGCATCATTATCCTTTGAGAAGTTCATACTCTACCTTTTTCTGCTGACGTGCTGCCAGCAGAGACGGAGCCGATAATACACTTTTTTTTCCAAGCTACGTCGTACGTACTGTACCCCCACAGACTCCTACTATTTAGAGGCAATAAGTAACGAGCTCAGCGGGGGAGTCTCCGGAGATTTCGTGGCGTACGTGTGCCTACAATGCAAATTTGCAATTGTTGCATTTTCATGTTGTTTGAGCCGCAGTATGATTTTGAGGGAATTGTCTGTGTGTACAGTATGCATGTCTATGTACAAGTGTGTTAATGATGGGCTGTTGTGATGTGTGTGTGTGTGTGTGTGTGTGTGTGGGAAAAGAGAGGGATTTAAATGAAAGGAGGTGAAGGAGTACACAAATAGGGGAAGTGTTACAGAAAGATGCAGTGGTGTAAAGTAACAGGGGCGGCCTTAGTGATCTGGGGGCCCGTTTCAAGAGCTAATATGAGGCCCCCATATGCACCCCCCCCCATTAAACAAAATAGATTAAAAAAAATATATATATGTTTTAAATAAAAACTGCCCATGTGCGTTTCATTTTGCTTTCATCAGTAGTCTCACTGTTTGACACCAAAACCGTTTAAATACGGTTTTGGCACTCCACGTCACTTTTTGCACCTTTTGCAAAACCGTATACGGTTTTGGCAAAATTGGCACCCCATGTGTTAAGGACATTTTGATACCAATACTTTTGTACTTTTACTCAAGTCAATTTTGAATTCTGGACTTTAACTTGTAACAAAGCACTTCTACATTGCAGTATTGATACTTTTACTTAAGTACAACATTTGATATCTTTTCCCACCACTGGAAAGATGTGTGTGTGAGGGATGCAAGTGAACTGGAGGGAGCCAGGTGCGAAGTCGGCTAGCGGTGGAATTGGCCCAGCGTGAAGCGAGCCTCGGCCTAATTAACTAAGTAATTAAGTATCCTTTTCTCTGTCGATGTAACCAGGTGAGTCCCATCACATGTAATTCCAGAAGACACTTTCTTTGACACACGGCCCTGCCCAGCAGTTTTCACACACTGACCCAGTTGTTCTCCCAATCAAACAGTTCTCTCCAAGTTCTCTTGATACCTGTCTAAGTCCTCATCTTCACCTTTGCAGCACTAGTGCACACACTCCTGAGCCACGGTGCTGGATTATAATTTTACGCTATACCTGTATTTGAGAAGCCCTATAACCCATTCAAACCGGGAACGCCTCTGTGTAACCACTTTATCCATTATTTTATACTTTGGGCAATTCAAAAATAGCAGATCTACAAGCTCATAGCGCGGCACCGAGTGCCGCGCTATGAACTTGTAGATCTGCTATTTTTGAAACATCTTGAACATTTGTGCTAATATTTGAGTATATGTATTTTCTCAAAGGGAATATTTTTTTGACTCAAATCTTTGCTTCTGGGGAACAGAATATTTTGAGATGGGGGGGTCCTCGGCCAAATACATGTAATTTTTGGGGGGTCCTTGACATGTAAAAAGTTTTAAGCACCACCGATATATAGCAACAGTATGTTTTTTCAGAAAACAGTTAGAATTTAAAAGACATTAGTAGAATCTCCCAGAAGCGAAGATTTTTGAGTTACAAATGTTAGCTTTAAAAAATATCTATATATTAAAAGATTTGCACACATTTTCCCCAAAAAAAAAAATGCAGATAGCTTGTAGATCTGCTAATTTTGAAGAATAGCCCAAAGAAATCAAAAAAATAAATGACACAGATGCGTTCCCGGTCGTAATGGGATAAATATGCAGAGCAGCCCCGATGATAAAACTCCCATCAGGGAGGGAATTGCAAGGTAAGAGGAACTACTGGAATGACCCCAGATGAAGACAAATCCTGATGGCTTTCCCTAATTGACCATTGGCAGGCAGGCAGGAATCACCTCCAAGGATGTTTAGTCCCTGCCAGCAAGAAGACACTGCAGAGCTCTTAGCTTAACGGTGTTAGTGTTATAGTAGATGGCATGGTGTACCCCAAGACCGGCCCTAACACACCCATCCATCCCATTACTCGTTTGAAAATGTATGAGATGGGCAGGCTCTGCGTGTTCTGAAAAATGTTCTCCCTTCCCTTTTCATTTTTCAGCGCATGACAAGGCTTTGCAAAGCTATAGCGAGAGAATTCTGCATAATGTAGCTTGGATAAATGTATGTATGGCATTCTCTTGTAGGGAGATTCTCATTGCATACGCTGAGGAATGTACCAATTTGTGTGTGTGTGTGTGTGTGTGTGTGTGTGTGTGTGTGTGTGTGTGTGTGTGTGTGTGTGTGTGTGTGTGTGTGTGTGTGTGTGTGTGTGTGTGTGTGTGTGTGTGTGTGTGTGTGTGTGTGTGTGTGTGTGTGTGTGTGTGTGTGTGTGTGTGTGTGTGTGTGTGTGTGTGTGTGTGTGTCGAGCAAAGCAACTGCTGTTAAAATGCAGAAATGGGGGTTTCCCCCTCAAAAATTAATTGAGAATTGTGTTTTCTCAAAACATTGGAGTTTCGTGTTCTCGTCTGTGGAAATATTTGTGTGAAACCTTACTTTACTTACCCAATATTATTTAGACTTTGTTAGCAAAGAAACACCTTTGTTAGAAAAACAAAATGTGCACTCATTCCAAATGTGTACTCATTTGGAATATAGAGGCAGCCTGAGTTGTTATTGTTATAAGAAAATGTACATTTTGACATCGTATTCTTTGTATTTTTGTACTTGTTTATTTTGTATTTACGTCTGTTTGTTTTTGGGGGAAAAAGGAAGCAATCCACATACTTGAAGGAAAATGTATATTTGTATCCTGTGCTTCTCAATGAAAATATTTGAAACAGAAAAACAAACACCATTCCTGAGCTAGATGTGACCTCTTATATCGCAGACAGGATACCATTTATTGTTGGTGAATTTATTTAAAACTAAGAGCCACTAACAGCCTCTTCCCATGTGGCCACTTAAGATTATAGACCTGGTGGGTGGAATTGCGTTGTTAGGGAATAGCAGCTTATAGGTCCAAGTTTATTTCCTGTCATCTACCGGTATTCACACACACTGCACCAGAAGATAATAAACTTGGACCCATTTAACCCATTAAGACCGGGGACGCATCTGTGTCATATTTATGATTTATTTGGCTAATTTTAGAAAAATCGTGAACATTTGTGCAAATCTTTAAAAATATATATTTTTAAAGCGAATATTTGTAACTCAAATCTTTGCTTCTTGGGGTCCCTGGAACAACATGTTTTACACATGTTTGCTTTAAAAATACATACATTTAAATATTTGCACACATTTTCACGATTAAAAAAAAACCAAACAGATCTACAAGCTCATAGCGTGGCACTGAGCTTGTATATCTGCTATTTTTGAATTGCCAAATAAATCTTAAAATGACACATACATATGCGTTCCCGGTCTAAAAGGGTTAAAATGTTTTTTGTTGTCAAGTGTGAAGAGGTCTAATCTTCAGGCTGTGTTTTAGGTCTCTGTTGTAGCCTGTGTATAAATTAATTAATACTGACACTAATTCTAGCACCGAAGCAGAGAATATTCCTAAGGCACTGTTTCTTTCCGTCTAGTCAGCGGAACGTGCCTCAGTTGCTTCCCACAGTGAACTTCACATAGGACATCATACACCCACACATTCAGCACAGCACTTATACCTTAGTGGACCGGATTCCCAAGGGCTCTCTATACTAGTCTCCAGTGGTGTAAAGTACATTTAATCAACTACTGTACTTAAGTACTATTTTGAGGTACTTTCACTTTACCGGAGTACTTCCAATTGTCTATACTTTTTCTTCTACTCCACTACATCTCAGAGGCAAATATTGTACTTTACTCCACTACAATTATTTGAAAACTTTAGTTACTAGTTACAATGCAGATATAAATTATTACATTATAAAACATACATTAACCACTTCAGCCCTATTTTATACCTAGGCTATTTGAAAATAGCCGATCTACAAGCTCACAACGCGTCACATCACGACGCGTTGTGAGCTTGTAGATCTGCTATTTTCAATCATTTTAGTACTTTTACTTTGATACCAATACTGTTGTACTTTTACTCAAGTAAATTCTGAATTCCGGACTTTTACTTGTAGCACTTCTACATTGCAGTTTTGATACTTACTTAAGTAAAACATTTGAGTACTTTTCCCACCACTGCTAGTCTCCCTCCTGTACACTACTGTAAATGTCTTTGCCTAAAGTACACAAACACAGTACACAATACGTTGCATTAGGACGAACGTTAGCCCCAAAATAGGGACGCTCTAGAGTTCCAAGTGGTTAAGCCTGCCTAGGCTCTCTGAGAGAAGCGATTGTTGCAGGAAAATAATTATGACAAAAGGCTGATCTATATAAAAGTCCCTAACAGACTGTTCAGGTTTATTTTAGTCTCCAGTCTCCTGTATGCCTGTGTGAGTCATCGCGGTTATTGTTGTGGATTACTCTTCAGTTGGTTGTGTAACACATCTGCAGTCGCTATACTTGAAAACGCACACAAAACTGTTTACAGTAGCACAGGGGACCCCCTAGCTGAGAGAGAGATGAAGCAGGGACCGCCTCTTGTATAAAATTGTGTTTCCGATTAAACTTTTTTTTTTTTTTACTTAGTCTGCTCTTTTAGCCAAAAAATAGCCGATCTACAAGCTCACAACGCGAGGCGTTGTGAGCTTGCAGATCTGCTATTTTCGGCTAATGTTCCCCTCAGAAAAGGAATTCTAGGGTTCAAGTGGTTTATGTAAAAAAAAAAAAAAATCCAATCACACAAAGATTTGGCGGACCCCCTATAGTAGCTCTGAGGACCCCTTGGGGGTCCCGGACCCCCTGTTGAAGACCCCCGCATTAGCATGTTTGTCTTCTACTTTCTCTTTTATTATGTACATTTAGGTGTTGATTTCCCTAGGTTTGGGACGTCCTTTTATCTGAAACGTGCTTTGTTTGACGATCTGCTTTGATGAATCGTCGAATCGATCAATTTCAATTTGATGCAATACTACGAATTCACTGATGGATATATATATACAGTAATAGCCTTCTTCGGCGTGATCAATTATATGGATTTAGATCTCAGTGATTCTTCCAGTCTTCCCCCTCAATGCTCCAGTTACACGATTCAGAACAATACAGTAGAACATGGTGAAACTTTTCACTGAATGCAAAGCAAGGTTTTCTCTCTTTTTTTGCTGAAATCACAGAGACGAGAATGTAACCCGGGAAGGAAAAAAAAAAGCTGCCTTCTCCTGCCTGTTAGGAATTTGCTGTGCTTTTGTTTTTAAATTGTACCATCTCATGCACAGTGCATAAATGTGAGCATCCATTAAATATTGAAATCATGGAACATTTAATGCACTGTGTTCCCAATAATGCAAATCAAATACATTTCTTTAGTAGCGCAAGGTACAGTATTGTTGCTGTGGGGCAGAAAACTTGCATCTCCATATTTCATATTTTGTATGTTTTTTTCATAAGTGAATGCCCTATTTTATGCCGCACAGAAGTAGCGAAAATAGCCGATCTGCAAGCTCACAACGGAACACAAGCTTGTACTGTACTGTAGTTGTGCTATTTTGTTTTGTTGCTGTTTTTAAATATTTTGACATTGCGAAACTTTGCAACTCTTTGCCTGTAACATGGCAAAAATAGGGACTGCAGGTTGAAAGTGGTTAAGTCTGTCTGTGGGTTTTATAAAGATTTAAAGGTAGGGTAAGTGATATGTTTAGGTTAAAAGCACTATATTCTGATAGTACTCATTGCTATAGAGTGTTTGTTCAGTAACATGGGTCTCTCTGTCTCTCCAGCTCTTTGATAGACAGAAAATAAATTTCCAGGTAGGTGACACCATTTCAGTCAATCAGGAGAGAGTACCCATTTATCAGCTTCATTTTTATTGCGTTCCACTTCCTGAAAATTCATTTTCTGTTTAATAAAGCGCTGGAGAGACATGGAGACTCTGTTACTGAACAAACACTCTAGAGCAATGATTGATATCAGAATAGAAAGCTATTTAACACTCATTTTAACAAAAGACAATCACTTAAGGCAGGTACACACATACATTTGTGTTTATTTACACACACACACACACACACACACACACACACACACACACACACACACACACACACACACACACACACACACACACACACAGATCGCTCGCTCGCTCTCTGTGTGTCTCTCTCTCTCTCTCTCTCTCTCTATCTCTGTGCCATAGTCTCAAATAAACAGCCCCCCTTCGAGCACGCTCGCTCACTCTCATTCTGTTTTATAATAATGTTTAACTTAATACAGGACTGGACGGTAACTATGCAGGGGATCTGTTTGTTGTGGTCAGGTCCACCGACCTTCCATAGCCGCGGTGGCTGTAATACGTGCTCTCATTGGCTGTAGCGTTCATCTCCTCGCAAGGTGGTCGCAGCTCCTTTCGTACTGTATGATATTGTCTGCTGTCCTGTCTGGGACAGAGCTGAATATCTAACAGGGTAGTTATCTGAAAACGGTCGGAAAGCCATCGCAGAGCGGATGATCGTGGCCAGATCGTCTCGCGGAGCCTTTCACACACAGCGAGCATTAGCTCGCCGATCAAAGGCCGATCTGCGTCAGATCGGGAGGTTTTGTCGGCGAGCGCCAAAAAAAGTCGGCGACAGCAAAATCGGACCTAATGTCCTGTAGTGTGTACCTGCCCTTACCCTACCTTTAACTAATGTAAAGACTGTATTAAGAGCTTGTGCCTAAATGATAACTACATTGGATCCACTATAACACTGGTTATTTTTTCTATTTCCTGGTAAGTAACGGTTTTGGACGTGCAGTACAGTTTCTGTCCAGCAGGGACGATGTGACACCATAGTGGATTCATAGCACAGATGAAGCTTAGCTACCTGTAACAGAGAGTACCAAAAATTGAGCCAAGTTAGTATTGCAATTGCATTTTGCACTAGGAGAGGTATTACTGATAATGAAATGTACTTACAGCAGGAACTCTTTGTTCCATCTTGAGGTGAGTTGATATGCAAAGGAGGATGTGTGTTCAATGCCCCTGTGCTTTCAAATGGATGCCATCACATTGAATTAGATTGAGGTCAAAAACCCAAACAAGGAATTATCCTCTAAAGACAAGTGCACTTTATCTTTACGTGATGTCAATGGGATGCAGGGAAAATTTCATTCTGAGCTTCCAATGTTTTTTTTTTCTCCTTCATGAATAAAGTTGAATTGTAGTTGCACTTATCCAAATTTTGCTCGATTCGGCTTCTCAACTTTTGACCTTCGTTTGATCGCTCGTCACTTCATACTGCTGGCAATTTGGCAAAGTCATCGGTCAGAAATGAGAGGCTGTCTGGGTAATTCAACAGCTATCTTCAAAAGACCCCAATGGAAACAAGCCAATGGCTTTCTTGGGTTTTTTAATTCCTATTAGCTGACCTTATATTGAACTGTACTTTCATGTGCAAACTTCTAATAAAGTATTCAATCAATCAATCAATCAATCTTCACCTCCTCCTGGAGAAGGAGAAGTCTATCTCCAGGCAGAAGTAGAAGTGACAGCTTCATGGATTTTAATTGTAAACAACTAGAGGTTCGGGGCGCTTACGCGGCCCTCCCGTCTAGTATCCTGGCGCGCACATCGGAGACAGAGACAGTAGAGCGTGTAGACGCTCATTGCAACGCCGGTGCTTGTTTCTCGCACATGATTTGGCAACACCAGAGCCCATGATGGTCCGCTTGTTTTTCATGGATGTGGCAACACCCGGAGGTGAAACCTAAACTTAACTTTTTGAAGACCCAGACAAACAGACAAACACACAACCGCACTTGCCACTTGCCAATTGTATATATAGATGACTACTCCAGTATATTAAGCCAAACCCATGTACATCGAGATTACATCTTGGTTGAATTATTGAGGGTGATCCTATCCGCTGTCATGTTACATTCACCATGTAGTGTACTTAAATAAAGGTTGATTTATACTTGTGAGGTTGAGTTACACCTTTAAACGCGTCGTACTCACTGAGACACATTGTGAGCTCTGTAGATTGGCTATTTTTGGTGCGCGACACAGCGCACACAACCAAGTATAAATCAGGCTTAATGTGTGAGAGGAGATAGAGTTCTGGAGTGGCTTATTAGTGTAAAGGTGGACACAACCAATTACCAATGTTTGAGTTGTTAATTTTTTTTAATTATTCCTGGTCATTTTGTCTCACTGTCGGCCGGGGACGAGGGATGTTGAAATGTACTTGCAGCAGCTGCATGGAATTAATTTGCTGTGCAGTAGATGAACCCGTCTGATTTTGGTGACCCCACGACCTTTCCTCCAAGGACACCTTTTCTCATTCAGTGCCATTAAAAAACATTGTCTTGTTGCCACAGTGCCAGCTAGAGTGTTTTCACTCACCTTTGAAAAATCATAGAATATTTTTTCGACGCAGCGGGGTCTGCCGAAGTAAGCTACCAAAATGCTCAGTGCATTGCAAAGCTTTGAACCACATGAACCCCAGCGTTCCTATTACAGGGGCGATCATTCAGCAAAAATAGCAGATCTACAAGCTCACAACGTGACACCTTGTGAGCTTGTATTTTGGCTATTTTGGAGGGGGCCTAGTGTAGATAGTAGTCCCTATTGTATAGGGACCCCCGTGAACTAAGTACTGCATATAGGGTGGTTAACTCAGGGTGATGATTACTGTGTAAAGGAGGCCTTCCTCTGTACACAGTGGTATTGTTTGATGACCTACCAAACAGAAATACAATCAAATCAAGAATAAAGATATCCCATTGTCAGCCATGCATGTTGGATGACACATTAAGGAAATGGCCGAAAATGTCACCAAGCAGCAAACAGCTGGACCGTCTGTATGTGCTCTTTCTTGAACAAGACAGAAAGCTGTGATGACCAAAAATGTGATTAATCTGACAGACGGTCTGAAAACACAGGACTCAGTAATGCAGCTGATTAACCTCTTAAAGGAGAATTTTGGACTAAGTTTTTCTTACCTTTTCTATGATGTTATGATATCTTAGGATGAATGGGTACAGTAGAAAAATGTCATAACTCCATCCCGGGTCTGCCACAGCTTAAAACGTGCGCGGTTAGGCCTTGCGTTAGATCGCATATTTTAATAGCTTTTTTTTTAGATCTCGCTAGACGAGATTTCAATCTCGAGATTTCAATCTCGTCTAGCACGACTTCTGTTTTTTTTTTGACAGTGTTCTGATATCATAACATCATAGAAAAGGTAAGAAAACCAAAATTCTCCTTTAAGCCCTTAATCGTACGTGATCAATAATGAAAATCACAATGCGGCACGATGCTTTATGACCTTGTAGATCTGCTATTTTTGCTACCTTTTTAAGTTAGTTTGAAACATTTTCCTTTTCTTTACTTTCATTTGCCCAAAATAGGGATGCCAGGGTTAATGTACAGTAGTTAAGAGTTCAACATTGTGGCTGACCTAGTTTGCAGAGCTGCAAAAAAGTGGAAGCTGAAAACTACTGCACTGAAAGATCACAGAACTTGAATTTTCACCTGCTGGACATCATTACCAGAGATATTCAGCTGTCTCAGTGCATTGGCTTTGCTGACGGATCAACTTATATCTCTGTGAGCAGATATTCTCACACATGAAGAATGTGCTCTGAGTTTGCCCCTCCCGGAGTGATTTGACAACCTTGTGCTTATGATGAAAGAACAATGGCAGCTTGTCTGGAATCAATCACTATTTCACCTTCAGTATACAGTCAAACAACAAAAAAAACAATTTATGATTTAATTTAAGGCAAGAAACAGACCATGCAGGAAATTAATACTCTCAAATGACCATTTTACGTTGTCTTTAACAGTGCTGAAGTTGTTCTTACAGCCTTTTATTGATGACATTCTCTCCAATTCTCCGAGTCTTTGCACACGGCACAACACCTGCCCTTATTTTTAGGGGACATGTCCTATGCTAATAACAATTGGCCATGCACCTCAGATTTCCGATCAGGTGTCGGCACACCACCTGGGTAAGAGTAGATTTGGATGCTTTAAGAATGCTTTGGTGCTTCTGGAGTTGACTTCTTTTTTTCTTTCTTAACATGAAATTAAGATGAAAATATGAGAGAAGAGAGTGTTGCTTTGAGCATAGCAAAAATAAATAACAGTGCATTCCAAATACTAGACTGGCGCACCAGTCTACTCGGGAACGATGCAAGTTGGAAATGCATGCCCCACTTGGTTATGCAATAAAACATGTTTTTTTTCTTAAAACTATATACATTGGATTGTTACAAGCTGATAATACAATTGGGGGCATGAGCTCGGTCCTGGGCTCCCTTGGCTGGTGGGGGGAGTGTAGCGCCCAGGATCACTTAGAAAATTGGCACCGGGTGAAAAAAAAATCGTGGGATAAAAAAATTAAATAAAGAAAAATATATACATGATTGATAACTCACAGACATCTTATGATTTCAGGGTAGAAAGTGAAGCCTGATTTGCTATTTGTTGGCTTAACTGTGTCACTAGTAGTCTATCACCACAACTTTGCTATACATTCGAAAGAAAAATTGTACTGCTGTGGTGTATTTGGTATTACTGCAGGCCCAAGTGTACAGGATGTCACTGTTGAAGTACAACTGTCACCCGCTTGCTAGAACAGCATGTTTTTCTATCTATTCCTATTCCTGTCCTGTGTTGTCCTACTTCTATATCAGTCCTGACTCGCGTCTTCCGGTCACGTACTCAAATGTATATCTCTGTGTGTGCTTAATAAACTGCAGAACATGTCGTGTGACACTCACTGCCTTCGTGTCGTCTTGTTCTTCGAGCTTGTGCCTGTTTGCTGAAAGGTAATTCAATTGAATGACCAGTCAGTCACCACCTCTGAGGAGAGCGAGAGAACACAATCAGTCAACAGTCGAAGTTTCCACTTTCTCACATTTTACTTCCAAACTGTCTCAAACTACTGACTGGATTGCCATAGACTTTGCTGACTTTACTTTATGCTCCTCAGACGATTGTCCTCACTGATTTTGGCGACCCCACGAAGCTACCCTTTTGCAAACATTCCACTTTCACACAATTTATCGCAAATTATAACGGGTATATTGCCATGAAACTTCCTGAGTGCGTTCCTGCATCTCTGGAAGATAAATTCCAACTAGTTGAGTGACCCCGTGACCTGTCTCTAGCGCCAACCTCAGGCCAAAATATCAACCTTTTATGCAAGGTATCGCATTATACCTAATATTGTAATATCATGTAGATTCCAGCCTGAATCCTGCTAGACTTTCCCTTTAGCCTTTTGCTAATTTCTACTTTACCTAAAGACCACCATTTGTCACTGTATGATTTAACATATTGAAACGAATAGAACATTATATCACTTTTAGCTACTGTGCTAAGTATAAAATACATTGCTGTATTGCTTTACTGTACTTTTTTCCAAGATTATGCAAACGGTGTCTTTAGGAAAACAAAATAAGTCCAAGGCACGTGGATGTTCCCTTTATAATCTTCCAGTGAGCACTGAAACACACTCACTACTGCAGACACATTATTCACCTCTTGTATGAAATGCGTTTACCATTGTGACCAGGTTATTTCCGAAACACTTGGATTCCATAATGAAATGGAGTCACAGACTGCTCTGCCAAAAATACAATTTATTTTTAAATACAATAAATAGGCAAGTGGAGCCCAATGTACTTCTAACACTAAAGAACAAGGGAAAAAAAGGAAAACAAAGAAAACTTAATTAACAGAGATGTGGAGGGGGTCTTGATTTGTTATTATTTGTCGTAAAACAATTTATCCAGCAAACCAATGATTTTCCTGTAACACGGACAAGGAGTCACTAATGTCACTGCACATAATTTGCTTTTGATTTACATAATTGTGTTACACCATTCAAAACGTTGTATGAGCAGCACAATATAATTGGGTGAATTAAACAACATTAGGGAATAACACCATGCAGTCAAAGGTCGTCTACAGAATGGCTCCGTCATACGAAATCCCAAAGTAACCAGCAGGAAAAAAATATATAACCTGGTGCATATAGTGAGAAATAACTCCAGTGTGTGAACAAACTATACTAATTGTTGGATTCTACAACACAGCATACTTGTCATCATCACTGCAAATATAGAGGAGAGGAATTTATGCATTCCTAAAGTAAAACTGACAGTGTTTTAAAGTACTTTGTGACATTTATACTGTTCGAGACTCAGGAATCTGATATCACCGTCACAATTCACTAAATACAATACAGGCGTATTAAAGTTGCAATCCATAACTTTTCTGTCCTACCCGAGATTCAAACCCCGGTCTCCCGCATGAGAGCAAACTTCTCAAAGTTCAAGGTTGTACTTTATATTGTTACATCTTGTGTACAGGTACATAAGAGTGAAACTTATTTTGGTTTGGCTTCCTTCAGACAACGCAGCAGCATAGGTAATAAGAACAATAGAATAATTGTACTACTTCTACTGCTCATCCGAGAGGCAATCCCCGCTTTGCCAGGAAAGATACAGGCGCTATACTATACTCTACCATACAGATTGGTTCAAATGTTTTATTCATTCAAATAAGAAAATAAGTATTTCCTTTACTTTCCTTAAACATCCTTACGAATCCAATCCAGTATGTTTACAGAAGGTTATCTTTCATCAGTGTGGATATTCACATCTTTATTGTTAGTGTGGTTGCCCGAATGGGCAACCAGACTATTGTTATAGATAAACTTTATTCTTTCTAGATAAACAATATTTCTAATCGCATCTCCTCCCACAGTTTATTTTTCCCAATTTAGTGCCATATGTCGAAATGACCGGCCTCACCGGGAATCGTGTGCTTGTATTTTGCTAAGAGATTGGTTGCATAGTTTTATTGATATTGTGGAAAAGTGAAAAAACTCAAATTCAAGTATTTTTTTCTCAGAAACCGTAAGAGCTAGAGTTACCAGATTTGGAGGGGAGGTTTATAATTTAGTCCGAAATTATTTAAATAAATAATCACACCATTCGGCCTCATGGTGGCGCTATAACAGCCCACTTTACGTTTTTGGCCTATAACTTTTGAACCGTAGGTCGTAGAATACAAATCTTTTTTCCCCTAGATTCCTTGGGTCATGACGCAACTCCCCATATAGGCCACGCCCATTTGCGTCAGGATAGATTTTCCGCCATTTAGAATTTTCTTCAAAACACACTTTTAGCTCCTCCTCCCATATATTTTCTCCAAATTTCACAAAAATCAGTACACATTATCTCTGGACCCATGCGATAATCTGGAGCGAAACAGAATTTTGATAGTCCATACCGTTCGTCCGTAAATGGCTTCCAAAGTTAGCGGTATGGGCCCGTTTTACAAAAAAGGCCACAAATCACTAACGAAACGTCCAGTCAATCCCAAATTTGAGTTACATGTCGAGGGTGGTTTACTCAACGAATCCCCAAAAGTATTTCCACTTTGATCCATAGGGGGCGCCACAAATGCACAAAACGTAACCGTTTGATGCAAAAATATGATTTTTGGGGGGATCAATCCTCTCAAAATGAAATAAAAGTGATATCAGGAGTGACGTGACAATATGATTGGCCCGTTACATTTGTGGGAGGGGCCTATTTCCTAAAATCAAAACGGCATGTATCACGAAGGCAGGATCCGATCGACACCCGATTCGAATGGCACGTCACGCGGCCTCCGACGGTATTCCTCCCAGCGTATTCCCCGAGTCCCGGCGGCAGCGACCCGCGACTCGCGTCGGCGCAACCACACTTTGCAATTGCCCTGAATTGCGACGCGTCTAGTTATAGTTATCTTTACGATGATCATTTTTGGTGTGGATGGCCCTATGCCATCGATATATATGATGCGGTGTTACTCCAAGGCCTATATCACCAAACACACTCGGTAACCTAAAGTTTCAAACAGGCTACACTTTCGCAGTTAAAGGGATAGTGCACCCAACAAATTACGTATTTTCTATCAATTACTCACCCCATGAAGCCTTGAATGCATGGAGATTCTTTGAGTCTCCTATACCGGAGAGTCCACCGGTTATGAAATTTAAAAAAAAGAATCTCCATGAACTCAAGGCTTCATGGGGTGAGTAATCGATAGAAAAAATTATAATTTTGGGGGTGAACTATCCCTTTAAGTTTAGTGCATTTAAAAGACAAATCAACACAGGAGCAAACACTAAACAATGCCTGCCATTCAGTTACTGTACTAAGTGGTGAGTAGAAGAATGTACAGCAGCTAGTGTTGGCCCTATGGTACAGTATAGGCTACATGATGTGCTGTAATGGTGCAGTAATTTAACCCATTAAGACCCGGGAAAGAATCTGTGTCATTTTTAGATTTCTTTGGCTATTCAAAAATAGCAGATCTACAAGCTCATAGCGCGGCACCAAGTGCCACGCTATGAGCTTGTAGATCTGCTATTTTTGAAATATCATGAAAATTGGAATATTTATTGAATATATATATATATATATATATATATATATATATATATATATATATATATATATATTTTATGCGAACATTTGTAACTCAAATCTTCGCTTCTGGGGGTCCCTGGAACAAAATATTTTGAGATGGGGGTCCGCGGCCAAATACATATCATTTTGGGGGTCCTTGACATGAAAAAAGTTTGAGAACCACTGATATTATAGCAACCTAAAGTGTTTCAGAAAACTGTTAGGATTTAGAAGATCATTTGTAGAAAAAATGTATATATTCAAAGATTTGCACAAATGTTCACGATTTTTCAAAATTAGCAGATCTACAGGCTCGTAGCGCGGCACTCGGTGCCGCGCTACGAGCATGTAAATCTGCTATTTTTGAATAGCCAAAGACATCTAAAATGACAGAGATGCGTTCCCGGTCTTAATAGATTAAAATATGAGTACAATCAAAGGCAAAGTTGCAAAGCTTCGGTAAAGTTGAAGCCCAAGTACTTGTGAGTTGGATTGTAGCTCTGCAACATTTCTCACCTGTCAAGAGGCTGTCTGGGATTATTGGAAGCTGTTTGAATATGATAGGTCTTGTCACTCATAGCAGCTTGCCTGGTTCCTAAATAACTCAATCTGACTGACAAAATAACAATCATTTCAAACCCTGTCTGTCTATCCAGCTGAGTTGTGAATCAATTTGCTTTTTATTGGCATGTTTTTCTCCAGATAAATGTTGAAATTATGGCTAATTTATATACGTCGTACGATGGTGTTGTAGCTCTTCGAATATAGCCGATCTACAAGCTCTCAACGCGTCGCATCGCGATGCTTTGTGAGCTTGTAGACCGGCTATTTTCAGAGTGTCATACGAAGGTTACGACAAAGTATAAGCCAGGGATTTGGTCTGTTGACTGTAACCTGACTGCAGACTTTTTTTTATTTTTATGCAAAAACAGTCTGGCTCGACAGCCTGTCTGGCTCATTAAGAAGAACACACTAACTGAGGGGGTTTGGCCTGAGCAGAAATCCCTCTCTTGGCTCCCTGGTTTGTTTGCTTGTATGAATTCATTGATTTAATCCTTGGTTTAGATGGCAAAACCACCCCAATGAATGCAGTTTCATGGCCTGGATTGTCTTCCTGACTTGAACGAATCTAATGCTACATTATTTGTTGTGTTGTGTAGTGTTGTGTAGTTGAGTTTGTGATGTAATGTGCTCCTTCCTGTCTGTGACAATTTCTGGCTCCTGTCTTGGCTTGTTCACACTTGAAAAATAAATTGTTTACCTGGTTAAATTAGCGTTAAAGAAAAATAAAATCAGACCAACACTGATAAAAACATTTTGATAGTTATAATCTTATATAAAGTTATCATTTCTGAGGGCGCGGTCCCACGGCACTTTTATTTTACCTCTGGGGCGGAATCTGCCATTGCTTTGTCAATGCAAATGTGTGGATTCTCCAGAAAAATGCGTAAGACCATGACTCCATCAGCATTTACATTGACAAAGCATTGGCCATGCCAGGCTACCCTACAGGCTCACCTGCCAATTAACCCATTCAATCCGGGAACACATCTGTGTCATTTTAGATGTCTTTGGCTATTCAAAATTAGCAGATACACAAGCTCATAGATTGTAGATCTGCTATTGTTGAAAAGAAATCGTGAAAATGTGTGCAAATCTTTGAATATTTATATACATTTTTAACTAAAATCTTTGCTTTTGGGGGTCCCTGGAACAAAATATTTTGAGATGGGGGGGGAAGGGGGGGGGGGGGGTCCGCGGACAAATACATATAATTTTTGGGGTCCTTGACGTGAAAAAGGTTTGAGAACCACTGATATTATAGCAACATACGTTCGAATTTGGAAGACATTTGTAGAATCCCCCAGAAGCAAAAATTTGAGTTAAAAATGTTTGCTTTTAAAAAGCATTATATATTGAAAGATTTGCACGAATTTTCAAAAAATCGACAAGCTCGTGTACATGCTATTTTTTAACAGCCCAAAGTATAAAATAATGGTTGGGCCTGGACTGGACTGGGCAGGTATATTTTACCCATCTGTGCCACCCAAGCGCCTCAGGCATTATGTTTTGATCTTTTCTGATTGCATTATTCAATAACAAAATGTTTATAGAATACCTGTGGTGAAAAACGGCTAACCACTGACACCTGCAGTTTGCAATGCAGGCATCATTTGTCAGTGTTTTCAGATAGGATCACATGCTGTCTGTTTTTAACAGCATCCCTGGCTAATAAGACAAATATGCCTTAATACATTATAATTATATTTATTTTAGAAACGGTTCATCTTTCACTCAATGGGGCAATGCCCGTCGCAAGTTTATGATGTCGTTTGTCCATGTGTGTCCATATGAGCATCAAATCAATATTTTAAATGTTTATTTTGCACATGCATTCCATAAATTCCTTAGGGCTAGACCACACATGGACAAATGACATCATCAACTTGCGACGGGCATTGCCCCTATTGAGTAAAAGATTTTGAGAAGTTTCTAAAATAAATAAAATATTTAAGGTGTTTCAAAAACAATATTTTAGTTATAGAGGGCAATTATAATGTATTAAGCCTTTTAACAGCACTGTAAGTAGTAAAGCATCAACAAAGCATTTTTGAAAAAGGAACGCCTTTGTTTCTATTTGCTAGTTTTGAATCTTAGACCTATAAGACCTCTTTGAATCATTGCCCAATAGTCTCCCATGGCCCTTTTCATTCAGCCTTAATGCACTGCAGCGCTAAGTTGATTTTGGTGCATTGGTGGATATAATTGATACTCTATTGAGACAACATGATACAAAATGTGTCAGTAGTGGATCACTTAAACTAATTCATGTTTTCTAATTGAATGCCGCAACCTTTTTTTTTCCTGGCACTAAGCCATCGCACTCACAAAGCAAAGCAAAGAAAGCTGTGCATGTAAAGGAATTAGATATTTGATTAAATGCCATCCTTTGGAGATTCCAATCAGTAATTGTGGAAGTCAGAGTTTATATAGAAGACCCGTGCGGGAATCTTGAGTGGACCACACTGCTATGGCTATTACAGGGAAAGAGTAGGACATGAAACGGACATGAAAAAAAACACAGTAAGTACATTGGGAGAAATGTCATGTTGGTAATTTTAGTACCAATTTTAATAGGATCCTCTGTCACAGTTCAAATGATAAATGACACGGAGCCAGGCTTTTTTATCGACTAGTTGACATTTAAACCACGGGATGATTCGCCTGCTTATCAAGTCATCCCCTCTACAAACAAATGTCGCAATGCGATTCTCTAAACAGACTGTTGTGTAACGCCCCCCCCCCCCCCCCCACCCATCTCCTCATGCCCCACCTTAAGTCACCCACTGAAACAATCAGCCCAGTAGAGCATAAAGACTTATTGACACACACTTTCTCAATAGGCAGGGGGGTGAAAATCGGATTAACCCTGTTAAGACTGGGAACGCATCCAACGTGTCCATTTTTAGATTTCTTTGGCTGTTTCAAAAATAGCAGATATACAAGCTCATAGCGAGTGCCGTGCGCTATGAGCTTGTAGATCTGCAATTTATTGAAAAATCATGAACATTTTTGCAAATCTTTGAATATATATATTCATTTGTAACTCAAATCTTTGCTTCTGGGGGATTCTGCAAATGTCTTCTAACAGTTTTTGGAAAAAACTTATGTTGCTATAATCAATGGCTCTCAAACCTTTTTCATGTCAAGGACCCCCAAAATGATTATGTATTTGGCCGCAGAGCCCCATCCCGAAATTCACTTTCACAGTTATTTTCGTTTCAGACAGTGACGGCTCTGACCAAGCTGACAAATCTGTCAGCTTCCATGTTTTGAAGCCGTTCCTTTTGACAGTGAAGCTAAGCCTGCCTTTGAGGAGCTGATGACAGTGACATTCAAAGTTGTTTTTCCAGAACCATTCAATATCAACCATCAACCATATGTTTAGACGTGGTCGTTTATAGCACCGCTCTAAGGATGCTGATGTTGATCCGTCCGTCCGTCCGTCCGTCCGTCCACCCATCCATCCATCCATCCATCCATCCATCCATCCATCCATTCATCCATCCATCCATCCATCCATTCATCCATTCATCCATTCATCCATCCATCCATCCATCCATCCATCCATCCATCCAACCGCCACTTTGGTCTCAGACAACATATGATAAACTACTGTCTGGATTTCCATGACATTTGCTTTGCACCTTCATGCTCCCCAGAAGATGACCCTATACTGATTTGAGTGACCCCATGGCTTTTCCTCTAGCGCCACCCTGTAATTTTCAACTTTCAAACAAGATGCCTCAGAATGTAATTGGCGGATGAACCCTACTGGATGGCAGGATGGCAATGTCGGTCGGTTCAAACCACATTTGTCTAGTTCAGGGGTCTTCAACGTTTTTCAGGCCAAGGACCCCCTAGCTGAGAGAGAAATGTGGCAGGGACCCCCTCTATATTGGATAAAAATTGTGTTTCAGATAAAAACTATTTTTTAAAAACTTGGTCTGCTCTTTTTTCCCTCTACACCAAACCTCTTTTCCGAAAATAGCCGATCTACAAGCTCACGACGCCTTGCAGCGCGTTGTGAGCTTGTAGATCACAAATAGGGATGCTAGGGCTAAGTGGTTAATGTAAAAAAAATGATCCTCCTATTACACAAAGATTTGGCGGACCACCTGTAGTAACTCGAAGGACCCCCTAGAGGTCCCGGACCCCATGTTGAAGACCCATGGTCTAGTTGGTTCTAAGGAGCAGCACAGCCTCAGCTAGCGGGGCTAGCGGGGCCTTTTGACTCTTCAGTCTTGTTCTTAAGTCGTGCCCACATGCTTTATATGGGGATTCCTTATGTCTTACGTTGCTACATATTTTTCATTTCATCTGATTAATCTTTAAAACCTTCCTATAATTAGGAAATGATATACAACTTCATTCCATTTATATTGTCAGTATGATACAGTGTTATAAATTGTTTTTAATCAGTGATTGCGTTGGAAAAATATAATGGTACTGCATACTGCATAGAATAACTCGACGCTATTTGCCTTCTTTCATGTGATAATTCAGTTTTCCCCGTTTAGTTCATGCTTAAAGGTCAAGTCCTTAATATTAACATTTAACGTGACATAATTCAAGGCTGTGAAGACCTTTGGATATGAGAACCGACTACATGACATGAACTTTAGCTCTCTTTGGAATCAGTAAAGCATTTCCATATCATTTATTTGTAAACGTGTTCCTTCTGGCAAACATTTCAATTGACATTATTTCAATTGAATGTAATCACACTGAAAATGTTAGCAGACAATAGAGCCGTGTTTTCAATAATCACCGAATCCATTTTTATTCACATGCATAAAAATGACATCTTTTGTGTGTATCAGCACACACAAGATTTTAAGGTCACATTGTTTTTATGAAACGTGACATTTTTGAGCAAATAATGTCAGAGTGGATAATAAGGCCAACATTGCAGGTGACTTTTTCTTTCGAGTTTTATTTTTAGAGCAACCTTTAAAGACACCATTACAGTAATTAACCCATTAAGACCTAAGGCCGAAATTCTAAATTCTAACATAAAAAATAAAAATAAATGATAAAGATATTTAGTTCCAGGGACCCCCCCAGAAGCAAAGATTTGAGTTACAAATGTTCGCTTCGAAAATATATATATTCAAAGATTTGCACACATTTTCACGATTTTTCAAAAATAGCAGATCTACAAGCTCATAGCGCGGCACTCGGTGCCGCGCTATGAGCTTGTATATCTGCTATTTTTGAATAGCCCAAAGAAATCTTAAAATGACACAGATGCGACCTCGGTCTTAATGGGTTAAAGTGAATTAAACTCAAAATCTAAGTTTTTCGAAATCCTGCTTAGTGGGTAGAGAGGCCATCAGAAAGTCACCGGTTCGCCTCCCTCCCAGTCGAAGTTTCCCTGAGCAAGGGACACTTAACCCCTATCAGCTCCCCCCAAGCGCTCATCATCAAGCTGAAAGGGAATTTCCCCCACAGGATTAATAAAGGTCTACCTTTTAGGCTGTCTTTGTCTTAATGTGGCTGTTTGAAATGCAGGTCTGAGACCACGACCAGATGTCTGGCTTGGTTTGTGCTTTCTACTGTAACATTACCGACTGAAGCCGAGCGCTGAATTTTAATCATTCTTGGCTCCAAAAACAATTACTTCAGTTTTTATTTGTTTAATTTAATACAATTCTGGCACATCAACCTCCTCAGCAATCCGTCTCCCCGGGGCCCAGCGTCTAGCGCATTGTAAAGGGGATAGACGCCCCCTCTTTGCATGGCCGATACCGACAATAAGACAGTCCAACCTACTATACTACTAATCGTTGATTTGTTCAGTGCATTTGCTCAGTGCTTGTATTGGACCATTGTCCCCTGGTGATATGGTAATGTAATGGTTGTTTGTCTGTATAATTATGGTAACGTGCTTTGTTGTTTTCCATTATCTGAGGCAGTGGGAGCTTGTAGATGTTGAACAGAAGAGGCAGTATATGGAAACTTGGGTAACCCTGTCGTCTTTTTGTCCATTTCAAATTGACAAAGTAGTTACCGTCCTTAAGTAGGATTCAAACCAATTTAGTACTATGCAGTGGTGGAAAAAGTACTCACGTTTCTTACTTAAGTAAAAGTATCAATACTGCAATTTAGAAATACTCTGTTACAAGTAAAAGTCTGGAATTCAAAATTTACTTGAGTAAAAAAGTACAAAAGTATTGGCATCAAAATGTACTTAAAGTACCAAAAGTAGAAAGTAGTCATTACGCAGAATGTTCCATTTCACAAGTTTTCAAATCTTTTGAAAATAGCAGATCGCATTGCGACGCATTGTGAGCTTGTAGATCGGCTATTTTCAAATGGCCAAAATGTATATAGGGCTGAAGTGGTTAATATATGTTTTGTAATAATAATCAAAATCTACAAAGTAACTAGTAACTAAAGTTTTCAAATAATTGTAGTGGAGTAAAAGCACAATATTTACCTCTGAAATGTAGTGGAGTAGAAGTAAAAGTACTGAAAATTGGAAATACTCCAGTAATGTAAAAATACCTCAAAACTGTACTTAACTACAGTACTTGAGTAAATGTACTTAGTTACTTTACACCACTGGTACTATGTAATTCATTATTTGTCACTGTATATTTGAGCATACATTTTACCCATCCTATAATCATTAGGAGATGTGAGCAGCCATTGTGCGTTTAGACGCTCGGGGAGCAATTAGGGGTTAAGAGTCTTGCTCAGGGACACACATCGACACATGCCAGAACGTCCCACCCAGTTTTCCAGTTGGTCTTGTATTGCTGTATGTTGTGGTTGACTGTCTAATGCAGCACTGAGACCCAGTAATACTAAGACTGTTTGTGTTTATGTGGATGTCAATACCTTAAGAGGATCCCTGGCTACTAAGCCAAATATGCCTTAATACATTATAATTGCCCTCTATAACTAAAATATATAGTTTTAAAACACCTTGAATATTTTATTTATTTTAGAAACGGTTCATCTTTCACTCAATAGGGGCAATGCCCGTCGCAAGTTGATGATGTCATTTGCCCATGTGTGGTCTAAGCCCTATGGAATTATTTTGGAATCGTGTGCAAAAAAACATATTTAAAATATCGATTTGATGCTCATATTAACCTCAGGAAGTATTAAGTTGGTTTTTATTTTCACATCCATTTAATAAATTCCTTAGGGAATGAACCACACATGGGTGGGCAAATGACATCATCAACCTGCGACAGGCATTGTCCCTATTGACTGAAAGATGAACTATTTCTAAAATAAATAAAACATTCAAGGTGTTTCTTTACATTAATTTTTGTTATAGAGGACAACTATAATGTATTAAGGCATGTTTGGCTTATTAGCCAGGGATCCTTTTAACAAACAAATAACACTTGTACAAGATCTGTAATACTGTAGCTAAACAAACTGCCGTGTAGTAGATCTATGGCCTGCTTCCATATAAACTCTGATGATTGCCATATAATGCAGGCTTGGTGCATTTGAGATGGCATTGTAAACACTTGTTCTGGTGCCAGGTGTTGGGTGCTGTCCCTTCCTCATACTCTGTGTCTTAACCCTTTCTATCCCGGAACGCATAGCTGTGTCATTTTAGATTGTTCAGCTATAACCATTATTTTATACTTTCGGCTATTCAAAAATAGCAGATCTACAAGCTCATAGGTGCCGCACTACGAACTTGTAGGTGTGCTATTTGTTTTGAAAAATCTTGAAAATGTGTGCATATCTTTGAATATATATATTTTTTAAAGCGAACATTTGTATTCACAAATCTTTGCTTCTGGGGATTCTACACATGTCTTCTAAATAAAAACGCATGTTTTTTTTGTTTTTTTTTTATACAATTTTTATTTATTTTTCAAGTAAAACAAACAGGTGAGATCACCAAAGCACACAAGAGGCCATATACAGGGAAGACCAAGACAAAAAAGGGAAAGGAAAAATAAACTGATAATAATACACATACACACATGTAGACATACAAAATAAAATAAATAAATAAATACAAAACCCGGTCAGACAAACAAACTCACAAAAAGCTAAATAAATGAGAGCAGTCAAACAATAAACATGCATACATGCATTAGATGGAGACATGCATACATGCATTAAACAAAAACAAAAACATATGTTGTTATAATATCAGTGGTTCTCAAACTTTTTATGTCAAGGACCACCCAAAATTATATGTATTTGTCCGCGGACCCCCCCATCTCAAAATATTTTGTTCCAGGGACCCCCAGAAGCAAAGATTTGAGTTAAAAATATATATACTGTATATATTCAAAGATTTGCAAAAACATCACGATTTTTCAAAAATTGCAGATCTACAAGCTCATAGCTATGAGCTTGTAGATCTGCTATTTTTGATTATCCCATGGAAATCTTAAAATGACACAGATGCGTTCCCGGTCTTAATGGCTTAAGAAAGCCTATTACCGTACAGTACTTGGCATCTTTACTGCAGTGAATTAAGTGCTAACATTTGTTACCAAACTGAAACGAGGGACGTAGAGTGGCCGTCTTTGAATGGAAAGGTTCCCCGTTCGATCCCTGGCTCCTCCTGGGTCTGGCTGCATGTCTAAGTGACCTTGAGCTAGGCAGTGAACCCCTAAGTCAGGGGTGTCGAACTCATTTTGGGGTCGGGCCAAATTGGTCAAATGGTGACTTGATGTGGGCCGAAACCAGTTGCGGACGCGCATGCGCGCCCACACGCATTCAGTCAGCATCTGTTGTCTCAGACACTGCCACTAACTACGTAGATCACTTTTTTTAATTTAGAATAATTCAATTTGAAGTTAAACAATACCTGGTAATGTGTGTGGGTGGTTAGGTAATGATTACCATGTTTTAAGCCACGTTTTCACTACAGTGCCAGAATTTTCCCAGCAAAATAATTAGATCTAAGAACAACAGTGGTGTAAAGTAACTAATTATATTTACTCAAGTACTGTACTTCAGTAAAGAATTGAGGTATTTTTACTTTACGAAAGTATTTCCAGTACTTTAACTTCTACTCCACTACATCTCAGTCACTGCTATAACTACAGTATATCAAATTCTTTGCCGAAACCGAATACCGAATATAGGAAACACTTGGCCGAATGGCTGAAAATTATTATTAAAAAAATATATATATACCTTGTTTTAAATATTATTTTGTACCATGCTGTCATGGCTATGCCTCTGTTGTAGAGCTACATGATTATGGCAAAACGTATAACTATTATCCATATTTAGATCAGTTATTTAAAACATATTTATTTATTGTGTAGAATTATGTATTTACTATTGTGTAGTACTAGTAATATAATACAATATGTCTCAAAACATTAGCATGCCATACAGTTGAATTATTGCAAATTAGATAAATATGATTTCAAGAAATTAAAGCTAAAATTGAATAGCCTAACAAAAGAAAATATAATCTCTGCAGTTGCATTATTGCACACAGCCAAAATGCATCAATAATAGGCCTGCCATTCCTTCCTTTTGGAGAAGTTACTTTCAGTTTAATTTCAGAAAGACACACACACACACACACACACACGCACACGCACACACAATCAAAGTCAAGCGTTCACAGCTGGTGTTAATTATTTTGCCCTGCGCAGGCTCTTAACTATCGCTGGTTATCCTACTAATGTGTCACCCTCTGACAAGTGGATTCTACTTTTCAAGATGAGAACAGCAACACTGGTTACAAAGTGGGGGGAGGTGGGGGGGCGGGGTGCGGGGAGGAATGCAGCCACTCTCTACTCCTTCAGATGAGAGACGCAACTGATATACTTCTCCATACAACGGTGTTTTACCGGATTTGTGACGCTGTTGAAAAAGCGCTCTCTCCAGTACAGGTAGAGTTGAATGGTGATGGTCCTCTGTATGTTAAAGGTAGGGTAAGTGATTTGCTTTGGTTAAAATAAGTGTTAAAATAGCTCTATATTCTGATAGCACTCATTGCTATAGAGTGTTTGTTCAGTAACAGAAGTCTCCTTGTTTCTCCACCTCTTTATTAAACAGAAAATGCATTTTCGTTTCAGTTTCAGTTTCATTTCCAATTTTATCCAACCAGGACAGAGAACTCAATCAGGATATAGATTAAACAAGTGCAATTGGAAGTGATGACGCTAAGAAATGAGCAGGCAACATTGGAACTGGAACACTTCAAATTAAGCACAAATTAAGCTTAAAAATGGGTACTTTCTCCTGATTGGCTGAGATTTTGACACCTACCGGAAAATGTATTTTCTGTTTATTAAAGAGCTGGAGAGACATGGAGACTCCTGTTACTGAAAAAACATTCTATAGCAATGATTACTATCAGAATATAGTTTTTTAACCTTTTAGCAAAATACTTTTTGTTTTAACCAAAAATATCACTTACCCTACCTTTAAGTACAATACTTTAGTACATGTACTTAGTTACTTTAAACCAGTGCAAAGCAGCCTGGGTACTGTAGGTCAGTGTTTCTCATAGAGGTCTTTTTTGATTGATCAAACACTTTATTAACAGTTTGCATTAAGTACAGAGGTACAGTTATACAATGATGCTAAAAGGATAACACAAAACATCCTGAGAGCTTGTTTCCATTGTGGTCTTATGTATTCAATTCAAAAAGACATATAAAGACATACAATACAACCGTATACAATAAATCATCAATACTAGGAGCACAAATTGTAATATTTACAGAAAAACAGTGGGGGGTCATTTATTTTGTCAAGCTAGAAGACTTTTCTAGATCCAGTTGTAAATTGCAGACAGGTTCTCTTTTATGGTGGTTTTGAAGGCCCAGAGACCCCCAGGGTCCTAGTAAGTAAGTAAGTAAGTAAGTAATTTTTATTTGTATAGCACATTTCACAGAGAGGACTCACAAAGTGCTTTACATAAACAGAAATAAATACAGCAAAAAACAATCAAATGAAAAGGAAACAGAACAAAAACACAATGCATCTCAGAAAAAACAAAGACAAAAAGCAGACATATTTCAGCATTGGAGGAGAACCTCAGTGACATTACCCAAAAGCTTGTTGAAACAACAGAGTTTTTAGCTGATTCTTAAAAATAGTCACAGAAGCTGCAGCTCTCAGGCCACGCGGGAGGGCATTCCAGAGTCTAGGCGCTACAGACTGAAAAGCTCTGTCACCTTTGGTGATTAACCTGGTACGAGGAATGACCAATAGACCCTGGTCTGCTGACCTCAGGGACTTGCTGGGCACATATGGTTCCAGCAAGTCAGTTACATATGCAGGTGCCTGGCCATGCAGAGCCCTAAAAGTGAGTACCAGGACCTTGAACTGAACTCTGAAAATTACCGGAAGCCAGTGCAGAGATGCCAAAACTGGAGTAATGTGACACCTTCTGCTTGATCTAGTTAACAGTCTTGCAGCAGTGTTTTGAATAAATTGGAGGCGGTCTATGGATGTCTTATTGAGGCAGGTGAGAATTGAATTGCAATAATCAAGGCGAGAGGAAACGATGGCATGTATAATCATTTCAAGATCAGAATGGGAAACAATCGACCTTAACTTTGCAATGTTCCTGAGATGGAAAAAACAAGTGCGGGTCACCGATTTAATGTGCGTGTCCAGGTGCATGGCCTGATCAAAAATTACCCCAAGATTCCTGAGATTGGGGCTCACATTATTTTTGAGGGACCCAAAGCCACCTTGCATGCAACACCATCAGAGGCCACAATGAGCACCTCGGTTTTGGCCTCATTCAACTGGAGGACGTTACTTGCTAACCAGCAAGGTTAGCCATAAAAAAACTTTAAACAGCAAGGTTAGAATTAAAATCGTCAGGGCAGTCAGGGTTAAAAGAGCAATACAGCTGGATGTCACCCGCGTAAAGGTGGTAGGAGATGCCTTTAAAATAATTTAAAATGTGTCCTAGCGGGAGCAAATACAGTGCGAATAAAATTGGACCAAGTACCGAGCCTTGGGGGACCCCACAGGAAAGGGGGACAGACTTAGACACATGAGGGCCTATTGCAACTGAGAAATATCTACCTGAGAGATAGGATTCAAACCATTTAAGGGCACTCCCTGTGACACCCACCCAATTTCTGAGCCTGTCTGTAATGATGTTGTAACAATCGGCCTTTACCTAGAAAGGACAGTTATTAACTAAAAGGAAAAACAACGGGATCGGCAGGTTTTGAACTTAAATTACTTTATATAATTAGCCACAAATGAAACAATTGTCAAAACAAATGGTAAATAAATAATACAATTCTGGCTTTAAATCAACCTCTATCCCTATACTCTTTCCCTAATAAACGAAATAAATAAACAAACAGATCAACAAAACAATATTTCTTTCACAAGCCCCTTCCCACCCAAATCACAACTTCCCCCATAAACAATAAACAAAGTCCCCACGTCAGTTACAACATTCAGAGAGCGATGCTCGGACGAACGCCCACTCGCTTGACAAACATCAACAAACAATCCCTCTGTGAAGTCCGAACGGCCTCTTGTAACCGCGGTCTCGCGAAAGTCTATTGTGTCCTTATTATATCCAAACGTAAAGTGAGCGGTCGTCCGCACTGACGACTCAAAAGATAACTAACGTTCGGGGTACCCCTGTTACTTGTAATCCACAGAACAGAAAGCTTGGGTTTATCTCACCCGCGGCGGCTCCGTCAGAATTCCTCCGCTCCACGGCGTTTCATCCATACACCCAGCACTCGATTCCCCACGGCGACGCAACGAGTCTGTCCGTTGTCCGCAGGGCTCGTCCGTTCTTAACTCTTGGCTGCAGCTAACGAGTTTAAACTTTATAACTTAAACAGTAATGCTGGCGCCTAGGAGATCTCCTCTCTCTTCCCCTGTCGCTTCTGCTACACCGGTTGTTTGTTCGATTTCCTCCCCCCTGAACCGCACCCTCTATTAGTAACGTCGGGTGGCACAAATCATTCAATCACCCCCCAATCAGACCCATTACCCCTCACGTGAATAGGAAATGTTCATATTGCTCATTGTGTCCAACATGTTACATATCACTCGTATATAATAACATGCATAAGTCGGGCAGATGTTACATATCACACGTATAAAATAACACCCATAGATCAAGCAGATAAATATAATAAATATAATGTGCATTTTGTCACAATGTTGTGATCCACAGTGTCGAACGTAACACTGAGGTCCAATAAAACTAAAATGGAGCATTTACCAGAGTCGGCAGACATCAGTAAATCATTTGACACTTTTAAGAGTGCAGTCTCCGTGGAGTGTTTTTGGCAAAAGCCGGACTGGAATTGATCAAAAATGTGGTGTTCATTTAAAAAAGCTGATTGGCACCAATTTTTTCAAAAATTTGGGACATAAAAGTTAACTTGGAGATGGGCCGATAGTTACTTGGTAACGAGGCGTCTAGGCTTGGCTTTTTTAAGAGCGGCTGAACGATTGCCTGTTGAAAATAGGCGGTCCTAGAGGGGTTCTCTTCAGAGCGCATATCTCCACCAGGTTGATATGCCAACTTCCTCCAGAGGACACGCACGCACGCACGCACGCACGCACGCACGCACGCACGCACGCACGCACACACACACACACACACACACACACACACTAAGCTGCACTTTCATCAAAGACGTTAAGTCAAAGTCAAACGAAAAAAGTCAAAGACATTTTCTCACAGATCCAGTTGAATTTTGTATTGGAACATAACATATTTCTCCATCCTTCTCCATACAAGTTTGAATAAAATACACAGTTCCGTTCTATTTTATAGTTAGCAGGATATCCACTGGCCCAGTACCTGTAGAGTAAACAACATGTTAACCTCATCCACTCAATCATTCACATACAGAGACTTTGATAGAATTATAATAGAACAACTAATAAAATGTCTCACTGTGTTGTCAGAGGTGTTCCATCCACCCAAGTCCATTTCTCCTCAGTCTTTTTCAGACCAATCCAATAATCTGCACCGCCCAATCCTCTGATGAATTCCTGATCATATGACAATGATTGAACATAATTTATTTTCTCTAATAGATATAATCATGGAATCACAAAATAAGCATTTTTGTGGATGATGGACACCTGGGCACCACATGCATGTACGCAGTTTACGCACGCGCACACACACACACACACACACACACACACACACACACACACACACACACACACACACACACACACACACACACACACACACACACACAGATCCACTAACCTGTTCTTCTTCACTGTCAATGACCACCAGATCTGCTCCTGCATTCAGACATTGATCTCTACTTTCATTCCAGGTTTTCGCTTCAGCAGATCTGTAATAACAGCTGCATCCAAACTTCTTCCATCCAATGGGACACCACTTGTCTAAATATTAAACACAAGTTTTATTGATTCAATGCACTTATAATCATTCTAATACGTACTGCAATTGTGAAATACTGAAATACTAAACCAGAGTCATAAATTATCTGATTAATGTTAGCATAATGATGAGGTTTTACTACTAACCAAAATATGGTGATGGTGATAAACCAACAATGATAATGTTTTAAAGGCCACATCCACACGGAGACGATTTTAGGTGAAACCGCATACGTTTTTAATCGTTTACACGTTTGGTCCACACGGAGCCGGCGTTTTGGGTGCCCGAAAACGCACATTTTAGAAACCGGATCCCAGAGTGAATAAATCTGAAAACTCCACCCTTGCGTCTCCGTGTGTACAACCAAATACGCATCTTTCCTGAACCGATGACACTAGCTCCACCTCTCGCTTAACCCGCATGGGCCGAGCACCCCCCCCCCTGCATGCACCGCTCCCCCCACCGCGCCCCCCCCCCCCCCCACAACAAACACCCCGACCCCGTCAGCGTTGCGTTCGTACTACTTAACGCGATGGGGCTTTTACAGCGCTGCTCCTACACTACCACCGTCAGCAACAAGTGGACATGGAGTAAATGTACTTAGTTACTTTCCGCTTAGTTACTTTTTAATGTATTTTCACGTGCATACAAATGAGCCATGCGGTCTTATAAGAATGAAAACAAACGCCTTGCTGTTGGCCATGGATCACATGACGGTCGTCTGTTACGACGGTCATGGATGAACTTCACCCTGGTGTTTGTACTTTCTCCATTTATAACCCGTACATCTACATAAACATTCATATTTCTAATATAAAGTGCTGACCCCATGGCCACGGATGTTACAATTATGTATGGGCCCGCATAAGTACACCTATCTTCCGTATTGTTCAATAAAAATCATTTTAATCGGATTGGTGGCTATTGTCTTCGAATTGTCTCCATTGGCTTTCATTTACGCGACCCTATCGGTTGGGAGGAGTATTGCACGCTGATACATTATAACTCTATGAGAAATTGGCCGCCGATCGGATTAAAATGCTTTTTATTGAACAATACGGAAGATACGGGTACTTACACCCACTCGAAGTGAATTGTAACATCCATGGCCATGAGTTAAGCACTTTATATATGAAATCTGAACGTTTATGTAGTTGTATGGGTTGTAAATAGAGAAAGTACAAACACCCGGTTGAATTCAGCCACGGTAGTGACGACGTTCGCAACCTAGCTGATGCGCAGCATCTCGACTATAGTTGACCAGTGGGTCAAATTCATTTGGGTGGAAGAAGTACTCGGATATTTTACTTAAGTAAAAGTAGCAATACCACAATATAAAAATACTCTGTTACAAGTAAAAGGCCTGTGCTCAAAATGTTACTTGAGTTCAATCAAAGTAAAAGTACAAAAGTATTGGCATCAAAATATACTTAAAGTACTGAAATGTTTGAAAATAGCTGATCTACAAGCTCACAATGCGTTGCGATGCGCGTTGTGAGCTTGTAGATCGGCTATTTTCAAATAGACTATTTAAAATAGGGCAAATAATGTATGTTTTATAATGTAATGATTTATATCTGCAAAGTAACTAGTAACTAAAGTGTTCAAATAATTGTAGTGGAGTAAAAGTACAATATTTTCCTCTGAGATGTAGTGGAGTAGAAGTAAAAGTATTGAAAATTGGAAATACCCGAGGAAAGTAAAAAAATACCTAAAAATTGTACTTAAACTTAGTTACTTTCCACCACAGCACCACCCACATGCCGACCATATGTACTTAAGCGTTTTCAGTTTGTGGTGTTTTTAGTGGTTTCGTGTGGACACACACATTTCTTGAGACGATTCCGTGTGTACGGTAAACTTTTTGAAAACGACTCTGTGAAATTTTTTAAAACGTCTCCGTGTGGATGTGGCCTTAATCTATGTTTACCACTACATCTCTGGCTGACAATAATTAAAATGTCAATAATAATCATACTCTAATTAAATTCCTTCCAAAATGTTTGATGATCTCTCTGTCTCACCTGCACATTTAAGCTGCTTTACTTCTCTTTGTAGTTGCTTTCTCTCAATGGTCAGGTTGTGGTTGTTGATCTCCAACAGGTTTTTCTCCACAGTCAAGTTGATATATTTGGTCAGAAGCAGGTTTTTCTCCATTGTCAGGTTGTTCAGTAACTGGTCATTGGCTGGGTTACCTGTAAAGGAGAAAACAGTGATGATAAACTACTGCTATACTGTTTATGATGAGGGGAAGCATCTGTGTGTAAAATTAACTTTGTGAAGAACAAAACTCAACGTTACTATTCTCTTTTACATGCATATGTTACGGTCTAATCTGTGATTAGATCCATAACCATATTAATGAAAAATGTGGGTAAAAAGACTAATCACATCAAGGTTTAGGGTAATGCTGCAGTGGTCTTCAGTTGCCAGAGCAAGAAAATATCAGTGACAAACTCCCTGAGTGAGTGATGTGGTAGTTTTAGATCTACTCACGTTGTACAGCCTGGCCGATGATGACAGCCATCAGGATCAGACACAACATCCCCAGACATACAGAAACCACTCTGAGAGGGTTTCTCCACGTGTTAGAGCTCTGTCCTGTAATGGAATGAACAACTATAGGTGTGCAGAGACTAAAGATCAAGACATGAGTTTAAAAGCCCTGCTAGCTACTTCCAACCTGATAGTGATTTAAACCGTCTAAAATACACGCTAAAGGTACAAAGAGGGATACACTTTTAATTATTTTTTTTGTCACTTAGTTTTTTATTAGATTTTTCACACACACACACACACACACACACACATACAACATATACAAAATAAAATAAAAACAGTGGGAGACAGACTACGCATACGTAAAACAAAAGATCAACAGGGAAACATATCATTTCAATTCAGTCATGACTGTAATATCACAAGGGCTTGAATTATTTGTTATTATTTTTGTTTATATTATTTTTCCTCACTCTCTGGGGGAGCCTAGGTATATCGTCTGGTTCTTTATCTAGTCATCCTCTCATTATACTTTACATCCCCTCTTTATCATTAATTTGCTTCTCAAAATCCCCCTCTTTATCTGAATTATACTGTGACTTCAAAGAAATGTTCAGTTCTTTTGTACTGTCTCCACATATAAAAAAAACAAGACAAAAATGTGACTTCCAAACACGGGGTAAAAAACTCCGTGACCCCTAAACCCTCCTAACAGGGTGTGGGGGCAAACCCCATCCTAAATGGGGGCCCCACCCTAGGCAACTAGTTCTAATCCCATCCTTGGGTTTCCCCAGCACCTAGCCATCCTCCTCTTAACATAAAAACCTCTCTGTTGGTACATTTCCCCCCCAAACAGGAAAACAAATATTATATCTATGTGTTTATGATATCTATAATATATATATATAACAGTTGTGCAACGAGGCAACAGTGGGCCCGGGGTGGTCACCGTGGGCCCTCAACACCATACATACACCTACAAATCAGTCAGTCTCTCCACGTTCAACCTCTCTTCATTCTCATTCGCTACAAGTTAGCTCACTCACGCCCTCATACGCATCCCAGGCGGTTCATTTAAAGGAGAATTTTGGACTACGTTTTTCTTACCTTTTCTATGATGTTATGATATCTTAGGATGAATGGTACAGTAGAACAATTTCATAACTCCATCCCGGGTCCGCCACAGCTTAAAACGTGCGCGGATAGGCCTTGCGCTAGATCGCATATTTTAATAGCTTTTTTTAAATTTATTTTTTTGTGAGATCTGATGTTCATAGTGACAGAACACTATGCAACCAAAAAAAAATAAAAAAATAATCTAAGTCTCGCTAGACGAGATTGAAATCTCCAGATTTCAATCTCGTCTAGCGAGACTTCTGTCAGTGTTCTATCACTATGAACGTCAGATCTCAAAAAAAAAAAAAAAAAAAAAAAAAGCTATTAAAATATGTGATCTAACGCAAGGCCTATCCACCCACGTTTTAAGCTGTGGCGGACCCAGGATGGAGTTATGAAAATTTTCTACTGTACCATTCATCCTAAGATATCATAACATCATAGAAAATGTAAGAAAAACGTAGTCCAAAATTCTCCTTTAAGACAGTCTTTGTTCATTCTACGTGCTTCGCTGTCTCAGCCGGTCGTACAGATGTCGGGTTTCAAATTCCCACTGTGTCACGCTCCACTCCTCAGCCCTTGGACCTTGACTGCCCTAATAAGGTTTTGGACTTAGGACTGTTCTGTAGTTCATTGTCTCCGCCAGGCCGAAAGGCATGGCGAGAGAGTATGTTTTGCCCCCTGTTCGTCCGTCCGTGTGTCCGTCCGTGTGTCCGTCATTCTGTCATTTTGTGTACAGCTAATCTCCGGCACCGTTGGCTTGATCGCAGCGAAACTGTGCACACACACTCCCTGGATGCCAGAGCAGAACCTCTGCCCCAAATTTTTGACAGTACTCCGACAGTACTCCTACAGATTTTATCCAAATCACGCAAATCAGTACACAGTATCTCTATAGTCATGTGATCAACACAGATCTGTCCAATTTTCCATATTTCATCCTGATTGGCTAAGGTTGGCTTCCAAAGTTTGCAGGATTGCTCCGTTTGCCACTTGAAAATGTTCAAATCAGCCTCATGGTGGTGCTATAAATGGACGATTTGTGTTTTTAACTATAACTGCACCGATCTGCATGAAACTTTGCACGCACACTCCCTAGAGGCCAAGGAAAAACAACTGCCCTGCATTTTTCACATTTGCCTTTCATAGCGCCACCAGGAGGCCGACTTATGTAAAACACATTTTTTGATATTAAGCCTTCAGAATTTATCCAAATTTCACGGCACACTTTTCTTTTTTATATTACTCCTACAAATTCAAACATCATGCAAATCGGTACACATATAGTCAAGTGATCAAGATGGTTCCGTCCAATTTTTCACATTCCATCCTGATTGGCTAATTCCGAACATTGCTGCCCCACAATAACCTACCTGACCTGGCGGAGACCTGTGCTCCGAGGAGCACTTTTTCTAGTTTGTTCTGTATTTGTCTTGTATTCCTGTTCTGTTTGGTTTTCTGTTACTCTGTTGTTGCCTTGGTATTGTGTATCTTATTTTGTAGTATTGTTTCCTGTCTGCCTAGTTACTGTTACCTGCCTGGTCTTACCAGTCCTTGTGATTTGTGTTTCCACCTGTGTCCTCTTAGTCCTCCAGCCTATCAGTGTCCTCTTGGTCTCCCAGCCTATCCCAGTGTTGATTGTCAGTTGAGTTCACCTGTGTCTTGTTACCCCTGTGTCTATATATATGCCCCTGTTAATTCAGTTCCTTGTCAGGTCGTCGTTTGATGTTAGTGAATGTGAGTGTTCTTTTTTTTTCTTCCTTTTTTTAATGCATTTGATATATTATGATGTATTATCTTGTGTCCTTGCTTACTGTAAGTCGCTCTGGATTAAGAGCGTCTGCTAAATGCCTAAACTGTAAACTGAATGTATGTGCTGCACTCAGTTTGGTTAATAAACCATTGAACCTTTGAACCTTGATCCTTGCCTTTTGGTCGTACTGCTTTTGGGTCATTCCTGACCCTCTGCCTCCCCGGCCTCCTCCCTGTGGCATTTAGTTCATATTCATTTGACTAGACATTTACAGCAGACAGAGAACTGAGAAAAATCAATAAACTAAGGAACTGAAATTTCAACCATTACCATATAAAAATATCAAGTCAAGTGCAATCATCAGTATGTTAATCATAAATAATGTTTTTATTATCGTTTGATGTGCATTAAAAAAAAATGTAAAATTATACATATTAAACTATTGGCGTATTCTCTTTGCATTATTTGAATTAGGGATCTGTAATAAGATGAAAAGGCAGTGGCTAAATAGATCTCATGCCCACAATGAAACTGTTGGGGCCCAGAGGGGGCCCTTCTGTTCTAACCTTCTTCAATTCGCACTATATATATATATATATATATATATATAGTGGCTCAGTATTTCATTGTTTGGGGGGGGGGGGGGTGCTCCGTGGCCCAAAATATTTTCAGATGGGGGGTTTGTGGACAAATACATATTCATCTGGGGGTTAAACCTTGCCATGAAAATGTTTGAGAACCACTAGTTAAAACAAAATTAGGAAACAAGCCCAGATAAGCAACTGCACTCACCCAAGCAACTTTACAGAAAAAGAAGCCCAAAGTGGCTTATAATCAGCGGACATGGCAACACGTTATATGCTCAGTACAGTCGGGGGAGCCCACGGTATCCTCGCCTCTTCTGACTTCCTCCTCGTTATTAGCCTAGGGTAGGTGGAGGGTACACTGCCTACCCTGCCTACCCTCTCCACTGGAGCTGTAGCGGGAGGGGGGGGGGCAGCAGCCACCGGGCTCCGCCAAACTTCGGTCAACTCAACTGTCATTGCATCTCTGTATTGTATGTGTTTATTATTTTATTTTACAGACGGCACGGGGTGGGCGGCCATGGGCCCCAAATGACTCTGGGCCCCAAATGACTCTGGGCCCGGACGCAACTGTGTCGTCTGCATCACGGTAGTTACGCCCCCAATATATGATGTCTGTGTACCTGTGTAACATCCACTGTCCTTATTATATATATGTGTTTATAATATATAATATATGTATATAATATCTGTGTACCTGTGTAACATCCACTGCAACAGTATGAGTAAATATACTGTAGTTTTTTTTTACTTTGCTGCATGCCACTCCCTGTCTCTCTCTCCCTGTTTCCTGTTCTCTACTATATGCTATCATGCAGAAAAGCCCAAACATGGACTTTAAAGCCCTGAAATAAAATAAAATAAATATATAATTACCTTGGTCTGTCTCTATGTTGACGTACACACTTTCCTCCTCCTGTATCTCCTCCTCTTCTCTCTCCTCCTGTATCTCCTCCTCTTCTGTCTCCTCCTGCATCTCAACCCTGCTCCTGACTCCTCTGTTGTACCGAACACGCTGTGATGGACCTGGTTGACCAGAAACATCTGGATGACCAGAAACATCTGCAGACATCTTAAGGAACAGCACAAAAACATCAATTAAGTATTAATAATGTACATATCAATATTAGCCTTTTAGTTTATTACAATACAATGCCCTACATTTCTAAATATATTTAAATGTAATGTTACTCACTTTGTCCAATATCTGTGTTTGTCCTACATTGGGCTTCACTGATGTAGAACGGACTGATCTGCTGTCTGACTTTAACACCGTCCAACCAAAGCACGTACTTTTAGAGACACATGAACGTGCATTCACATGCATGTGGACGTGCATGTGGACGTGCACACCAACACACAACGGTGCAGAATAACCAATAGACTCTTTACCACAGAAAGTATTCCTAGACGTGGTCACGTGGTGCTGACGTGACAAACAGAGTTGTGGTTTCAGATGTATGAACTGTGCTGTAGATGAGCTGGCCAATAAAGTCATTATCACACATATTATATAATATAGATATATTTTTAAAGTTGTACATTTAGTTGTGTTCATGATAGTGGTGACACTGTATTGTATAAAGAATAATCGCCTCACTGATTTCCCCATCAGTTATCCAGCAAGTTAAACACGTCCACAAATAATTCTCAGGACCACGACATGCTGTTTAGATCCTTTACTCATGGAGCAGTGTGAAACTGTAAAATACACAGTACAATAACAGTGGTAAATATAAATGCACAAACATAACGCATTACAATGATGATAAAAGCTTGTATCCTTGCAGTACATGGCAACATAGGCAGGAGCCATCACACATGTTAGCTAACTGGCTGCTCATCTATCAAACATCATGAACATAAATCTGGTCAAAAATAATGTGCTCATATGAAAGATACATCCCTCCACAATGTATAAACTTACAAGCAATGCCTTCTGAAGGGCTATGAATGTAGGATGGCAAGGATTGAAAACATCTGCTTCTCTGGAACACACATCATATTCTGAGCTTCAAAAGAATCACTTCCTGTGACACAGGAACTAGAAAGTCAATGTAGAAAGAATATAGTGTCCAGCAGGGGGCTCCAAAACACTTCACATTAACTGGCAGGCCAGAACACTCCCCGCCATGGTATCTCTAAGATACCACTACTAAATACAACTACGTGGTTTGATCTGACGATAGGAGGTACTGTCCCACTCGCGCTCTCGGCTGTCCCTTTGGCGGTCAGTTCCTTCTGCCCCTGCCAGAGAGGGCGGCATGCCAGGAGGAAGCTCTCTGTGTCCTCCTTTTAAGTTATTGAGCCTGTATCTTCCACAACAAGGCTCTGAGTCCTCTTGAGTGGAGCTGCTCCTTCCCATGTGAGGAGATTGCTGGCAGCAGTGCTCCTCCCTGTGTAGGTCTGGACTGTGGCCTGTCGTGCGACAAGGCGGAATCCGTATGGGGTTGTCCGGAGGAGTTGCCGGTAGAGACCTCCTGCGACGGACAGGTCTGCCGTCATAATTCCTTTTGAGGCGGTACCTGTCTGGCTCACTGAAGTGTCGAGGTGGGTGCCTTCTCCCTAGACCGTGGTTGAGGGTTTGATGCGGTTTGACTTTGTGGCTCTCACACAGGCTGAAGTGGCTTGGCCTGCCACTCTCTGAGATGGAGGTTTTCATACTGGTCACCTCCTTTGGCCTGTGTGTGCTGCCCAGGCACACATCACCAATTATTACCCAGCCCAGGTCCAGCTTCTGGGCATATGGGGCATTGTGGGGGCCATTGGATTGCCTGCGGACTTTGTGCACTCTCAATATGTCTCTCCCCAATAACAACAGGATTTCAGCACCAGAGTTTAGTGGTGGAATTTCGTGAGCTATGGCATTGAGATGGCGGTGGTTGCGGGCAGCTGCAGGGGTAGGTATCTCTTCTCTATTGTTTGGAAGCATGTTGCACTCTATTAAAGTAGGCAGTGGAATGCTTGTCTTACCATCTAAAGGTTCTATAATGAAGCCAGTTGCTCTCCTGCCTGTTGTTTCTGCAACTCCAGAGCATGTTTTTAATGTGTATGGAGTTGTGGTACCTTTTATGCCAAATGTGTCAAAAAACTCAGACCTCGCCAATGACCTGTTACTTTGGTCATCTACTATGGCGTACATCATTCTGCTCTTGCTTCGGCTGCCGGTCGGGTACACGTTCACAAGGCATATTTTGGAGCATGATTTCCCACTGAAACCCTTTCCACATACCTCAGTGCATTTTGATGTAACGCGTGTGTCATACATGTCTTCGTCCTCCCCGCCGTGCTGTGATGGGGGAGGAGATGAATTGGAGAGCCATGGAGCTGGGCCTGGATGGAGAGCAGCGGGATGTCTGTCGCTATCACACTCAGTGCATTTAATGTCCGCCTCGCAGTTCCTTGCTATATGCTTGGTGGATGCACAGCACTTATAGCAGATATAATACTGTTTCAGGATCTCCTTCCTGTTTTCCAGGGGCATTTCTCTGAAACCTCTACATTTCTTTAGCGGATGGGGTTTGTGATGTATTGGGCATTGTCTGTCTGGGTCTTCTGTATGGTTGACAGGAGGAGGACTGGAAGAGGAGGATATGTCTGTTTTATGAACAGACACTGGTCTATGGGCATAACTGTGACCCTCAAACCTGTCTTTCCTATTTGGGGCTGTGGAGGGTGAAGTGAGAATGAAGCTGGGGTCGTTACGTGCCTGGGCTTCTGTGCGCACAAACTCTGCAAAAAAGGAGAAAGGGGGAAAAGGGACCCTATATTCTCTTTTAAAGGTAGACCCTCGCATCGTCCACTTTTCCTGGAGTCCATACGGCAACTTATCTACAATTGGGTTAACACCTCTTGATGTATCAAGATATGAGAGGCCCTGAAGGTAGCCATCTTGTTTTGCAGCCTCTAACTCGGTCAGTAGGTCCCCTAATTCACGAAGCTTTTGGTGGTCTCTAGCTGTTATTTTGGGAAAGTTTTCGATCTTTGTGAAAAGAGCACTTTCTATAGCTTCCGGTGACCCATACGTGTCATCTAACCTCTCCCATATGAGGTTCAGTCCAGCAGGCAGAACACAGTCAAACTTTATTATTCACTCTAGACTCTGACAAGTGACTTTTCTTCTGTGAATGACATTCTCTAGCTCCCAAAGCCCCATAGTCCACAGCGCCCCCATGAGGCACATATTTACCATCACTCTTGAATGAAATGGTCTCGAGTGCGGAAGAATCTTGGCCAATGTGAATACTGGCCAGCTGCGAGAGGCCAATCGTACTCGGGAACGGTTTGAATCAATCGGACCCAGTCTGAATCCGCCCTTAATGTGCAGTACTAGCACTAGCAGTACTTGCAAAATTTAAAACAGGAACATTTTACATCTGAATATTGTCTAAAGTTACATTGTTTGCATCATTTAATGTACTTCTTTTGGATAGAAATCAGACACAGAATATCCATTCAAAACCAAACCCATATACATATATCTACAAAAATACTATTTTCACAAAAGAATGATCACATCTCACTATTTAGAAGCAGCTTGTAGTTCTGCTGAAGCAGCTCTTTAAGGAGCAGGCAGGCAGGCTCTATTAGCTCAATGTCACTTTTAACCCATTTTGGGTGGGAACCCCTATTTGTAAATATACCTTTCAGGATGGGAACCCCTTTTGGGGTGCTTTGTTTATAGCAACATACAATACATTTGTTGACATTTTTTAATACATTTTTGAAGTTTTTCAGAAAACCTAGGTCAGGATTTAGAAGGCGTTTTTTAGAATCGACCTCAGGTCTAAATGGGTTAAGGAGGACTTAAACGTGACATATGGCCTCAGCATTACTGATCTGTGACACTGAGGGTAGTTTTTTTCACCCCCACAAGCAGCAGTGATAATGTTATATTGGTCGGTCCACTAGTTTGGTCCTAAATAAGACTCATAAACTAGCTGGCTTGCTGTGGAATTTAAAGGTTCTATGACATTCATTTTCACTTTTTTTTTTAAAATGTTTTTTTGGGGGGTTTTATGACCTCAATTACACCCAAAAAATCTGAACTTTGAACATTCAGTGGATTTTCTGTGGTCTGGGGTTTTCTGAATAATTAGGCTGAAAAGTAATCTGAGCTTGGCCCTTAGGCAGTGAGGTCACAGCCGATTAATCCCGCCCACTCTCCTCCTCGCCCCTCCCCTCCCCTATCCTTTCCTTTGGGGGGGCGGAGCAGAGGCGATGATTGACAGGCAAAATCCCTCACCAGCGACACCCGCAGGCAAAGATTTATTTTTTCATTGCAGTTGAAAAGGCTTTAGAAATGTGAGAGAAAAACACCTGCCATGGATCAATGGAGTGGAATTTTTTGTTAAAACTTTCTATACACGTTTGAAGGACCATGACATTAAAAGACTTTTAATGTGTGGTAAAACTGAACGTCATGAAACCTTTAATGTGTACCTTCATGCTCTCTGGAGGATGAACTATAGTGAATATGGAGATCCCATGACCTTTCCTCTGGTGTCACCATTAGGCCACATTTTCCAGTTGCACATCAGATCTAAAGGTTGGGCTGTCTGAGAGCATTCATGATCCTCAGAGGATGAACCATACTGAATACGACCTTTAGGCCCAGGAGTCATAATGTTCACTTGCACACAATGCTGTACTTATACTCTAAAAGCAGGACTGGGTTTTACCAGCTGCTCATAAATACATTGCTATAAGCTTGAGTGTAAAAAGTCCTTGCTAATTTCTTAACTACTTTAAAACTAGTGATTTAACAACATTGGGTCAAACCACTCAAACTTAAGGAAAGTCTTAAATGTATTAAACTGTTAGTGATGTTTAGACGTTACTAAGACATTAATAGTCAGACACTGGTCTGGTGGTGGTGTGGTGAATCACTCACAGCAGCTTTAAAAGGATCAGATCTTAATACATTATAATTGCCCTCTATAACTAAAATAGCTATAATAACTTTAAATGAAAAACACCTTAAATATTTTAATTCTTTTATAATTAGTTAATCTTTTACTCAAGGGGGACAACGCCCGTCGCAAGTTGATGATGTCATGTGTCCATGTGTGGTCCAGCCCTATGGAATGTTATTAGCATGTCTTAATAAAAAACAACTTAAGACTTTCTAAGGTTAATATGAACATCAAAACAATATTTTAAACACATTTTATCAGCACATGCATTCCATACAGTCCACAGGGCTGGACCACACACGGACAAATGACATCGTCAATTTGCGACGGGCATTGAGTAAAAGATTAACTATTTATGAAATACATTTTATATTTTAGTTATAGAGGGCAATTATAATGTATTAAGTTATGAAGTTATTTAGTTATGAATTATTTTGCTTATTAGCCAGGGATCCTTTTAAGAGAGGGACAGGAAACAAGAAAGCATACTACACTACAGCCATAACCACAAAGAACAGGGGATCACTTGATATATAGCCTCGATCTCCAGGCTTTTATTGTTTAGTTTTGCTAAAAAATAAAAGCCTGGCCCAGCGAGTCGGTGTACTCGGTATGAGGAAGTGTTTCATTTCCCAACCAACCAGAGTGCAGTGGGCGTCCCTCGTAAAGTTGTGTTAACGGGGCGGGGGTTGACGGACAGATCGGTGAACCAATGGGATCGGGCGCAATCTCTCACCGGCTCTATACACCCGCCCCTCTATACACGAAATCAGGAGCGTTGGGGCAGTCTACTTGATATATGAATCAAACATGCACTATAGTGATGCTCATAAATCAACATCAGATGTCTACATTCTTACTGAAACAACACTCACAAAAGACAGGCTTGCGCCCTAACCACTCTGCTATGAGGTCGCCTTATGTTTGGGCATCATGCTTTCACCAGATCAGAACCCAAGTAGTTTGGTGCTGATTGGTCCAAGCAGTTTGTGAGATTAACTCCAGACACACAGATACACACACAGGACCCTCTTCTAGACAGCTAGACTACTGTTCCCTGTACACACAATCTCTTTAGTGAAAATATCCTATCTACAAGCTTGTAGATGGGATATGTTCGACTATTTTCACAGAATGTTCACCTGTTATGAAATGTCCAGAATAGGGACGTTAGGGTTGAAGTGGTTAAATGTGTCTCTCCATGAACCGCTCAGGGTTCTACTGAATGTATCGTGTAGCCTTAAGTTTAATCTATAGATGGGTTTCCTGTTTGTAAACATGAGAGGATGATGCGCGCGCAGTGGAGGGTTGAGCAGTAGAGGGCGCTATTACCCGCAGCAGCTCTAGTCAAATGTACATTCATAAAATAAATGGTCTTCACCGGGTTTAATGAAAGTAGATTAAATGATGCAGTTTGTAATATCTTCTTTACTCAATAAAAATGATTTGTCGGAAGTTGGATCTGTTTGTATATAATAGCAGCATTATGCCTATTATGCCTAAAATAGCAGCATTATGCCTATCTAAATCCCGAAAATAACAACAGAGTGAATGGCACTTCCGGTTCGTTCTACCACCCGCATGCGCAGATTGCGCACTCTGCATTGCGCACTCTGCTCTGTGATGACGTCGCGCGGAAACCCATCTATACTCTGTAGTACAACAGTGCTGCTTGTGGAGAAGGACTGATCTGGTTGACAACAACAGATGGAGTATCATTATTTTTTTAAATACAAAAAAGAAAAATGGATGGATGAGTTGATCTCTACTTCACTCATTCACTTTTTTGAGCTACAAACATGTTGTGATGTAATGCAACAATGGAGGAATTAAAGACAGATTGAAAATTAAACGAGTTTTGTTCGTTCAGATCTGTGTTCTGTTTGTGTAAAACCGTTCTTATTTATATTACTGGTGAGTAATTGTATCTCCACATCTGCTATTTTGGATTATTTTGACAAATGTTTTCTTATGGGGGTCTATAATGGGGGTCCATGACAGTGTTTGAGAACCACTGGCATAGACCAGAACAAAGCAGCCTGGGTACTGTAGGTCAGTGTGTCTCCATGTAGAGGTCTTTTTTTGATTGATTAAATACTTTATTAACAGTTTTCATTAAGTACAGAGGTACAGTTACAATGATGCTAAAATAATACCACAAAAAGCCCTGAGGGCTTGTTTCCATTGTGGTCCTGCATCAATGCGTCAAGACATATAAAGACATACAATACAAGAAATCATCAATACTAGGAGCAATACAAGTATATTTACAGAAAAACTGAGGGGGGTCATTTATTTTGTCAGCTAGAAGACATGTCTAGATCCAGTTGTAAATTGCAGACAGGTTCTCTTTTATGGTGGTTTTGAAGGCCCAGAGACCCCCAGGGTCCTAGAGGGGTTCCCCTCAGAGCGCATATCTCCACCAGGTTGATATGCCAACACACACACACACACACACACACACACACACACACACACACACACACACACACACACACACACACACACACACACACACAGCTGCACTTTCATCAATGACGTTAAGTCAAAGTCAAACATATTTTCTCACAGATCCAGTTGAATTTTGTATTGGAACATATCATATTTCTCCATCCTTCTCCATACAAGTGTCCATAGAATACACAGTTCCGTTCTATTGTATAGTTACCAGGATATCCGCTGGCCCAGTACCTGTAGAGTAAACAACAACATGTTAACCTCATCCACTCAATCATTCACATACAGAGACTTTGATAGAATTATAATAGAACAACTAATAAAATGTCTCACTGTGTTGTCAGTGGTGTTCCATCCACCCAAGTCCATTTCTCCTCAGTCTTTTTCAGACCAATCCAAGAATCTGCATGACCACTCAATCCTCTGATGAATTCCTGATAATTTGACAATGATTGAACATAATTTATTTTCTCTAATACATATAATCATGGAATCACAAAATAAGCATTTTTGTGGATGATGGACACCTGGGCACCACATGCATGTACGCAGTTTACGCACGCACACACACACACACACACACACACACACACACACACACACACACACACACACACACACACACACACACACACACAGATACACTAACCTGTTCTTCTTCACTGTTAATGACCACCAGATCTGCTCCTGCATTCAGACATTGATCTCTACTTTCATTCCAGGTTTTCGCTTCAGCAGATCTGTAATAACAGCTGCATCCAAACTTCTTCCATCCACTGGGACACCACTTGTCTAAATATTAAACACAAATTTTATTGATTCAATGCACTTATAATCATTCTAATACGTACTGCAATTGTGAAATACTGAAATACTAAACCAGAGTCATAAATTATCTGATTAATGTTAGCATAATGATGAGGTTTTACTACTAACCAAAATATGGTGATGGTGATAAACCAATAATGATAATGTTTTAGGCCACATCCACACGGAGACGATTTTAGGTGAAACCGCATAAGTTTTTAATCGTTTACACGTTTCGTCCACACGGAGCCGGCGTTTTGGGTGCCCGAAAACGCACATTTTTGAAACCGGGTCCCAGAGTGAATAAATCTGAAAACGCCACCCTTGCGTCTCCGTGTGTACAACCAAATACGCATCTTTCCTGAACCGATGACGCTATAGCTCCACCTCTCGCTTAACCCGCATGCGCCGAGCACCCCCCCCCCCTGCATGCGCCACCCCCCCCCCCCCTCCGCATGCGCCCCCCCCCCAACAACAAACACCGACCCCGTCAGCGTTGTACTACTTAACGCGATGGGGCTTTTACAGCGCTGCTCCTACACTACCACCGTCAGCAACAAGTGGACATGGAGTAAATGTACTTAGTTACTTTCCGCTTAGTTACTTTTTAATGTATTTTCACGTGCATACAAATGAGCCATGCGGTCTTATAAGAATGAAAACAAACGCCTTGCTGTTGGCCATGGATCACATGACGGTCGTCTGTTACGACGGTCATGGATGAACTTCACCCTGGTGTTTGCACTTTCTCCATTTATAACCCGTACATCTACATAAACGTTCATATTTCTAATATAAAGTGCTGACCCCATGGCCACGGATGTTACAATTATGTATGGGCCCGCATAAGTACACCTATCTTCCGTATTGTTCAATAAAAACCCTTTTACTCGGATTGGTGGCTATTGTCTTCGAATTGTCTCCATTGGCTTTCATTTCAGAGTTTAGAAACAAGGTAAATGGCATGCTCCTGTTAGCAGAAAAAAGCTACCTCGATGACAAAATTGAGGAAAATCAAAACAAACCACGAGAGCTTTGGAAGCTATTCAACAACCTACTAGGCTGCAGCAAAAAAAATAAAACCAGGTTTACAAACCTAAACCTCAAGGTGAAGGAGACTCACTACAACAAATTGGGAAGTGAGTAAAATCCTCAACATATTCTTTACGACCGTAGCCTCAGAACTGGTTTAAAAACTACCCCCTCACTCTGGGTGCTATCGTAAAGAGTATGTTGACTCATTTTACGAAAAACAAGCTGTACGCAAAGATGATTTTAAACTCTCCCCTGTGTCAGATGGGGTGTTTAAAAAATGTAGTGCACTTCAACAACACAGAGCCACAGGACTCGACAATATCCCCGCCAAATTTCTAAAAGACTAAGCCGCCTCCATTGCTCCAATCATTACTCACATAATAAACCTCTCCATCATACAGGGTGATGGACCTAACGACTTCAAAAAAGCAAGGGTGACCCCTCTGTACAAAAAAGGAAACCAATTAGACCCTGGCAACTACCGCCCTATTTCTATTCTTAGCTCCATCTCGAAAGTCATGGGAAAAATTGTCTATGAACAGGTCGATAAGTATCTTGCAGAGAATAAATCATTTACAAATTCCAATCTGGTTTCAGAACAAACCACTCCACTGACACATGCCTTCTCTATTTAAACGACTCTATCAAACAAGATGTCAACAATGGCAAATATTGCGGCATGGTCATGCTGGACCTCCAGAAGGCCTTTGACACCGTTAATTACCCAATTATGATCGATAAGCTCAAAGCAATTTTTTGATGATACGTCGGTGAGCTGGATGAGATCCTACCTGGAAGGGAGGGAGCAAGTGGTGGAAGTAAACGGCACCCAGTCCCCTCCCCTCCCAGTGACATGTGGTGTTCCGCAAGGAAGTATACTAGGACCTTTACTGTTCCTGATTATGTGAACGATATGTCTTCAGCTTGCATCTGCAAACTGTTCCTGTTCGCAGATGACTCAGCTCTGCTGGTCTCAGACAGGAACAGGCTGCAGGTTGAGAAAATTCAGCTCTGAACTCAACAAGATCTGCATCTTGCTCTCGGACAACAAACTATCATTACACCTTGGTAAAACTGAATCCATCCTCTTTGGGTCCAGTCCTAACCTTAGCAAGGCTGAGAGCTTCACGATCAAAGTGGGTGATGATGTTATCACAAGAAAGGAGGAAATTACCTACCTGGGTTCCATCTTGGAGGCAAACCTCTCCGGTAACAAAAACGCCGAAAGAGTGATCAAAAAGGTTAACCAAAGAACACGCTTTTTGTATAGGATTGGACGTCTAGTCAGTAAGAATACTCTGAAGATTCTTGCAGGGGCCCTCATACAAGGTTATTATGATTATTCATGCACTTCATGGTATCACAACACCTCCAAGGCCTTAAAAACAAAGCTCCAAACATCCCAAAACAAACTAGTAAGGCTACTTCTTGGCCTCAATCACAAAACCCATCTAATCCCTGCTCATTTTGCTAGGATTGGATGGCTTAGGGTTGAGGACAGAGTACAGCAACTTGCTATGGGCCTGGTCTTCAAGATACACCACAACATTGGGATCCCCCTGTATTTGTCTAAATACTTCCTAAATGTTAATGAAGTCCACGATCATAACACCAGAGGCAGCTCCACAAATCATGTTCAACCCAGATTTGGCTCAACAAAGGGAATGAACTCGTTCTCATGCTATTCATCAAAAATGTGGAATGCCCTACCAAAAGGAGTAAAGGAGTGTAAAACCCTACTCACTTTCAAAACTGCCCTAAAGATACACCTGCAGGAGGCTGTAATTTGAAAATGGCCCCTGTCTAAGTCTTAACCTACCCCCCCTACCCCCCCCCTATTTCTTTTTCTTCTCTTCTACATTTTTTTTTTCACTCTTCATACCAGTAACCTGTAAGCTGATTGTATGACATTCTGTATAGTAGTGTGTATATCTGTCTCTCTATGTCTGTCTCTTATATGTCATCATGATTTGTGTGCATGGGGATCTCATCTTAAACAAGCTCAGTGCTTAACACATTGGGTGCCAGAGGTTTATTAAAATATTATACGTTGAGTGCCAGCATTTCTTCCATCCACTTGCGTTATACATTTCGTGCTGTGAGAAGCCCCGACGCGGAAATGCATGTAAACAAAGCGTGCGTGCGAGACGGCGGAGGGTCCCGACTAACGCCTGGAACAATAATATTTCCAACGCGACCCTCCATTGCAGCGTGATCGCCGATCGAAAACGGCTCGTTTCCACCACATTAAAAAGAAATGGAGATATTAAGCTTTTAATCAAGGAGATAACATTGAAAACGCCGACCGGAAGGATTTTTGACATGGAGCCTCATCCAGCCTCTTCTTCTCAGAAACTGCTTGGGTGATGTCAAAGTTTCGTTTTAGCGCCCCACGTGGCCCACATGTATAAAAATAGAATTGGGTCAAAAACGGTCCGGACCGTTTTCGGCACTTCTCGTTTGGACCCTCAAAAACGGTCCGGACCGTTTTTGGCATTCAATGTGTTAATGAGTGTCCCAGTTTAGTAGACCTTGTATTGTGAATTTGTCCATGTACTGATGTTCTCATGTCTTACTAAATAAAGTACATCAATCAATCAATCAATCAATCAATCATTTACGCGACCCTATCGGTTGGGAGGAGTATTGCACGCTTGTACATTATAACTATGAGAAATTGGCCGCCGATCGGATTAAAATGCTCTTTATTGAACAATACGGAAGATACGGGTACTTACACCCACTCGAAGTGAATTGTAACATCCATGGCCATGAGTTAACTTTATATTTGAAATCTGAACGTTAATGTAGATGTACGGGTTGTAAATAGAGAAAGTACAAACACCCGGTTGAATTCAGCCAGGACGGTAGTGACGACGTTCGCAACCTATCTGATGCGCAGCATCTCGACTATAGTTGACCAGTGGGCAGGCATGCAATGCTCATTTGGTATGTTCTTGCACTCTATTTCAATGACGTGACGCGCACGTCGCTTAACACCTACACTGCAAGTCACACAATGGACAATTGATATGCATCTAGGCTTATTCCTATGTTAATTCGCTATGTGTGAGTCGGGAGCCTTTGAAAACTTTGTTGAGGTGCGAATTTAAAGTAGTTTTAAATCTATGCGTGTGCCTGCGTGTGCTCCTGGTCAAATAGGTTCCGGCACGGCGTGCAAGGCCGTCCAGTGAGCATTGCACCCCTGCCAGTGGGTCAAATTCATTTGGGTGGAAGAAGTACTCGGATATTTTACTTAAGTAAAAGTAGCAATACCACAATATAAAAATACTCTGTTACAAGTAAAAGGCCTGTGCTCAAAATGTTACTTGAGTTCAATCAAAGTAAAAGTACAAAAGTATTGGCATCAAAATATACTTAAAGTACTGAAATGTTTGAAAATAGCTGATCTATAAGCTCACAATGCGTTGCGATGCGCGTTGTGAGCTTGTAGATCGGCTATTTTCAAATAGACTATGTAAAATAGGGCAAATAATGTATGTTTTATAATGTAATGATTTATATCTGCAAAGTAACTAGTAACTAAAGCGTTCAAATAATTGTAGTGCAGTAAAAGTACAATATTTTCCTCTGAGATGTAGTGGAGTAGAAGTAAAAGTATTGAAAATTGGAAATACTCGAGGAAAGTAAAAAAAATACCTCAAAATTGTACTTAAGTACAGTACTTGAGTAAATGTACTGTACTTAGTTACTTTCCACCACAGCACCACCCACAGGCCGACCCTATATACTACAGCGTTTTCAGTTTGTGGTGTTTTCAGTGGTTTCGTGTGGACATTTCTTGAGACGATTCCGTGTGTATGGTAAACTTTTTGAAAACGTCTCTGTGTGGATGTGGCCTTAATCTATGTTTACCACTACATCTCTGGCTGACAATAATTAAAATGTTAATAATAATCATACTCTTAATTAAATTCCTTCCAAAATGTTTATGATCTCTCTCAGTCTCACCTGCACATTCAAGCTGCTTTACTTCTCTTTGTAGCTGCTTTCTCTCAATGGTCAGGTTGTGGTTGTTGATCTCCAACAGGTTTTTCTCCACATTCAAGTTGATATATTTGGTCAGAAGCAGGTTTTTCTCCATTGTCAGGTTGTTCAGTAACTGGTCATTGGCTGGGTTACCTGTAAAGGACAAAACAGTGATGATAAACTACTGCTATACTGTTTATGATGAGGGGAAGCATCTGTGTGTAAAATTAACTTTGTGAAGAACAAAATTCAACGTTACTATTCTCTTTTACATGCATATGTTACGGTCTAATCTGTGATTAGATCCATAACCATATTAATGAAAAATGTGGGTAAAAAGACTAATCACATCAAGGTTTAGGGTAATGCTGCAGTGGTCTTCAGTTGCCAGAGCAAGAAAATATCAGTGACAAACTCCCTGAGTGAGTGATGTGGTAGTTTTAGATCTACTCACGTTGTACAGCCTGGCCGATGATGACAGCCATCAGGATCAGACACAACATCCCCAGACATACAGAAACCACTCTGAGAGGGTTTCTCCACATGTTAGAGCTCTGTCCTGTAATGGAATGAACAACTATAGGTGTGCAGAGACTAAAGACCAAGACATGAGTTTAAAAGCCCTGCTAGCTACTTCCAACCTGATAGTGATTTAAACCGTCTAAAATACACGCTAAAGGTACAAAGAGGGATACACTTTTAATTATTTTTTTTGTCACTTAGTTTTTTATTAGATTTTTCACACACACACACACACACACACACACACACACACACACACATACAACATATACAAAATAAAATAAAAACAGTGGGAGACAGACTACGCATACGTAAAACAAAAGATCAACAGGGAAACATATAATTTCAATTCAGTCCAGTCATGACTGTAATATCACAAGGCAAGGGCTTGAATTATTTGTTATTATTTTTGTTTATATTATTTTTCCTCACTCTCTGGGGGAGCCTAGGTATATCGTCTGGTTCTTTATCTAGTCATCCTCTCATTATACTTTACATCCCCTCTTTATCATTAATTTGCTTCTCAAAATCCCCCTCTTTATCTGACTTCAAAGAAATGTTCAGTTCTTTTGTACTGTCTCCACATATTAAAAAAACAAGACAAAAATGTGACTTCCAAACACGGGGTAAAAAACTCTGTGACCCCTAAACCCTCCTAACAGGGTGTGGGGGCAAACCCCATCCTAAATGGGGGCCCCACCCTAGGCAACTAGTTCTAATCCCATCCTTGGGTTTCCCCAGCACCTAGCCATCCTCCTCTTAACATAAAAACCTCTCTGTTGGTACATTTCCCCCCCCAAACAGGAAAAAAATATTATATCTATGTGTTTATGATATCTATAATATATATATATAACAGTTGTGCAACGAGGCAACAGTGGGCCCGGGGTGGTCACCGTGGGCCCTCAACACCCCCCCCCCCCCCCCCCCCCCCGCCACTGATGGAGACAAATTCAGTGTCGCGATAGTTCATGTAGCCACGGAAGCAGGATGTTTTCATGCTGGCTCACTCTCCCCGGACCCCCCCCCCCCCATTCGTTGACAATTTCATGAATACATACACCTACAAATCAGTCAGTCTCTCCACGTTCAACCTCTCTTCATTCTCATTCGCTACAAGTTAGCTCACTCACGCCCTCACACGCATCTCAGGCGGTTCATTTAAAGGAGAATTTTGGACTCAGTTTTTCTTACCTTTTCTATGATGTTATGATATCTTAGGATGAATGGTACAGTAGAACAATTTCATAACTCCATCCCGGGTCCGCCACAGCTTAAAACGTGCGCGGATAGGTCTTGCGCTAGATTATATTTTAATTGCTTTTTATTTATAAATTTTTTTGTGAGATCTGATGTTCATAGTGACAGAACACTATGCAACCAAAAAAAAAGTCTCACTAGACGAGATTGAAATCTCGAGAATTCAATCTCGTCTAGCGAGACTTCTGTTTATTTGTATTTTTTTTGACAGTGTTCTGTCACTATGAAAGTCAGATCAAAAAAAAAAAGCTATTAAAACATGTGATCTAACGCAAGGCCTATCCGCGCACGTTTTAAGCTGTGGCGGACCCAGGATGGAGTTATGAAAACTTTCTACTGTACCATTCATCCTAAGATATCATAACATCATAGAAAAGGTAAGAAAAACTTAGTCCAAAAATCTCCTTTAAGACAGTCTCTGTTCATTCTACGTGCTTCGCTGTCTCAGCCGGTCGTACAGATGTCGGGTTTCAAATTCCCACTGTGTCACACTCCGCTCCTCAGCCCTTGGACCTTGACTGCCCTAATAAGGTTTTGGACTTATTAGGACTGTTCTGTAGTTCATTTGTTCTGTATTTGTCTTGTATTCCTGTTCTGTTTGGTTTTGGTTTTCTGTTACTCTGTTGTTGCCTTGGTATTGTGTATCTTATTTTGTAGTATTGTTTCCTGTCTGCCTAGTTACTGTTACCTGCCTGGTCTGGAACTGAAATTTCAACCATTACCATACAAAAATATCAAGTCAAGTGCAATCATCAGTATGTTAATCATAAATAATGTTTTTATTATCGTGCATAAAATAAAATAAAAAGTATAATTATACATATTAAACTATTGACGTATTCTCTTTGCATTATTTGAATTAGGGGTCTGTAATAAGATGAAAAGGCAGTGGCTAAATAGATCTCATGCCCACAATGAAACTGTTGGGGCCCAGAGGGGTTCCTTCTGTTCTAACCTTCTTCAATTAGCACTCACGTCACAAATGTGTTTCGTATATATATATATATATATATATATATTATATATATATATATATATATATGGCACATATATATATATGGCACAAAATATTTTGAGATGGGGGGTTTGTGGACAAATACATATTCATCTGTGGGTTAAACCTTGCCATGACAATGTTTGAGAACCACTAATTAAAACAAAATTAGGAAACAAGCCCAGATAAGCAACTGCACTCACCCAAGCAACTTTATGGAAAAAGAAGCCCAAAGTGGCTTATAATAAGCGGACATGGCAACACTGCAGCTCAGTACAGTCGGGGGAGCCCACGGTATCCTCGCCTCTTCTGACTTCCTCCTCGTTATTAGCCTAGGGTAGGTGGAGGGTACACTGCCTACCCTGCCTACCCTCTCCACTGGAGAGGGTAGGCTCAGAGATGCAACTGTCATTGCATCTCTGTATTGTATGTGTTTATTATTTTATTTTACGGACGGCAGGGGGTGGGCGGCCATGGGCCCCAAAGGACTCTGGGCCCGAACGCAACTGTGTCGTCTGCATCACGGTAGTTACGCCCCCAATATATGATGTCTGTGTACCTGTGTAACATCCACTGTCCTTATTATATATATGTGTTTATAATATATAATATATGTAAATAATATCTGTGTACCTGTGTAACATCCACTGCAACAGTATGAGTAAATATACTGTAGTTTTTTTTTTACTTTGCTGCATGCCACTCCACGTCTCTCTCTCCCTGTTTCCTGTTCTCTACTATATGCTATCATGCAGAAAAGCCCAAATAATATCTTGGGAGAAAAAAAACTCTAACATGGACTTTAAAGCCCTGAAATAAAATAAAATAAATATATAATTACCTTGATCTCCAGGGCCTTGGTCTGTCTCTATGTTGACGTACACACTGTCCTCCTGTATCTCCTCCTCTTCTCTCTCCTCCTGTATCTCCTCCTCTTCTGTCTCCTCCTGCATCTCAAACCTGCTCCTGACTCCTCTGTTGTACCGAACACGCTGTGATGGACCTGGTTGACCAGAAACATCTGGATGACCAGAAACATCTGCAGACATCTTAAGGAACAGCACAAAAACATCAATTAAGTATTAATAATGTACATATCAATATTAGCCTTTTAGTTTATTACAATACAATGCCCTACATTTCTAAATATATTTAAATGTAATGTTACTCACTTTGTCCAATATCTGTGTTTGTCCTACATTGGGCTTCACTGCTGTAGAACGGACTGATCTGCTGTCTGACTTTAACACCGTCCAACCAAAGCACGTACTTTTAGAGACACATGAACGTGCATTCACATGCCTGTGGACGTGCACACCAACACACAACGGTGCAGAATAACCAATAGACTCTTTACCACAGAAAGTATTCCTAGACGTGGTCACATGGTGCTGACGTGACAAACAGAGTTGTGGTTTCAGATGTATGAACTGTGCTGTAGATGAGCTGGCCAATAAAGTCATTATCACACATATTATATAATATATATATTTTTTTAAAGTTGTACATTTAGTTGTGTTCATGATAGTGGTGACACTGTATTGTATAAAGAATAATCATAACTAGTAATGTGTGATAGATTGATGAAACAATAAAATGAACATCATAGTAGTCTGTGGTCAATAAGACCTCGTCTGCTTTTTCAGACTCAGGAAATGGTTTTAGAGACAAAGCTTCCTCTTCCTGTCTGCTTTATTTCCTGAAGCAAAAACAGCAGTGCTCTCTGCATGGTTAAAGAGGTGGTGCCATGGTTTAGCACTTTTTCTGTTTTTCATGTGTCTATGAGGTTGATAGAACTTCATTAAGCCCCCTGGTGGTGTTTTTATGGTGTTTTATGTCTTCTCTGACTATTTTGAGTTTCTACCTGGAGGCTGAAACCTTGATTGATTGATGTAGTTTATTTAGTAAGACATGAGAATAGTACATGACAGTACATAACAGTACATGGAAGTACAAATTCACAATACAAGGTCTACTAAACTGGAACTCTCATTAAGCACGCAGCTTGTTTAAGATGAGAACCCCATGCACACAAATCATGATGACATATAAGAGGCAGACAGATATACACACTACTATACAGAATGTCATACAATCAGCTTTCAGGTTACTGGTATGAAGAGAGAAAAAAATATATATATATACAAAAGAGGAAAATGAAGGAGGGGGGGGGTAGGTTAAGACTTAGACAGGGGCCATTTTCGAATTGCAGCCTCCTGAAGGTGTATCTTTGGGGCAGTTTTGAAAGTGAGTAGGGTTTTACACTCCTTTACTCCTTTTGGTAGGGCATTCCACATTTTTGATGAATAGCATGAGAACGAGTTCATTCCCTTAGTTGAGCCAAATCTGGGTTGAACATGATTTGTGGAGCTGCCTCTGGTGTTATGATCATGGACTTCATTAACATTTTGGAAGTATTTTGACAAATACAGGGGGGATCCCAATGTTGTGGTGTATCTTGAAGACCAGGCCCATAGCAAGTTGCTGTACTCTGTCCTCAACCCTAAGCCATCCAATCCTAGCTAAATGAGCAGGGGTTAGATGGGTTTTGCGATTGAGGCCAAGAAGTACAGTGGTCACCTGCTGACCTTTGCGCCTCAGTCTCTGAAAGGCACCTACCACTACCTACCTTACCCTAGGTTGTGAAAGGTTGGGGGTGTGGCTATGCCTTGGGGGTGTGTTTTCTGCTGTAATACAGTAGGTGGACAGTGGGTGGCAGAAGAGAGCTAAAATGTTTGCAGAGGAAAGAAATTACTCTAGATTACATTACATTAAGGTATATGTCTATTTATGAATTGATTAATTTAAGTAAATACATTGATTCATTAATGTAATTCATAATCCTTAAATCTTATCATTTAAATGCCTGCTCATCTGCCATCTCTGTCCCAAAAATAATCTGTGGGCTAATAATAATAATAATAATAATAATAATAATACAAAATCTAGATTATTTAATTGTTCAATTATTTAATTTTTTAAGTAACTAAAAAGTAATATGTAATATTAATATATTGCCGAATGTCCCGTTTTTTACCACAATATAAAAATACTCTGTTACAAGTAAAAGGCCTGTGTTAAAGATATTACTGAGTAAAACTAGGCTACAAAGCCAATACAAAGTATTGGCATCAAACTTGCTTAGTTTGTTTTCAAATAATTGTAGTGGAGTAAAATAACTTACTTTACACCACATCTAATTAGTATTATTAAAGATAGATTGTAACATCTACAAAGTACATCTTGTGCGCGCTGACAGACAGACAGACAGACAAACAGACAGACAAACGTTGTATATATAGTAGGCCTATTGTTATTATTCATCCCGAATCAACTGCTGTGTTGTAATTACTTCTTTCCTCTGTGACTCAGACAGGCAAGTTAGTCTAGTGGTTACAGCTGATGTCCAGTCATTTTACGGCCCGGGTTTGAATCCCAGGCAATGAGCTTGCAAATCTGCTTTTTGTTTTTGAAAGCTAGAAACTCGAACTTTGATCAGTGATTTTATTATTAAACGTGTACTATATAGCCTACTGTTGTTTGATTATTAATTATTTAGTCACATGGGAAGCCTAAAAATACACATGAGGACTCATACAGGGGGAAAAACATTTACTTGTTCCGTTTGTACCAAAGGTTTTGGTGAAACAAGTAATCTGAAAAGACACATGAGGACTCATACAGGGGAAAAGACAGTTACTTGTTCTAGACTAAAATGTTAGATAATAGCGTTGCATCGCGACTCGTTGTGAGCTTGTAGATCTTTTTTTTTCTTTTGCCTATTTAATAGCCGCGCTGAAATTGCATCTGAACAAATAGCCTGGCTTGATAGAACTCCCCCTCCCCCGCTCAAAGAAAGAGACACACGCCACACGGTGATGATTTTGATTATTATTACAAAACATACATTAACCACTTCAGCCTTATATAAACGTTGTCTATTTTAAAAATAGCAGAACTAAGCTACATGTTGTAAGCTTGTAGATCTGCTATTTTCAATTTTAACATAACATGTGAAACTGGACTTTCTTTATAACGAGTACTTTAACTTTTTTTAATTTTGATACCAAGCGCCACCTCGTGGCTGAACGGCCACACTAAACTTTCTAATCCTTGCAATGGGAGGCGCTAAGATTCTGTGGGCGTCAACTTTTAAAGGTACCTAAACATACCTCTGTGGACCTGTGAGGTCCAATAGGCGGCCGTTTGAAGATCGGGCATGAACGAACAGATAACCACTGTAGCCTCAAGTTTGTTTTGGGATGTTTGGAGCCTTGTTTTTAAGGCCTTGGAGGTGTTGTGATACCATGAAGTGCATGCATCATCATAATGACCTTGAATGAGGGCCCCTGCAAGAATCTTCAGAGTATTCTTACTGACTAGACGATCAATCCTCCACAAATAGCGTGTTGTTTGGTTGACATTTTTGATCACTTTTTCGGCGTTTTTGTTACCAGAGAGGTTTGACTCCAAGATGGAGCCCAGGTAGGTAATTTCATCCTTTCTTTTGATGACATCATCACCCACTTTGATCGTGAAACTCTCTGCCTTGCTAAGGTTAGGACTGGACCCAAAGAGGATGGATTCAGTTTTACCCAGGTGTAATGAAAGTTTGTTGTCAGAGAGCCAGATGCAGATCTTGTTGAGTTCGGAGCTGAGAGTTTTCTCAACCTGCAGCCTGTCCCTGTCCGAGACTAGCAGGGCTGAGTCATCTGCGAACAGGAACAGTTTGCAGTCGCAGGCTGATGACATATCATTCACATATATCAGGAACAGTAAGGGTCCTAGTATACTTCCTTGTGGGACACCACAAGTCACAGGGAGGGGGGGGACTGGGTGCCGTTTACTTCCACCACTTGCTCTTGAGGGTCAAACGTGCCAATAGAAAAACAGCGCTTTAGTGACATAGTAAAAACATACCCTCCCCCTCATTATCATAACACAGCAGGTGTGGGCATGAGGAGGAGGAGGGACTAGGACAGGTTGGTGGTGCTAAGGTGAGAACCAGGTATACTTAATGAACTGGAGGCGTGTCCACATAAAAACATAATGTTAACAATTTCTGTATACTTTCTTGAAAAAAATCTTCCTCCTAGTATAACCATAATACCTGATGATTATGTTTTAGGGGGGGAAAAAATCACTGAAAATAACGGCACCCCGTCTTTAAATATATATATATATATATATATATATATATATTTGGATATGTTCGGGGGAAAAAAAAGATCTACAAGCTCACAACGAAACATAGCAGATGCTTTGCTTGTTTTTTTTTTCTTCCAATTTCAGGCGTGTGTGTATAGACGAATCCACAGACGCGCTGCCTGTAGCTGCCTGTAGGCGGCCATTGCTGCGGTGTCGCGTCCGCGGAGCGTTGACACCGCAGCCCAGGGCAGCGCTCCGTGGATTCGTGTATAGCCAGCATCAATCTCTCACAGCCAGTTAGCTGGCTTTCCAAGGCAAATGTATAGAAAAATATATATCAAAATAACACGTTACTTGTTCAATATGAATATACTGTAGTGGGTTATGACCATGTCGGTCTGTGTCGCAACAAGGAAGAACAAGACATAAACCCACAAACTCACACACACACACACACACACACACAGACACACACACACACACACACACACACACACACACACACACACACACACACACACACACACACACACACACACACACACTGTGTGGTCATACATTTAATGTGCAGGGCACTAGCAGTACCTGCTAAATTTAAAACGGGAACATTTTACATCTGAATATTGTCTAAAGTTACATTGTTTGCATCATTGTATGTGTACATTTTACTTCTTTTGGATAGAAATCAGACACAGAATATCCGTTCAATATAATATAGAAAAAACAAAATTTTCACAAAAGAATGATCACATCTCACTATTTAGAAGCAGCTTGTAGTTCTGCTGAAGCAGCTCTTTAAGGAGCAAGCAGGCAGGCTCTATTAGCTCAATGTCACTTTTAACCCATTTTGGGTGGGAACCCCTATTTGTAACTATACCTTTCAGGATGGGAACCCCTTTTGGGGTGCTATGTTTATAGGAACATACAATACATTTGTTGACATTTTTAATACATTTTTGAAGTTTTTCAGAAAACCTAGGTCAGGATTTAGAAGGCGTTTTTAGAATCGACCTCAGGTCTAAATGGGTTAAGGAGTAAACGTGTGTACAAACATACAATACAAGAAATCATCAATACTAATCAATACTAGGAGCAATACAAGTATATTTACAGAAAAACTGAGGGGGGTCATTTATTTTGTCAGCTAGAAGATTTGTCTAGATCCAGTTGTAAATTGCAGACAGGTTCTCTTTTATGGTGGTTTTGAAGGCCCAGAGACCCCCAGGGTCCTAGAGGGGTTCCCCTCAGAGTGCATATCTCCACCAAGTTGATATGCCAACTTCCTCCAGAGGACACGCACACACGCACGCACGCACGCACACACGCACGCACGCACGCACGCACGCACGCACGCACACGCACACACTAAGCTGCACTTTCATCAATGACGTTAAGGCAAACATATTTTCTCACAGATCCAGTTGAATTTTGTATTGGAACATATCATATTTCTCCATCCTTCTCCATACAAGATTGAATAGAATACACAGTTCCGTTCTATTGTATAGTTAGCAGGAAATCCACTGGCCCAGTACCTGTAGAGTAAACAACAACATGTTAACCTCATCCACTCAATCATTCACATACAGAGACTTTGATAGAATTATAATAGAACAACTAATAAAATGTCTCACTGTGTTGTCAGAGGTGTTCCATCCACCCAAGTCCATTTCTCCTCAGTCTTTTTCAGACCAATCCAAGAATCTGCATGACCACTCAATCCTCTGATGAATTCCTGATCATTTGACAATGATTGAACATAATTTATTTTCTCTAATACATATAATCATGGAATCACAAAATAAGCATTTTTGTGGATGATGGACACCTGGGCACCACATGCATGTATGCAGTTTACGCACGCACGCACGCACACACACACACACACACACACACACACACACACACACACACACACACACACACACACACACACACACACACACACACACACACACACACACACAGATACACTAACCTGTTCTTCTTCACTGTTAATGACCACCAGATCAGCTCCTGCATTCAGACATTGATCTCTACTTTCATTCCAGGTCTTCGCTTCAGCAGATCTGTAATAACAGCTGCATCCAAACTTCTTCCATTCACTGGGACACGACTTGACTAAACATTAAACACAAGTTTTATTGATTCAATGCACTTATAATCATTCTAATACGTACTGCAATTGTAATAGTGATAGTAGTACTAGTGAAATACTAAACCTGAGTCATAAATTATCTGATTAATGTTAGCATAATGATGAGGTTTTACTACTAACCAAAATATGGTGATGGTGATACACCAACAATGATAATGTTTTAGGCCACATCCACACGGAGACGATTTTAGGTGAAACCGCATACGTTTTTAATCGTTTACACGTTTCGTCCACACAGAGCCGGCGTTTTGAGTGCCCGTAAACGCACATTTTTGAAACCGGGTCCCAGAGTGAATAAATCTGAAAACGCCACCCTTGCGTCTCCGTGTGTACAACCAAATACGCATCTTTCCTGAACCGATGACGCTATAGCTCCACCTCTCGCTTAACCCGCATGCGCCGAGCACCCCCCCCCCCCTGCATGCGCCGGGAGGAGGAAATTACCTACCTGGGTTCCATCTTGGAGGCAAACCTCTCCGGTAACAAAAACGCAGAAAGAGTGATCAAAAAGGTTAACCAAAGAACACGCTTTTTCTACTTCTTGGCCTCAATCACAAAACCCATCTAACCCCTGCTCATTTTGCTAGGATTGGATGGCTTAGGGTTGAGGACAGAGTACAGCAACTTGCTATGGGCCTGGTCTTCAAGATACACCACAACATTGGGATCCCCCTGTATTTGTCTAAATACTTCCAAAATGTTAATGAAGTCCATGATCATAACACCAGAGGCAGCTCCACAAAACATGTTCAACCCAGATTTGGCTCAACAAAGGGAATGAACTCGTTCTCATGCTATTCATCAAAAATGTGGAATGCCCTACCAAAAGGAGTAAAGGAGTGTAAAACCCTACACCTGCAGGAGGCTGCAATTCGAAAATGGCCCCTGTCTAAGTCTTAACCTACCCCCCTACCCCCCCCCCCCCCCCCGATTTATTTTTCTTCTCTTTTTCACTCTTCATACCAGTAACCTGTAAGCTGATTGTATGACATTCTGTATAGTAGTGTGTATATCTGTCTGTCTCTTATATGTCATCATGATTTGTGTGCATGGGGATCTCATCTTAAACAAGCTCAGTGCTTAATGAGTCTCCCAGTTTAGTAGACCTTGTATTGTGAATTTGTACTTCCATGTACTGATGTTCTCATGTCTTACTAAATAAAGTACATCAATCAATCAATCAATCAATCAATCAATAATCATTTACGCGACCCTATCGGTTGGGAGTAGTATTGCACGCTGATACATTATAACTATGAGAAATTGGCCGCCGATCGGATTAAAATGCTCTTTATTTATTTATTTATTTTTATTTATTTTTTATTGAACAATACGGAAGATACGGGTACTTACACCCACTCGAAGTGAATTGTAACATCCATGGCCATGAGTTAAGCACTTTATATTTGAAATCTGAACGTTTATATGTACTGTAGATGTATGGGTTGTAAATAGAGAAAGTACAAATACCCGGTTGAATTCAGCCAGGGCGGTAGTGACGACGTTCGCAACCTAGCTGATGCGCAGCATCTCGACTATAGTTGACCAGTGGGCAGGCATGCAATGCTCATTTGGTATGTTCTTGCACTCTATTTCAATGACGTGACACGCACGTCGCTTAACACCTACACTGCAAGTCACACAATGGACAATTGATATGCATCTAGGCTTATTCCTATGTTAATTCGCTAGGTGTGAGTCGGGAGCCTTTGAAAACTTTGTTGAGGTGTGAATTTAAAGTAGTTTTAAATCTATGCGTGTGCCTGCGTGTGCTCCTGGTCAAATAGGTTCCGGCACGGCGTGCAAGGCCGTCCAGTGAGCATTATTCATTTGGGTGGAAGAAGTACTCGGATATTTTACTTAAGTAAAAGTAGCAATACCACAATATAAAAATACTCTGTTACAAGTAAAAGGCCTGTGCTCAAAATGTTACTTGAGTTCAATCAAAGTAAAAGTACAAAAGTATTGGCATCAAAATATACTTAAAGTACTGAAATGTTTGAAAATAGCTGATCTACAGGCTCACAATGCGTTGCGATAAGCGTTGTGAGCTTGTAGATCGGCTATTTTCAAATAGACTATGTAAAATAGGGCAAATAATGTATGTTTTATAATGTAATGATTTATATCTGCAAAGTAACTAGTAACTAAAGCGTTCAAATAATTGTAGTGGAGTAAAAGTACAATATTTTCCTCTGAGATGTAGTGGAGTAGAAGTAAAAGTATTGAAAATTGGAAATACTCCTGGAAAGTAAAAAAATACCTCAAAATTGTACTTAAGTACAGTACTTGAGCAAATGTACTTAGTTACTTTCCACCACAGCACCACCCACAGGCCGACCATATATACTACAGCGTTTTCAGTTTGTGGTGTTTTCAGCGGTTTCGTGTGGACACACACATTTCTTGAGACGATTCTGTGTGTACGGTAAACTTTTTGAAAATGACTCCATGTGGATGTGGCCTTAATCTATGTTTACCACTACATCTCTGGCTGACAATAATTAAAATATCAATAATAATCAAACTCTAATTAAATTCCTTCCAAAATGTTTATGATCTCTCTCAGTCTCACCTGCACATTTAATAAGCTGCTTTACTTCTCTTTGTAGCTGCTCTCTCTCAATGGTCAGGTTGTGGTTGTTGTTCTCCAACCAAAGGTTTTTCTCCAGAGTCAAGTTGATATATTTGGTCAGAAGCAGATTTTTCTCCAGAGTCAGGTTGTTCAGTAACCAGTCATTGGCTGGGTTACCTGTAAAGGACAAAACAGTGATGATAAACTACTGCTATACTGTTTATGATGAGGGGAAGCATCTGTGTGTAAAATTAACTTTGTGAAGAACAAAACTCAATGTTACTATTCTCTTTTACATGCATATGTTACGGTCTAATCTGTGTATTAGATCCATAACCATATTAATGAAAAATGTGTGTAAAAAGACTAATCACATCAAGGTTTAGGGTAATGCTGCAGTGGTCTTTAGTTGCCAGAGCAAGAAAATATCAGTGACAAACTCCCTGAGTGAGTGATGTGGTAGTTTTAGATCTACTCACGTTGTACAGCCTGGCCGATGATGACAGCCATCAGGCTAAGACACAACATCCCCAGACATACAGAAACCACTCTGAGAGGGTTTCTCCACTTGTTAGAGCTCTGTCCTGTAATGGAATGAACAACTATAGGTGTGCAGAGACTAAGACCAAGACATGAGTTTAAAAGCCCTGCTACACCCAACCTGATAGTGATTTAAACCGTCTAAAATACACGCTAAAGGTACAAAGAGGGATACGCTTGTTTGTTTTATGCTGCAAGAAAATCTGAATGAAATCATCTTTTCCTGCTGCAGGGAAGACAATGTCTTTTTCTTGTACAATAAACTCATTTTTCCACTTTGAAACAGAGAAATCACTCTGACAGTGATTCACACTGTTGGCCAACTCACCCTGAGTGTGTCTTCCTGCTGTGTTGTCTCTCATGTCCTCCTGTTGTCCAGAGACCATGTCGTCCACTCTCTCATAGACGACGTTGGCCACACTGTCATAGATGATGTTGTCCACTACGATCTGATCCATCTGTCCACTGATGTCCTCAGTGTCCCCTCTCTGTCCTCCGTCTCTGTCTCTCTGTCTCTCCTTCTTTATCAAGTCTGACATGACGTATCTATCTGTAGACATCTTACAAGGATTAGAGGCTTGGAAAGTAACTGTTGACAACAAATAGTATACGTGTCTGTTATATTCCTCTGCTGCCTTGATTAGCTGATCTACTGATCAAAATATCACTTTACGTTACGTGACAGACAGACAGACAGACAGACATGATCACATGTTCTGTGTCTGTCTGTCTGGTAGCTGGTTAGCCCAGTAGCAGCCAGGAAGAACGAGACAGAAACCCACAAACACCCACATCCGTCTGTACACAAACACACACACACACACACACACACACACACACACACACACACACACACACACACACACACACACACACACACACACACACACACACACACACACACACACACCCGCTTGTGGTTAAGCATTTGATGTGCAGAGCACCCTGACTTAGCACTAACTGCAGAATACAAAACCGGAAGTTTAACCTTTTTTTTTTCTCTTAATGAGGAACGCTTCACGAATTTGCAGTGTCATCCTTGCTCAGGGGCCATGCTAATGAATGTCACCCAAATGTCATGAAAATTACAACATATTATGTTATCTTCACACATCATTTTAATTTGGATGAAATGTGAGTCCTGTGTGTCACTGTGGTTCCAGTTGCACATCAGGTTTCTCTAAATCTAAAGATATTATCAAAGTATGTTACGGCACCCCTGGACTTGCGTCACGACACCCTAGGGTGCTGCTGCACCCACTTTGAGAACCTCTGCTATAACAGGCAGGACTGGGTTGTACCAGCTGCTCATACATACATCGCTAAGTTTTCTTGTATAAAGTCCTTGCTAACTTCTTAACTACTGGTTAGTTTAAATTAGTGCTTCCCGATGAGCAGGTTCATGGTGCCTTGCACGCTTTCCTCCGCCATCTGTGTGCGAAAGGGTGAATGTGTAAAGCTCTTTGGAGAAGGGCACTATGGAAATGCAGATGTACCATTAGAACAGTCATATATGTGTGCATAATGATGTGTAATGGGAAATAATGGCAAGCTTCATAAAGAGAGTGCATTACCATTTTCTTGGCCTTGATGATGGCGTTTTAGAAATTATTATTTACTGCCATTATATGTTCATATAATTTTACATCATTTTTGCTATTTGTTGTTCAAATAATACTTTAGTTTCTGTATAACGTGTAACTACACGTATAATTAGACCCTCCAGAAAACCGCTGGCAAAAATCCTTGATTATGTGGGCTAAAATCCTTGTTTTTGCGGGCAATTTTCCTTGATTTTGCAATGAAATATATGATTTTATGCAGTGAAATTTGTGGAAAGTTGTGAAAAGTTGCGGAATATCTGAAAAGTTGGGAATCATACGGAAAATTGCGAAATATGCGAAAAGTGGGAAATATGTGAAGTTGCGAAATATGCAGGGTTATGTAATTTCATGTGGTGTAATATGCGGGAAGTTGCGAAATATGCGGAGATATGCGAAATATCTGGGAAGTTTGCATGGAAATATGCCATTATGCAACACAGTCTCACTGCCTAGAAGTCACAAACATGTACAGCCAATGATGTATGAAGTGTTGTACAGTATGCGTGTGTGGAATAATGTGTGTGTTTTGTGTCTGCGTTTTGTACACGGACAGTCTTTCAGTGCTGAATCGGATCCTAAGCAAGGTTTCAAACCAAACTTTTATACAAGACCATCGCTTTTCCTAGCTCTGGGTTTGTCTCTCAAGTAAAGACCATCTCTTGATTTTTAACTCTCATTTTAGACCCCCCAGCCAACCATATGAAAAAACAAAATCAAAAACAAAACAGGTGTGACATAATATTTGACTGCCATATTGCTTTTTCTTTCATTACAATGATTGATCGCCCGTTTTGAATGCTCTGCTAAATCAGCGAGGCGCAGAGTGAGCTCCCAAACATCGTCCCTCACGGTCAAATCATCAGTGTTCATTTAATCATTCATACTCTGTCGTACGATGGTGTCACTCGTGTGCAGTCGTGGAAAGTAACTAAGTACATTCACTTAAAGGGGAATTTTGGACTAAAGTTTTCTTACCTTTTCTATGACGTTATGATATCTTAGGATGAATGGTACAGTAGAAAAATTTCATAACTCCACCCCTGAGCCGCCACAGCTTAAAAGGTGCGCGGATAGGCCTTAGGTTAGATCACATATTTTAATAGCTTTTTTTTTCTTTTTTTCTTGTGAGATCTGACGTTCATAGTGACAGAACACTGTCCCAAAAAAAAAAAAAAAAAAAAAAAAAACAGAAGTCTCGCTAGACGAGATTGAGATCGAGATAGCGAGACTTCTGTTTTTTTTTTTTTTTTGGTTGCATAGTGTTCTGTCACTATGAACGTCAGATCTCACCAAAAAAATAATTAAAAAAAGCTATTAAAATATGTGATCTAACCTAAGGCCTATCCGCGCACCTTTTAAGCTGTGGCGGCTCAGGGGTGGAGTTATGAAATTTTTCTACTGTACCATTCATCCTAAGATATCATAACGTCATAGAAAAGGTAAGAAAACTTTAGTCCAAAATTCTCCTTTAAGTACTGTACTTAAGTACAATTTTGAGGTATTTGTACTTTACTTGAGTATTTCCAATTTCCAATACTTTTACTTCTACTCCACTACATCTCAGAGGCAAATATTGTACTTTTACTCCACTACAATTATTTGAAAACTTTAGTTACTAGTTACCTTGGAGATATAAATGATTACATTATAAAACATACATTAACCATTTTAGCTATTTTATACATAGGCTATTTGAAAATAGCAGATCTACAAGCTCACAACGCGTCGCATTCGCGACGCGTTGTGAGCTTGTAGATCTGCTATTTTCAAATATTTTTGTACTTTTACTTTTGGTACTTTAAGTACATTTTGAAACCAATACTTTTGTACTTTTATTCAAGTAAATTCTGAATTCCGAACTTTTACTTGTAACGGAGTACTTCTACATAGCAGTATTGATACTTTAACTTTTTTTTACATTTGAGTACTTTTTCCACCACTGCTCGTGTGAACATCTGCAAGCTCACAACACGTCGCAAGTGAGCTTGTAGATCGCCTATTTGTGGCACGCGACACCGGCGTACAACAAAATATTAATCAGTCTTCTTTTGACACTGTAAAAAATATTACTCTCTCTTGGAGTTTAATTAATGTAATTTCTACTTGCTCTTGTATGTGATCTTTTTTAAAAGCAAAGCATTCATGCTATCTGTGGAAGCAACAGTAACATTGAGAGCAATTTAACTGCATTTTTTTTGGGTACTTTCCCAATTCCAAGAATATTATTCCCAGCACTAGTATATATTTTTCTTCACCAGACACTTGACACATTACATGTGAAAAAAAAAGAAGATAGGAAAAAAAAAAGAAGAAGAAGTTTCCGGCTGACTGTGCAACTACTTTCAACAAAGCATATGAACCATTTTAGGGAAAGTTTGAAACTCTTCCACATTGTGACAGCTAGGTGCCTACTGGAGGAAAGTTACCACTTACCAGTTAAATGTATACTGTAGGTATATTTGAACCCTTTAACCCATGAAGACCCGAGGCCGATTCTACAAATGGCTTCTAAATCAGCAGTTTTCAGTCTCACACTTTCAAGAGTTTTTGCTTTGGCTGTTCAAAAATAGCAGATGCACACACTCACAGCGCGGCACAAATGTGAGCTTGTATATCTGCTATTTTTGAACAGCCAACGATAGCCAAAAATTACACTGATGCTTTCCCTGTTTTTGAATGGGAATGTGTATTCATCCCAACTTAACTGTTAAGTCTTACATCTACACCTATAATTATTATATTTAGTCAGTACTCGTGTTCTAGCAGCTTGGTTACAAAAGAATATGATCTAGCACTTGTTGGTAAACTCTACTGTATATACAGTACAGTATCTTAAAGTGCTAAACAGCCCAAGCAATAAGACATAACCAGTATAATTTACATTACAAACATGTGAAATTTCAGATGCAGTGACTCCTGAAATTGTGTTAAAACATATGGCTAAATCTGCTACTGGTATGATGGATCTCTTTCATCGGTTCACAGCTTTGTGACTGATGATCCTTTTCTCAGACAACTTTAGATGGTGATATTACGCCCGATGTATACATAGTTGCGCACGAGCAGATCTACAATCTCACAAATAGCTTGTAGATCTGCTATTTTCAGTGTTCGACAGGATGTGCGACCAAGTATAAATCAGGCTTTAAACAATTGGATATGAAAGGTGGTCCGAGATAGCTCGCATCAGGGTCATATGTTGGCTGCTGACTGTTCCGTCTTGTAGCTTCAGATATTTATTACAATCCAATCTCTCTGACGGTGTTCTTCATCAGTAACCCCACACGCAAGCATGGCCGATTCTGCCTTTTGAAGCTAACCCACCCAACACTGACATGCCCTGTGAAATATCACACCAACTGGACATATAAAATATGATATGGCCAGTGGTGGAAAGTAACTAAGTATATTTACTCAAGTACTGTACTTAAGTACAATGTTGAGGTACTTTTACTTTACTGGAGTATTTCCAATTGTCTATACTTTTACTTCTACTCCACTACATCTCAGAGGCAAATATTGTACTTTTACTCCACTACAATTGTTTGAAGACTTTAGTTAATAGTTACTTTTCATATATAAATGATGATGTTATAAAACACACATTAACCACTTTAGTCCTATTTTATACCTAGGCTATTTGAAAATAGCCGATGTACAAGCTCACAACGCGTCGCGATGCGACGCGTTGTGAGCTTGTAGATCTGCTATTTTCAAACATTTTAGTACTTTTACTTTTGGTACTTTAAGTACATTTTAATGCCAATACTTCTGTACTTTTATTCAAGTAAATTTTGAATTTTGGACTTTTACTTGTAACAGAGTATTTCTATATTGCAGTATTGATACTTTTACTTAAGTAAAGAATTTGAGTACTCCACCACTGGATATGGCCCTCCATGGGAAACGTTGTCCCCAGTGTGAAACACACTCTCCGTGTAGTGGTCCATGCACACAAAAGTTATGCAAGTTTAACAAGCTGCATAGGGGGAGCGACTGAGGACAGTACTGCCTACAGTAGCCTGGCATGGCCATGCAGACTATAATATCACTGCGTAGATATTAGTCTGAAACCTGCATTTCCGAGGGGCAAATAAAAAAAAATGCCTCTGGTTATAAACCCGCCCCCATATTTGCATACTGGGCCCTGATTGGTCCCTCACAAGTTCGTAGGGAGAGAAATACAATCTCTATTGAGAGGGGCCAGACCTAATCTGCCGAGGGCAATATTTTTGTTTTGTTGCAATGGCAGATTCGTCTGGAACCAGGCTAAGTACTGCCCATTGTGATGGCTTGGCACTTGTTTCATGTTGATCCCCGCTATAGTTCCTTTGTTGAGGTGGCTTGTTCTGCAGTAGCTTAGTGAGTCTACTGAGCAGCTTAGAGTAACCAATTTGGTATTAAAAAGGTCTTAAAAGTCATTAAAATGTCACTTTAGAAATGCGCAGATACCATGTATGCTCTTATTCTGTATGTTGGTTTGTTTACTGTTGAGTGAGAAAACAATGTTGCACATTAAGCTAATCATCTGGGAACCTCCCACAATTATTTGGGGATTTTGGGAACCACTGAAGCATACAGTAGATGAACTGTAGATGTTTTACAACGTATGTACAGTACCTGTATTGTGGCGAACGGCAAGGTTAAAGGAAACAAAGACAACCTCTCTCCAGCAGTATTAAGGGCTTTATTCTTCCTTTTAACAGAACAGAACAAGACTTTCTCCACTCTAAAGTACAAAGGGTTGAAGGAATACAAGATCCTCTCAGCGCTCACTAGCAGGCTGATGAACAGCTTTTTTTCCCACAGGCCATCAGACTGTTAAATAACAGTGAAAAGTGCAATAACTCTCTGAACTCTGCACCATGCACTTTCTTTGACTGATATTCTTGCCCTGTGTTTATTGTTTATTGAGCGTTTTAGGCCGTTTTATCACGTTTTTATTATCATTTTTTTTATTGTATTGGAGCTTCCGAGCGTAAGTCTTTCACATACTGTACGGTATGTATCTAAACAGTGCATCTAAGTGACAATAAAGTGAATCTGGCTTACTTAGGATATTACTCGCAAAAGAAAAATCTACTCGCTGGCTCTTTTTATAACATGCAGCACCCGCACTGGTGGCTGACAAAATAACACACACTTGTAAACGGCCTGTCTTTTTCCAGGACAATCTTTCAACACGCGATGCATGCTGGGTTCTATACTCTTAAAGGGACCCCTACAATAACATTGGAGTGCAGCGAGCTTCGTCGCTACAATCAACTTGACTACTGTAACGGTGTCTTTGCAGGTCTCCCTAAAACAAAATCGATCAGAAGACTGCAGTTGATTCAGAACGCTGCTGCCTGAGAGAAAGTGGAGCATTATCGCAACAACAGTGCTTAAATCTTTACACTGGCTCCCTTGTATGTCAAAGAATCGATTTCAAAATACTACTGTACTACTTAGCAGTGGTGGAAAAAGTCAATACTGCAATGTAGAAATAGTTAAAAGTAAAAGTTCGGAATTCTAAATTTACTTGAGTAAAAGTACAAAAGTATTGGTATCAAAATGCACTTAAAGTACCAAAAGTAGAAAGTACTCATTATGCAGAATGTCCCATTTCACAAGTTTTCAAATGTATGAAATGTATTACAATCTTTTGAAAATAGCAGATCTACAAGCGCGGCTATTTTCAAAATGTATATAGGCCTAAAGTGGTTTTGTAATAATAATCCAAATCTACAAAGTAACTAGTAACTAAAGTTTTCAAATAAATGTAGAGGAGTAAAAGTAAAATATTTGGATCCGAGATGTAGTCGGGTAGAAGTAAAAGTATTGGAAATTGGAAATACAAATACCTCAAAATTGTACATAAGTACAGTACTTAAGTAAATGTATTTGGTGTGTAAGGACCTTTTAGTGTGTAAACATGAACCCAAATGTAGAAAAGTGTCTCAAACAGCACTTAAAACTATCATGTGTCACAACGAGTCATTTGAAACGAGTACAAACTAAATTTGAAACGAGTGCAAAATGTGCTCCTTTTGACAAGGTAGCCTTCTGGCAGTAAGCAAAAAATAATAATCTGCACGTCTTTATAAACACCTAAAATCCATGTATCAGGAAGACTCACATTTTTCTAAATGACCTCTGATGACCAAAATGTGCGAAATGTCCACTTTTTCTTATCATTTCCGTTCCATGGGTGTTATGTTCTGTCAGCTGCAAACGAGCCTCATATGGTCCAAATCCCTGCTGCATTATTACTCTTTTGTCATAGGGGTCACACTGATCTTTAGGGAGGAAAGTGAGTCAACTCACATCATATGGTAGGTAGAGATAAGGTTTAACGTATTTAAAAAGCACACAGTGATATGCTTTTATATAGAGCTGTTCAGACCATTACCATAGCCCTGGGGGAATTCACCATATCGGCTAATGTAACACGTCACTTTGCATACCTTGTCATACGATGGTGTGGAGCGCCGAAAATCGCAGATCTACAAGCTCATAATGTGTTGACACCGTCGCACGATAAAGTACACTTACAGTACACAGCGCATGTGTTGTGGGCGCATGTGTTACTTGCAGTGGTGTAAAGTAACTAAGTACATTTACTCAAGTACTGTACTTAAGTACAATTTTGAGGTACTTTTACTTTACTGGAGTATTTCCAATTTCCAATACTTTTACTTCTACTCCACTACATTTCAGAGGCAAATATTATACTTTTACTCCACTACAATTATTTGAAAACTTTAGTTACTAGTTACTTTTCAGATATAAATTATATGATATTATGAAACATGCATTTACCACTTCAGCCCTATTTTATACCGAGGCTATTTGAAAATAGCCTATCTCGGTGTGAGCTTGTAGATCTGCTATTTTCAAATATTTTTGTACTTTAACTTTTGGTACTTTGAGTACATTTTGATGCCAAAACTTTTGTACTTTTACTCAAGTAATTTTTTTATTCCATACTATTACTTGTAACGGAGTACTTCTACATTGCAGTATTGATACTTTTACTTAAGTAAAACATTTGAGTACTTTTTCCACCACTGGTTACTTGGAACTCGGATCCAAGGCTAAAATGACGGCGTATACATGCTGAGAGAACGCTTGACAGAATCCTCATTGGAAAAACACAGTGCAGTGCTTAAAACTAATAGAGCAGAAAGGCTGCATCGACTTCAACCCCAATCTGCTATTAGCACAGTCGAAAGAGAGTCTGTGTAAGGAGCCTATTGTGACTCTGTCTCTATTGTTCACGTTCGACAGCGTTATTTTAATATGCAGAAGCACTGTCATGGATGGCAATCTCAGAACCGAACGAGGCAGGGGGAAGCTGCTACTGTAGATGCACCGATTAACTATCAATTGCGCGTGCATGATGCGGCCATGTGCACGCCCTTTTCTGGCCCACATCACCCCAGGATGTTACATTATAGCCGATACGGTATGTTGGATGTCGGGATCCACATAGCGTAGAATCGTGGCTCTGATTTGGATCCAATGTGATCTCGGATCTATGACATATGACTCCAAATTTGGGCAAGGATTCAGCGCCATCACATCCCCATTGACTTCTATTATGATAAAAAATGGAAGTGATGTTTCGCATTATAACGCATTATGTGAAAAGTTTTAGTGAAGGTACTTCTGCAGCCTACTGCTACCTTGCATACAAAGTTTGGCACTGATCAGTCCAGCACTTTGCGAGATTTGCTCTGGACAGACAGACAGACAGACAGACAGACGCACGCACGCACGCACGCACGCACAGACATTGTCGAAGACGCCTAGACTCTTGCATATAGCCACGCTGTAACATTAGGAAAGTGTTAATGATTCATATTCATATCAGCCAATGAAGAATCTAAGATGGGTTTATATATATGGTGTTCATGTGGCTTAAGGCCAATCCTTTCCCCAGACTGGCAGAGAGACGAGGGGAATGTCCAATTAGGGACATGGGTGAAACCCTATACGGTCCATAAACTGGAGAAGTGCAACTAAGGGGTGGTACTTAAGTTTGTACAGAGGAGGCCTTAACCTACAGTAAAATACCACTTGTTGATGTAGCATACTTTAAAAACACTTTAATTTAAAAATGTTTCGTAAAGTGCTGGAAGTCCCTAGAGTAGGGAGAGCCAGAGCAACTTCTACAACAACACATAAATGAGAGATATTTAAGGACCACTATAAAAACTCATAAACTGAGAAGTCCTCATATTATGCCCCCTAAGATATAAACTTTTGAAATAGAGAATCCATAACTGTTGCAGAACTTTCGCTCACAAGGTGAAAACGTCTTGCTGACAGGTGCGTACAGTAGGTGAAGCAGACAATGAAAAACGAAAATCAATGAAAGCACCCGCACACTGCCCAACTTGCACAGCACAAGAAGAACTTTATTAGATGCAACGTTTTGGTCAATAAGACCTTCTTCAAGCTTGAAGAATGCCCCACCAGAGTTTAAAGGTCTTGGTGACCGAAAAGTTGCGTCTAAAGGCGGTTACACACCGGCGAATGTGCGAATATACGCAAAATTCGGACTCGTTCCGAATAATTAAAAGACGCTTTTTCGCTTCGCTTTTCCGCTTTTTCGCGCCATGTACGCTTGCATTGACTTTATAAGGTTTTTTTAAAAAGCGTATTATTCGCACGAAAAAATTGCCCCGGTGTGTAAGGACCTTAACACAGTTCTTTTCATGTACTGTTCAAGTCAGACAGTGTGTGGGTGCTTTCAGTGATTTTTATTCGAAATAGAGGAAAAAGTTTACGTACAGTAACATTATCTCCAAGGACTGGTTTTTGTTTCCTGCTTCAAACCTACCCTATCAAACATGCTAGTCTTTTTTTTTTTATCCCACACATTTTTGTAGCCCATTTTTTCACCCAGTGCCAATTGCTTAAGCATGTAATCCTGGGCGCTACTCTCCCTCTGCCAGCCTGGGGAGAGCTCCGAACTGAGCTCATGCTTCCTTCAATGCATGAGGAGTGAGCAGGATGCTTCTTATCACCTGACAGGGGGGAGTTTCCCCGGTAGGACGTACCAAGGTGCCCTTCTCGGGCACCTTGGACGTACTGTAGGTGAAGTGGTGCCAGAAACCTCTACTCTTGCTTCTAATGATTCATATACCCTCCCTGTAACTGAGAGAGAGAGAGGGCAGAGGCGGAGAGAGGGATGGAGTCATTTCTCAAGTGTATACTCATTTACAAATGTCGCACCCAGCGTAAGAACATCTCAGCCATCTGTTGTTCTTCATCTGGTAAAATGGCAGTGTCCCACCTTTGCTCTAGCCAACAACAACTTTATTTTGTCCCTGTCACTGGTTGGCACCGGCAGCCTGTACCGAGAGGCACTGACAGCCCCTGTTGCATTAGTTGTCTAGTAACAACTATGGAGCTGAAAACCGTCTCTGCAGACACTTGTAATGGGCACCTCCAGGAAAGGGCCAAAACGAGGCCCTATGTTAGATAGGACGCTGGGGGAAGATAGGAATAGAGCACAAACAGCATAATTGTGTGTTCTGTTACTGTATGTATTTTTAGCTAAACAATACTGACATTATAATGAAAATACTTTATACAATATCAGAGGTTCTCAAAAATGTTCAACCCAAGGACCACCAAATGACCACAAACCCCTATTTGACAAGAAAATAGCCTACAAGCTCCCAATGCGCTGCATTACAATGCACTGAGAGCTTGTACTGTAGATCATCTATTTTAAAAGTACTTTCATCAAGGCACCCCACCAGATTTTTAAGCGATGTGAGCTGCTTCTATTGTACGTCTGTATGTACTGTGTAGCTCCATGAACACCTGAAACTGATGCAAACACAGAGCTACAACTAATTACACTCATTTAACACAAACGGGATGGCCCAGTGCGCCACTGACACACGCGGCACTTAAAAAGACAGACATGCACACACTGGCCGGCAGCCCGGCACCGCACTCGTGTGCACTTACACGTGCCACTTATAAACACGCATGCACACACACCACACACAAACGCACACAAACACACACACACACACACACACACACCGGGAGAGACAGCATGCATAATATACATGCACTGAAGACGCACACAAGCGCACAAGACAAACAGCCTGCCGTTTTGATCTTTAATTAGCAGTATTTGCAACACCTGGGTGTGGTTTGCTTCAAGTGTCCTTGGTTAGGAAGCCTATTTAAATGGATTTAACATTGTTCCTCTAGTTCATACGGTATACATATGGCTCAATGAAATAAACTCATCCAAGTCACCGCTTACTTCACACTTGGTGTGTTTTTTTTCTGTTTTTTATATCTGGATGGTGTTTTGTGATAGCAGAATGTAATGCTCTTCCTTCTCTGAAGGAAGAGCCTTGACAACTCATCAAACACGGTGCACTGAAGGGAGAGGGGTGTTTCCTGTATTATCGCTAATGGTGTAACCTGGACCACATAATCATGATGGACATAACATTAAGCACAGAAACACATTCCCGCAGTAATAAACACAAATAACGAAATAAAAAGAACAGCATTTGGTGTACGCCCCGAGGCATGCTTGGGGAATCCCCCTCAGCCGTTAATAGCCTGGGATGCCACTGTACCGTCCTATTTATTATTGGTAAATTGGTCAAAGCTGTGTGAATTGTATGGGTTTAGCTCTTTTTCAAGAAACGTGGCACCAGTGTAGAGTGTCATTTTCAATCACCATAACAGCACAAATAATTGACTTGAAAACTCATGTAAAACAGACATAGGCTTACAGCAGGCCTACAATATTTACCCTAATATGAAGTGTGAAATGACTGAGCTACGCCGCATAGGGACTGCAAATAACAGACCTCACCTGCTGTGAGTGTGACTGAATGGGCTGGTGGAGCTATACTGTAGGTAAAGCAGTATTTCTGTGTGATTTATCCTAAGATGTAATTCCCTGTTGACCGAAATCACAGCTCTTGCACAGCCTTTAAACGTTCCTAGTGTCTCTGAGAGTGTTGCTAGAGACTCCACGCTGTTGTGGATGAGAGCAATTTGTTCAGGATTGTTAGGGATTAATTCTCAATAGCTGCAGCTACAGTACTGCTGTCCAACAGAATCGTGACTATAGTATAACATAATAGCTCAGCAGTGAGGAATACAAGGGAAAGCAATGCCCAATTTGATTGTTTTGAACAAAACAGAACGTGGTGGTCATGCATGTGTGTGTGATCTCACAAAGTGAACGCAGCAGTATCACAGATTGAAGAAACGGAATAGCATGAAATAAATGTATTAAAGATCTACACCATGAATTAAAAAATAAATAATAATATTTAAAGGGGCCACACCATGAATTTAAAAAATATATATTATATATAAATATTGCCCCCTAATACGTTTTAAACAGGTTGTAAGCCTAAAAAACATCCAGATATTTTTTCTCACAATCTGACTGTCTGTCATTCCAAGCTTTTTCAGCTGCAATACCAAAACGTCCTTTTGGGCAGGGGGGCGCTACTGAGCAATTCTGTCTGGCCATCATCAATGCAATGGCAAGGCAAGTGATGTCACTTGCCTTGCCATTCTGAAATGGCCTGTTCAGACACGCCCATTCTGAAAATCTCTGAAATGAGAATGAATGACTGTGAAATGTTGGAACTGAAAAACGGGAGGGATTATACAAAGTAGGTATCGCTTGTGTCACAGGCGGGGGCAAATCAGTTGGCCTTTTTGAGGCATAAAACCCCAGATATGCTGTGTAAGCCTTAGTGCTCAAACTGGGGTATTTTGGGGATAGAAGAGAGGTAGGGCAGACCAAAAACACACAAAAAAGAAGGAAAAGTTAAAATTTATGGTGTAGTCCCTTTAATATCAGGTGGTAATGTACATTCAGAATAGCGTAGCTGCTGTACAATAAGATGCATATTTTACCATTATTGTAATCATTTAATAGATGCACTGTCACATCAAATAGGTGCTCCTGTATCAGGGGAAGAACTGTAGCATAGACTTATTTTAAACCTATTTCAGGATCGTCTGATGGCCTGCACTATTCTTAACCTAATATTTCAACTTGCAGTTACAGTATAGTTGATGTGATCATTTCTGTCTAAAGTATTCATGATAATGGGCCACCATTATGATAATGTCAGCTCTAAGCCTAAAAGCAATCATAGACAATTTAAATTTATAAGCCCTATAAAGAGACTGAAGGATATGGATTATGGGCAGATAATAATGTCTCTTGCTGTGTGTAATCAACTGTCTGGAGTTCAAAATGGTTTCCATTCGTGGGTGTTACTGCATCGCATAACTTCACCAGAATGGTTATATTATATGCAAAGTTCAACCTGTAATCGACCACACTGCAAAAATAACCGGAAAACAAATCTTAATCTACTCAAAAACTTAGGCCATACCCTTTAAACCACTGGTTCTCAAAGTTGGGTCCGGGGACCCCCTGGGTCCGGGGTCATACAGTACACCAGGCTCCTCCCACTGAGAGTGAGAGATAACAATTAGCAATCAATTAACTCACAGACCTCACCTGTGTCACAATAATTTTACAATAATTTCACTTATCACAATACACAATATTTTACAGGACAGTATTCCAACCGATCTGTTTATTAAAGAGCTGGAGAGGCAGGTTGTTACTGTGTTTGTTACTGAACAAGCACTCTATAGTAGACAATGAATATTGACAGAAAACAGAGCTTTAACTTTTTAAGAATACACTTTTAATCAAAAAATATGACCTGCACATAAACAGCATTGGCATTGGCATCGGCAACGCAGCAGTGTGCATGACTTTCCTTGCATTTTTCACTATCCTCCCCAAATAGAGCTTATGGAAAACCATTTTGGAGAGTTTTAAACTGTCCACTGTGTTGAGATATGTTGTCCAGGCCTATGCTGACTTCATGATGTTTAATTGTATTCCAAAAACGTATGGCAGAATCCTAAGAGTGAAACTAATTGCCATACAGTACATACATCCATAGTCTTTATGTATCAACAAATTGGAAAGCTGCATAGACAAGCGGCAGGCAACAAACTTTAAAAGTATCTGTAGCTGTGGAGCTGCATCAGTGACATAATGTCCTCTTGCATCTCCTTGCAGAGTTGGTCCTTTCAGGGGAAAATCCACATTAAAACAGAATGCACATTCAGCAAGTTATTTGTGATTGCTTGGACCGTTCAATTATGCATAGAAACAAGCCGTCCCCTCAACAAGCAAGAATCAGGAGGGCCTAGCCTCTAATCTGTTATGTCATTTGCTGACATTCTTTTGAAGTGCTCTACTGACAGTTAACAGAAAAGCAATTTTGTGGCCAGTGTGTCCGACTCCTTTGTCATCTCAGGGTGACTTTAAGACAGTGGTTGTTTGGCTTTGATCATAAAGTCCACTCCAAGCACAATACTAGACTATTAAAGTTGTTTGTCGTCCGTGACCCTGTTAGATCATCTAAATAATTTTGAATACATCACATTTTGGTGCAAAGGTTCTTAGAAACATTCCACCAGGTAAGTCTCTACTCCAGGTGTGATTTTAGACTTATTCGTGAGCCAGCAAAGAGATGGTCGTTCTGCACTATACACAGGAGAGCTAAGAAATCTGTAATCTGTAATTGGATTTTGTTCAAAATTGAGTTTTAAACAGAAAATACTTGTCTATCATTCGTCTACAGAAAATGGCAGAACTAAAACGAGAGAGGGGTAGAGAGAGGGAGAGAGAGAGAGAGAGAGAGAAACCAGGCAAGAAAGCAATCAAGTAATCAACACGAGGGGCAGCTTGCAAATAGGACTGCCGGTTTCACAGACAGCGCTTAAATTAAGTCGGGAATAGTCCTTATCACAGACAGCACATGTATTGGCCGCATTGATTGTACTTTAGTATGGCATTTGGAGAGTCACTATGTATTTGTTTGTTTGCCAGGTTGAGAGCAGCCACCAGTGGGGTATGTTTGGTATAAGGAATGTAACAGTAAATTCATTTAATAAATAATAGGATTACTTTGCATGTGTACAGACGGTACATCTCACATTCTCATGGTGGGATGATGAGCCCCCACCAAGTGTTTTTTTTTGTCCACAGCTGAAAGCACAACATGCTCTGCCTAAAATGCCCACAGTTGAAAATATTCAAACTCTGGGCGCACACATAAAAGCAGCACACGTGAATGCGCGGAACAAATTAGAACGTTCCGCGCCTTGTCACCCTGCTGGCGTTTCCAGCACCACTTCAACACTGTACTGTAAAACAATTCAAAACATACTCATGGAAAAGAAATTACACAGCCCCTGAAAGTCGAATTATATAATTGCCCTGGCTCTACTCTACTGTTAATGAAGCATTACAAGTCTCTGAATTAGTTTATATACTCTATATTGCTTTGGCACACACAGCATTTTGCAACATGTTTGTAAAATAAATCCTCTCTGTGATCACAGGAGCAACAAATGTGTGAAGTTTGGTACTGTGTAGCTACATCCTGTTTTTTGGCTGCAGAACAGGGCAGACTTCATTCACTTTAAGAGATGAAGGCTCTCAGCTTTTAACACCCTCTGATTTAGCACACATGAGCCAGAGCTCCATGTCTCAGCCACACCGTCGATAAATAAAACACGTTGGGAAATAAAAACTGCTGGTAACAAAAAGGCCACAGGGAAACAAGGTATAAAAGAAGTCATAAATAAAAGCTTGTTTTACTGCCCCAATGGCTACAGAGATGCCGGGAACCCCTGCTCCCATGTCCCACAGATAAAAGCTGCTGGCGTGTACACAGGCCCGCATGTACCTTCCATGTGTTCCTGCAGTGTCACGGGCCAATTATATTCCAATCAATCTGTGTTCAGAAATAAGAAGAACAGCTTGTCTTGGTTGTTTCACACCTGGGCATTTTTATGCACTGTCAATGCCATTAGCACTGTCTATCAGAACATCAACCATGAAGCCAAGTAGTGCCATGGCAGGCTAGTTAAAACATAGACCTTCTTCCAGTTACTAAACAGGCCCATATCAAGGTTTACCGAGTAGATCATAAATGGGCAACTGGCGGCCCGGGGGCCACATGCGGCCCCCACCTTCACTTAATGCGGCCCGCAGGTTAATATCGGAATACTGATGTATTATTGATTTCAGCTGTTACAATTCCAAACATGACCCACTTTAATTACTTCAGTCTATATTAGTAGCTTATTTGTATTGTCTTTTTTATGTCCAATGTATTTGTATTTAAGTTCATAAAGTTAACATAAGTACAACTAAATGCATTTGAAATTGAATAAAATTGTTACTTTTCAGGATTCCAATTAAAAAATTGTAAAAAAACAAACAGGATTCCAATTTTAAAAATCGCAAAAATCGCAGATCTACAAGCTCCTTTTGAGCTTGTAGATCAGCTATTTTTGCTACTTTCGTGTGACGTAGAATGGCGAATATGCAATGTGGCCCTCTGGAGTGAGTGTGAAAATATAGTGGCCCTCTCCATCATCAAAGTTGCCCGCCCCTGGAGTAGATGGAGTCTAATGGATGCTGGATCTTAGAGAAGAGAAAAAGGTTGAAGGTGAATGTGATTTGTATTCAATTCAATTCAGTCCAATTTATTATAGTGGCGAATCCCAACAGGTTAACTCAGGACACTTTACATATAGAGCAGAGACCTGACATTGCCCCTCCCCCTTTCGCTGAGCGAGCGTTTTTTTGCGACCGTTGCAAGGAAAAACTCGCCCTTAACTGGAAGAAGCCTCAGGCAGTACCAAGCTCTATAGGGCGGGCAGCCATCTGCCTTGACCGTGTCTTGGGCTCATTATCTCTACAGGAGATCATGCGTTCGGCTCTGTGTGTCTTTCTGCCTTTAATCTCTCATACTTCTAGGTGATCAGTGTCATATTTCTGGCGCAGCACACTGATAGCAGGCCAAGGGCCTCAATTCTCAAATATATTTCAAATCGACAACTGTCTAAAAAAAGAAAAAGAAAAAAAAAGGATTGCAGAGCAATCCACCCTCCAGGCTATGGGATATGCGTCCCACTGGGCTATGGAACGGAATTAGCCAATTGCAGACATGCAAGTTCGCCAGCGCAAGCCGAACACCAAAATGTTAACACCAAATTACGAGAATCTGTCCGTACCTACCTCTCTGTTCTAGTTGTGTATTTTTATGATATTGCAATTATAGTTATGAAAACAAAATCATGTCATTGTAATGTATTAAATCAAACTAAGACATTGTTTTGAGGACGAGGTTGTATGATCTTTTGCTTATATGTTGTTAAAATAATTGACGTGTTTTGTTGAGGAGCGTGTCTTTAACACACTATATACCGGGTGCACTTTTCTGTTCAGATTGTTTGAAGATGTTTGAAGGGTCAAATCAAGCTTAAGGCGTTTTGATAAAACATTGGTGAGAGGCCGTAGCTGCATGTCAGGCTGGGATCACGCTGCAATGTGGAGCTCAATCTGTAACCTTGGTGTTTATGTGATTTAATTCTCGTCCCCCTGTCACACTGCTGGTCCTTGTCACTCACTAGAGACTAAAATGGTCCACCAATGTGCAGCCATTGATTACTCTGCCTGTCAAGCCCTGTGAGAGGGAGATAACCCAATCTCGAGGCCCGCAAACATAAAAAGTATATAAAGTCTATGTCAGATCTACAAGCTCATAGCGCGGCACTGAGTGCCGCGCTATGAGCTTGTAGATATGCATTTTTTTTAAATCGTGAACATTTGTGCAAATCTTTGAATATATTAATTTTTTAAGCAAACATTTGTAACTCAAATCTTTGCTTCTGGGGGGTCCCTGGAACAACATATTTTGAGATGGGGGTCCGCGGCCAAATACATATCATTTTGGAGGCTCTTGACATGAAAGAGTTTGATATCCACTGATTATAGCAACAAGTTTTTTCACAAAACTGTTAGGATTTAGAAGACATTTGTAGAATCCCCCAGAAGCAAAGATTTGAGTTACAAATGTTCGCTTTGTTTTAAAAAATGTTTCTAAAATAGCAGATCTACAAGCTCATAGCGCGGCACTCGGTGCCGCGCTATGAGCTTGTAGATCCGCTATTTTTGAATAGCCCAAAGCAATCTTAAAATGACACCGATGATGCGTTCCCGGTCTTAAAGGGTCAATAGCCCTCAGGTGACGAAGACGCTTTGTCTCGCTTTAACTTCTTCAAATGATGTTCCTATATGCATGTTTGAGAGAGACCACGTCATGAGATGGAGAGAGAGAGAGAGAGAGAAAGAGAGGAAGGGCTTTTGAAATGGAAAGTGATGGCTCATTTCTGAGCCCTCGGAAGAGACGCCATCATTCATATTTACGGAGAAATGGAGGAACCTCAAGATTTAATTGATAAATCAGTCAAATTCAACAGTGTGATTTCCTTACTGTGCAGGAGAACATTAAAATGGCAGACATATAGCTCCCGCTGAAAGACATCCATCATGTTTATGTGAAAATGAATTTTCAGAGATTTAAGACTTCAGCAGCCAGACAGCTGGATTTCTCTCTGTTAGTGGGGAAAATACCCTTGAGATTGTTCTTCTATATCCACTTTGCTCATCTGCCAGTATAGACTTTCAGCAAAAATGACTGTGTCTCACTGTCAAGAGCACTGGTTATACCCTGTAATTATGGATTAGACATGTCCTGGTAAGCAGTTATTTGGTTGGCATGTCCATTTCTTATTTAAACACGACATCGGTTTATGTTTTTTCCAAGTTCACTGAATGTATTTCATTTTAATCTCTTTTAATACCCTCTTACAGCGCCTTTAGTCACTTGTTTGTTTTTGTTCAGCATCTCCTTACTTTTTATGCCTCTGCCACCAACAGCCGTGGCCGGAGACATTCTGTTTACTGTCTGTCTGTCTGTCTGTCTGTCTGTCTGTCTGTCTGTCTGTCTGTCTGTCTGTCTGTCTGTCTGTCTGTCTGTCTGTCTGTCTGTCTGTCTGTCTGTCTGTCTGTCTGGTCTGTGTGTGTGTCCATCCGTCCGTCCGTTGCACAAATGTTCCGTTGGACTCTAGGATGAACTGATTAGAAGTAGGGGGTCAAAAGGTCATGGTTATAGTGACCGCATGTCCGTCCCAACCTCGTCTCAGGAATGGGGCAATTTCATGCCTTTTTCCATAAAAGTCCACTTGGACTCAAGGATCAACTGATTAGACGTAGGTGGTCAAAGCTCAAGGTCACCGTGACCTCACAAAACACGTTCGTTAAATTCCTTCACCGTCTTCATTCACTACATGTACTACAGTATATGAGTCTGTATAGATGGATATAAACGGGAACTGGTTGGAGGAGGTGTTATGCCTCCTCCCACCAGTTCCCGTTTATATCCACCTATCCATATACTGTAGTATATGTATTATGTAGTGAAACACGATGCAGTATTTCTAGTTAATCTTGCTATGTTTTTTATAATTCTATTGTGATTTATGTGTTTTACATTTTAGTCTTGCTTTTTTGAGATGCGACGAGCTTGTAGATCTGCAATTTTGGGCTGAGAGATTTGGTGTAGAGGGAAATGAGGAGGGGACCAAGTATAGACCTTGATGGGACTCCAGTCAATGAAATACAGTATGTAGTGTTTAAGTGGTTATGTGTGAGTGTACAATTTACAATTTAGGCATTTAGCAGATGCTCTTATCCAGAGTGACTTACATTGAGCAAGGTAAACACATAGGACTTTATAGAATGCAGAGAGACAGCGTAGTGTAGTGCCTCAGTAAACTAGGATCACAGGTAAATTAAGAACCTAGCATCAGTCCAGGGGTCTGCAACCTTTTTGACAAAGTGCCATGTTTTTATTTTCTTGACAGTCAGTGTGCCATATCCACATCCTCCTATCATTTGACAAACCTCTGTAGTCGACCGTGGTGAGAGCAAAAAACGTGAGAGCAAATATGTGTGCCCGGTTCTCCTCAGTGGCTGGAGCTATTGATCTGCATTTGCACACAGCCATTGACCATTACCATGTGAACGCAACTGCAAAGCCCGTTTTTCAATTTCGCCAAATCTCAGCTGTTTATTAGCGTTTTAAAAAACAACGGGAGATCAAACTGCGCATGCGTCGAATCCACACACCCACTCTGTTACAGTGTTGTTGCCGCCTGCCTCGCCTGCCTCACGCGCACACACACACACAGACAACGCACTTAAACTTAAAGGACGTTCATTTACGCGCGTGTACACAGAAAACACTCTTACGGACAGGACGCGACAGGACGCGCAATAACCCCACGCTTGCAACTACTTTCGCTTGCGCACTTCACCGGGTATGGTCTAGTTAAGTTTAATTATGACAACACATTAAAGATGGGGTGCCATGATATTTTTCAATCCTAAAACCTGATCATAAGGTATTATTATTTTGTAAGGATTTTTTTCAAAAAAAAATAAGTGTACAGTAAGTGTTAAAATGTTATTTTTATGTGGACACGCCTCCAGTTCATTAAGTATACCTGGTTCTCACCTTAGCACCTCCTCCACCACCTTAGCACCACCCACCTGTCCTAGTCCCTCCTCCTCCTCATGCCCACACCTGTTGTGTTATGATAATGAGGGGGAGGGTATGGCTTTGTGATGTCACTAAAGCGCTGTTTCTCTATTGGCACGTTTGACCCTCAAGGTTTCAGCCTCCAGGAAGAAACTCCAAATAGTCAGAGAAGACATAAAACACCATAAGAACACCACCGGGGGGCTTAATGAAGTTCTATCAACCTCATAGACACATGAAAAACAGAAAAAGTGCAAAAACATGGCACCAGCTCTTTAAAAAAATCCAACAGATTTTGGCTGTCCGTATACTGAACATACAAACATTTTCTTTACACTCAGAGGAATAAGCCCCAGCTATCTCCCCTAATAGCGAACCCCATCTTATTCATCAGTCAGAGTTTGCATACTTGGACACATCGCCTTATCGGTGATTACCCTCCCCCCTGCCAATGATGGCACCCGTGCCTAAAGTTGCCAACCCACGGTCTAAACGATATACTATCAAAATAATAAACTGTAGATAAGGTTATAGAGAGAGTATAGGGCAGTGTACAGGTAGGGGAGATCGGGAGGTAATTTCCAGACAGCTCACTCAAGATCTCTTGGACTTGAACCTGAAGTGTGACTTGATTGAGCAAGATGTAGTCTCGGCTCCACAAGAGTTGATTTAATTTTGTGGAGCGCTATCGATCAAACTGGGATGGGTTAACTCATTCACTGCCAGAGTAAATAAATAAATAAATCATCCGCTGCCAGCGATTTCTCGTTTATCTTACCTCTTCAACTAGTCACAGAATATTTACCTCCAGTATGATCGATCCCCCGATCGTTGCTAACCACGGAGGGTTTCTCTGAGCTTCTGCGGCAAAAAAAAAGAAAATGTCATCGCGACCCGTTCGCTTGTTATAGGCCGTTGAATATAGCATGTCTCGTCAAAAATGTAAAAGCCAAGTAGTGCCATGGCAGGATAGTTAAAACATAGACCTTCCAGTTACCAACAGGCCCACATCAAGGTTTACAGAGTGGTCCATAAACTATGGCCATGAGTGCATATCTTAGAGAAGAGAAAAAGGTTGAAGGTGAATGTGATTCACATTCACTTTGTATTCAATTCAATTCAGTCCAATTTATTATAGTGGCGAATCACAACAGGTTATCTCAGGACACTTTACCTATAGAGCAGAGACCTGACATTGCCCCTCCCCCTCTACCCTGAACGAGTGTTTTTGCGACCGTTGCAAGGAAAAACTCTTAACTGGAAGAAGCCTCAGGCAGTACCAAGCTCTAGGGCGGGCAGCCATCTGCCTTGACCGTGTCTTGGGCTCATTATCTCTACAGGAGATCATGTGTTCGGCTCTGTGTGTCTTTTTGCTTTTAATCTCTCATACTTCTAGGTGATCAGTGTCATATTTCTGGCGCAGCACACTGATAGCAGGCCATGGGCCTCAATTCTCAAATACCTTTCAAATCAACAACTGTCTTTAAAAAAAAAGAAAAAAAGGATTGCAGGGCAATCCACCCTCCAGGCTATGGGATATGCGTCCCACTGGGCTATGGAACGGAATTAGCCAATTGCAGACATGCAAGTTCGCCAGCGCAAGCCTCGTCAAAATTGTAAAACCAGGGAGGTGAAGCACTAATATAAGGAAGTGAATGGAGGAGGAAATCTTGTGATCACGTGATCTCCTGGATCTGTGTGTCTGAGGATGAAATAGTCACTCATGTGTTACCGAAGAGCGCCATCTGTTGGAAAAACACTGAAAAAAACACGTCAAACCCATCAACGGCAGAGAATGGGTTAAGCGCAAACCATGCACGTTCACACTGAACTTTTTAAAACCATCTTCAATTGAACACTCGTTTTAAATTCGGAGGTAGCCAACCGGTGTGCCTGATTTTTCACACCCACTGAATGAGAAACTGTCAAGAAGGCAGACAATGACTTCTTCCGCAGATAAAACATGGGACTAAATGACATTCTTAAGAAAGAATCCATACTCTGATGAATGGCAAATAATGGTGAATAATGTGAGCTCGCAACACTGGGTTCTTCAAGAAAGAACCAGCCTTATTCAGATGACACAAAAACTGAGTGACTCGGTAGATAGTCCTTCATTATTGTTCTGTTCTGTTCTTTTCAGAACCGTTCACTGACCATGATGGAAGAGAGAGACCGCGTTCAGCATTGTGTTGCTACAAGGTGATACAGTAAGTGTCATTTATGACTTTAGATTTTTTGGTGTTACACCTTCAAAGGGCTGGATGGTGCTAAATCCCATCAGAAGCTGAATTGCTCCAGACATTTTCATGATTAAGAGGTTCAGACCCCTGCTTAGGTACCTAAGGTACCTAAGCAGGGGGCGGCAGTGGCTCAGGGGTAGAGTGGCCGGTAGAGCGGCCGGATGGAAGCTGTGAGGTTTCCAGTTCGATCCCGGGCTCCCCCAGAGTTAGTGTCGAAGTGTCCTTGAGCAAGACGCTGAAACCCTAGTTGCTCCCGATGAGCAGGTTGGTGCCTTGCATGGTTTCCTCCGCCATCGGTGTGTGAATCTGTGTGTGAATGGGTGAATGTAATGCACAATCTATGTCAAGCGCTTTGGATGAAAGCGCTATATAAATGCACCATTTTACCACAAACTGATGTAATACCTGAGTATTTAACACCTTTTACTGTACAGGAAAGGGCTTTATTTTTCACCAATTCCTGTTTAATAAAGCAAGTAAGTTGCAAGCCATGTAGCAGGAGCCTAGTATCTCTGTTTCTGTAGCTTGAGAAGGCTTGATGTACAACTTACAAGTACATCCCCCAGCCATGATGTAACAGTACAGCCCTGGACATAATGCAGGGACTTACACCGAAATCCAGCCCTTGATGCTGAGTGCCAAGCAGGGAGGCATTGGGTCCGTTTTTTATTGTTTGACCCTGGCCGGGAATTAAACCTCGACCTCCCAATCTCAGGGCGGACACTCTAACCACAAGGCCACTGAGCTGGTGTTAAATGAAGTATCGTAGAGATACACCGTTTCATTGTGAACAGAGCAGAAAAATGCATTGTGGCATATTGAATAACTTGGGTAAGGGTTTGGCCAGAATGCTGTGACTTTCCTAAATGTCACAATATAAGCGTGAATAGCAAATACAGTCTAAGGCAGGGGTCTTCAACGTTTTTCAGGCCAAGGACCCCCTAGCTGAGAGAGAGCTGAAGCAGGGACCCCCTCTATGTTGTATAAAATTGTGTTTCAGATTAAACTTTTTTTACTTTACTTTACTCTTTTCCCTCTACACCTATACCTCTTTGCCAAAAATAGCTGATCTACAAGCTCACAACGCCTCGCAGCGCGAGGGGTTGTGAGCTTGTAGATCTGCTATTTTTGGCTAAAGTTCTCCTCAGAAAAGGGATGCTAGGGTTCAAGTAGTTAATGTAAAAACAAAATCATATCACACAAAGATTTGGCGGCCCCCTGTAGTAACTCTGAGGACCCCCTAGGGGTCCCGGACCCCCTTTTGAAGACCCCTGGTCTAAGGCATAATATTTCGTCACAGAATCGTGTTGCTGGTCGACAAGATGTGTTAATTTCGGCAAGCAATGATGTCATGCGAAAATCTTTGCTAAACAGAGGCTTGTTTTCAAATGTTCCATTACTTTTACAGCTGCCATCTGGTTATTTGATAAGCATCTACAGTATGTAGGCTCAAATTATTGAGTTTATTATGGAATGGAAGTTTGTATTGAATTGATTTTCTGACTTTTAGAAAAAGACTACGGTATTATAGAATAGCTTTTTCAGTTTTCTTTGGCCCACCGTCCTTGGTGATATGGTGCCTGCAGAAAGAATACGTCTGGTCCAGATTACCCAGTATCATTGTTACCAATCAACTATTTATTTACTGATCACCTGCATAAAGAATGCGTCATACGTCCTCAGTATCATTGTCACCATCAACTATTTATTTTTTAGTTTACAATTGTTGGTAGACAGTTGACATGTAACTTAAATGCTTGCCTTGTCTGTGATGATATTTGTGATAGCTGCTATCTTCTGTGCCGTATCACAAATTCCCTCTCAGTGGGTAGTAAGTAAGTGGACTTAGTTTTCTAAGGGCGGGTTCACACCGGGACTGTTTCGTTCGTTTAAAAGGGAACACGGTCCGCTTACTCCTTTGGTCGTGTTCGTTTGGAGTGGTGTGAACGCGCATTCGAACCCTGGTGCGGATCAAACAAGCAAACCACGGTCCGCATGAAAAGTGAGAACTTGGTCCGCTTCCAAACGAACCACGGTCCGGTTCGCTACGGGTGTGAACACAATCGGACTTTATAGAGGACCAAATATAGGAATTTAACCAAAATACAGTGCATTCTGCACTGTGTGTTCATTGAAGAACAATTTGTAAAATATAATAAACCACTACTCGCGTAGATATATCAATGATTAATATTGTAACTCATACAAGACACTACACTCATCAATCTTTACGTTTTATTTTTTTCTAAGCAAGTGTTTTTGGCCCAATAAATTCTAAATGTTGCAGATTTTATTTACATTAAAGGGGTATTTCACTTTAAAACTCATTTTAACGTCTACATGGCTTTTGTGTGTCCAATCTGTATGGTAGAGTATGTTAATACAACACAACGTATACAGTTGGGGTGGTTGTATTTTGTCTCCCTGCTCTTCTATTGAGACATTTAGATCGTGTCAAAGGTCATGTCTCACCTAGACACAGGATCTGACACGAATTTTGACCTGATGGTCAAGATTCAATTTATCCCCTGAGAAAGCAAGCAGCCAGGTTCTATTAGCTCAATGGTAAAAAATGTCAGTACTTGCACCGGAAACCAGGTTCAAATCCGGGGTAGAAGAGGAAAGTTACATAGCTTTAAAAATTAAATAAATAAAACCATTTCAGTTAAATACAAAAATATAAAAGACAGGGGGGTTGTAATTATGGATTAGACATCTCCTGGTAAGCAGTTATTTGGTATGTCCATTTCTTATGTAAAATCAACATCGGTTTATGTTTTTTCAAGTTCACTGAATGTATTTAATTGTAATCTCTTTTAATACCCTCTTACATCGCTTTAATATACTTGTTTGTTTCTGTTCAGCATCTTATTACTTAATATCTAATTATTGAATCGATCAACTTAAAAACTGTCTGGGATGCACACATTAGCACACATTAGCACACATTAGCTCAATGACCACAGAAGTTTTTTAAAGTTAAATATCCCTTTAATTTCTTCACATTCGCTAGTTCCCAGTTCCCACCCATACATCCTGTAGGCACTAAATGTTATCAATGGCTCAAAATCATGGCAGAAAAGATTCAGAACAACCGTAACCTGTTTTATTCATTTATTTGTGTATACAGTATGTATAAACCATATATTTATTTGTTTATTTATTTATGCCACTTCATCGACTTTGACGATTTATATTTTCTCAAGTCTTATAACGTGTGCACACTGCGCTGTGCAACAACGTTTTTTTTTTCTCCCCGGTTACTAAAATTGAAATGAGCATGTGCAGATGGTTCTCCTGCTTTCACAAGATAGAAACATGGAAACATTTTTCAACATTTGCAGTTTAGAAGTAAAGTCAGGGTGCAGATGGTAATTTGAGACCTCACTGGTAATACGGTATCTGTGGAGAGTGGAGACAGTCCTATCCACCCAGTGCATCTGTTATGTTATGCCACTGGAACAGCTTTCATCCTGCAATGAGCTCGAGGGAAACGGTCTGATGTCTGAGAAGATCATAGCCTTTTCAAAGATATTTCTAAAATTATGATACACTATCAATTATGTATTGCCAGCTTTACTCGGATGAAAGTTAAAGGAGAATTTTGGACTAAAGTTTTCTTACCTTTTCTATGACGTTATGATATCTTAGGATGAATGGTACAGTAGAAATTTTTCATAACTCCACCCCTAAGCCGCCACAGCTTAAAAGGTGCGCGGATAGGCCTTAGGTTAGATCACATATTTGAATAGCTTTAAAAAAAAAAAAAAATGTGAGATCTGACGTTCATAGTGACAGAACACTATGCAACCAAAAAAAAAAAAAAAAAAAAAACAGAAGTCTCGCTAGACGAGATTGAAATCTTGAGATTTCAATCTCGTCTAGCGAGACTTCTGTTTTTTTTTTTTTTTGGTTGCATAGTGTTCTGTCACTATGAACGTCAGATCTCACAAAAAAAAAAAAAAAAAAAAGCTATTAAAATATGTGATCTAACCTAAGGCCTATCCGCGCACCTTTTAAGCTGTGGCGGCTTAGGGGTGGAGTTATGAAAATTTTCTACTGTACCATTCATCCTAAGATATCATAACGTCATAGAAAAGGTAAGAAAGCTTTAGTCCAAAATTCTCCTTTAAGGCACTCACATTTTGATTCACAGAGAAGCGAGAGATAACGGTCTCAAAGAGTCTTTCAAAGTTTCGATATCTTTATTAGGAGTTCCTCCACATTATCATACGTGGACGTACTCAAGAAAGATGCGTGAGCACAAAGTGCAAATGCTTGAAAATGTTCGAACATTTTTTTAAAGATTCACGTAGATAGCAATCTGGGAACCCATCGTCAAATAAAAAGGAAAAACGGCACCCCCAGCGTTTTTCACTTTTGCATTTGACTCTGGGGGGAGTGATTACATAGACTGATGATGACTGGAAACCGGCGTTTTGGTCTACCCTCAGCCCTCCACTTCCGGTGGTGCGCCTATGTTTTCATTCCCACTAACAATATTTCTCCACGGAACACTAACACCATTCCTCCCAAAGAACATGGATCGTTTTGGTTATAAGCCCACTTGTTTCTATGATGAAAGAACAAGTTAAAATGTTACTAACTTCCGTGGTTTTTTGTTTCCGTTTGGTTTTGTTTCCAGTGGGAAGCGAACGCACAGATGTAAATCCCACCCACTACATTTGATTGGGTAAAGCACGGCCTGCTTCCTGATCTGAAGGCACGCCCACTTGTAGGCCAACGCTCACACGTTCTGAACGGGGCTCCCGACAGATTCAGTAGCGCAGCTCTGAAGCTGTTCTTGAGAGATTACGTAGATAGTGACATGCCCAAAATAGTTACGGCAAGTTGAAAGTGGTTATTAGCCTACAGTATATGCCCTATGAACCACAGGACTTCCTAGGTATAAGTACTGTAGATTCATTAGCATAGAAACAGAACATCCCTGACTGACTTTATGGCAGAGCGTGCATAATGTAGCTGTGAACGTTGGTGTGAATTAAGAATGCAGACAACGACATACTACATTTTACTGTGAAAAGTCCCTTTGATTGGCTTTGCATGGATTTGAAACGATGTACTTTTTCAAATGGATTTTGTAGCCCCGGTGTGTGAACTGCCTTCCCTGCATACAGAATTACTGTGTCATTGGAGTGCTTATGTTAACACAATCTGGAAGCAAGGTCATTAAAGTTAATTAAAGATTAAGACAACATTTGTGAGTCTGTAGAAAAATCCAGACTCTTCGCTGCAAGTCCAGTTTCAACAGGAATAAATTACAATTCATCATGAGTTATTTTCAGTTTCTGACAATGCACTTTTGTCAGCTAAATGAAGATTGTGGCGAAATAATGAGCTACAATAAAACAAAAAATAAGTCTTATATGTATGAGTTTCAAATCACTTACCTGCAAGTCTAATTAATCAATTGAAACAAATGAAAATGAAAGTACAGTAAATAGGAGTATTTGATTCCTGTGAAGCTAATTATTTCTTAGAGGTTTTCTCTCCAGTATAGGAAACAGTTCTTTTGAGGTCTCCCACAGGATCTTCTAATAAACTATCAAAGTTTTCCATATCATAATAATATCACAAACTTCCTCCGAAAAACTAACATCAGGTCCATGTGGAGAATACTGTAGCTCATTATTCAGCTGCCATTGTTTCTTTCCCTGGCATAACAAAAGCACCATTGAGACTGGGGAAATTATCATCTGAAATCGTGAGAGTTCACAAAATTGTTCCCATTGTATTGAAGAAAATACGTTACAACCATTCTTTTCAAACAAAGCAACAAGAGCCTTTTTTACGAGATAAACAAAGAAATCTATGTTTAATTACAGACTAGGGAGATGCTGAGTGTGGTGGCAATGGTTCTGATTTATACACTAGTAAGCTTGCCTACGATAACCTAGGGCTTTTAGACGATGTGTCTGGAGTTCAAGCATGATAGGGGATTTAAAGGGATAGTTCACCCCCAAAATGACTTTTTGTCTCCGCCAGGCCAAAAGGCTTGGCGAGAGAGTATGTTTTACCCTCCGTCCGTCCGTGTGTGTGTGTGTGTGTCCGTCCGTCCTGTCCGTGTGTTAGCAGCTAATCTCTGGCACCGTTGGCCCGTTCGCTGCGAAACTGTGCACACACTCCCTGGATGCCAATTCAGAATTTTTTCACATGGGCCTGTTATAGCGCCACCTGGAGGCCGATTTGTGCAAAACCCATTTTTTTTACATTACTCCTACAGATTTTATCCAAACGTCATGCAAATCGGTACACAGTATCTCTATAGTCATGTGATCAACACGGATCTGTCCGATTTCCCATATTCCATCCTCATTGGCTAAGGTTTGCTTCCAAAATTTGCAGGATTAAGAAAATGCCTCAAATCATGAACGCAGCTTACGATTTCCGTGAAATTTCACAAACACATTCCCACTAGGCCAAGGAATAAATGCCACCCTTTTCACATTTGCCTGTTATAGCGCCACCAGCAGGTCTAATTTAGCAAAACCCATTTTTGGAACAAAATGCCTCAAATCATGAATGCAGTGTTCGATTGCCGTGAACGACCTAAGAATAAATGGCATCCTTTTCACATTGGCCTATTATAGCGCCACCAGGAGGCCACAATAACGTGCCTGACCTGGCGGAGACCTGTGCTCCGAGGAGCACTTTTTCTAGTTTTCTATCGATTACTCAGACTTGAATAGGCTCTATGCACAGCAGCCATCCCTGTGAATTGTACTTCCATGTACTTTTACCATGTCTTTCTAAATAAAGTATTCAATCAATCAATCAACCATATTGGAAAGAAATTGGGCCCCTTCCTTACTTCCTTAACAGGTGTTACCAATGATACTAATGAAGGCTCTGCTCCATTTAGTGGAGCACAGTGGTTCTCAAACTTTTTGATTTCAAGGACCCCCATAACTCTGAGATTGTACAAATGGAACCAAATGGACCCTTACGGGTCCATTTGGTTCCATGTGTACACTCTCAGAGTTACACACCCGGAAGGGGGCCATTTGGAACACCCCCAAGGAACCCTGAGGGTCCCTGGACCACACTTTGAGACCCACTGGTGTAGCAGAGTGTTTACAGTGAGCCAACATGCACAACATCAGCACCCTGACTCTGTTTGACCAGAATGGAACAGAGCCTATCATTAGTATCATTGGTAACACCTGTGAAGGAAGTACGGATGGGGCCCAATTTCTTTACAATATGGCTGCTGTGCATAGAGCCTATTGGGAAAAAAAAGTTATTTTGTGGGTGAACTATCCCTTTAAGTCAAAACGAGGCTGAACTGCAGACTGATGGTGGATAACAGGTGATAAGCTCCCATCAGCCATAACCTTCATTATTGTTTTGGTCGTAGATTAAATTTTAATTAGGTGTTGTTGTTTGCATCTCCCACCAGTGGGATTAACCATATGGAATACTGTAGGTTCTGGCATATTGATCAAGATTGCACGAACGACGAGAGTTATTCAGGAATATACTGTAGTTGAATTAAAAATGTAAACTCAGAAAAGGCTGCAAAAAAAATCTGTTCGACTGCAATAACAATATAAGAATTTCTAATACACACCACGTTGCAAAAATGCATTTTTAATGAAGCCTGACTCATTTTAGAGCAGCAGCTAGTCTTCTTCAGTATCATTAAGGCTGGTGTCTCTCATTAGAGATCATGGACTAACAGTACTCTTTCCTTTTTTCCCCCTCTTTCTTTCACAGTTTCTTCACATTCCTCCATCTTATATTCCTCTCTCTTGGTCATTATTCGTCTCTGTTCAAGCCCCTGTACCAGGTAGAAATGGCTTCATATTCTCGACCTTCGAGAATCGATCGTGTGACTCAGAGCGTCGTTCAGCCACGACTCTCATACAGCTTATAGGGTCCTGATTACGTTAACGCTGTGAAACACTGAGGTTTATCTGCTCTGAGTTATTCATGGGGTTATAGTGTGGGCTGCAGCCAGCTATTGTGCTGAGAGCAGGGGGTCATTTCTTTTGCGTCTGTATTCCTGAAATGTTACTATTTAGTCCCAGGCAACCCATGCAATTTCAGCTATGACCTTTAAAGCCACATTGTACCTATCCCATTTTCAGGTCATTTCAGATAGATTTCATGCACTTTGAGGGCAAAACGCATTACAAAATAAATAATGGTGTGAATTACTTGATCCCCACAGCATTTTCTTTTCCATTTTTTGGGGGAAAAAAGGGAATGCTTAACAATTCATCAAGTACAAACGGCTGAACTTGAAGTCTTCTGTGATATGCACTTCATTTAGCTATTAATTGGATTAACATCAGGGCTGCAAATAATATGCTGTTTATGCATTTATATTGCATTGAATTATTATTCAATTAGTATTCAATTGAAAGGTCCATATATGGTAGTATATAGTAGCCTATGACTTTAATTTTTTTCATGGAATGTCAATTTCATGTCAGACTAGAGCTACAGTATCGGCATCCCCTTTCTTTAATTGGTTAATGGCGTACACAGAGCCTGCTGAGTGAGTATAGAGAAAGGAAATCAATAGGGTAAGTTACTTTTATGGGGAGTTGTCATTGATTTACCCAACAAAGGGGTATGTTCTTGAAAATAGAATGAGTACAAAAAATAAAAATACCAAAAGTAGACTAAATTTGTAAGACACAGCTTTACAAAATCATCCTTAAACTATTTTCGGAAGGACCAGAGCCATTTTTTAGAGAGTTACGCCAACCCGGGGGCAGAAAACGGCGCCGGTCACTAGGTTCATGTAATCTCAAAATAGTGACAAACGCTCATAGACTCCAGTGCATTCCGTAAACTTCCGGTTCAGGGCTTTGTCACTATTCGCCATAGAAGGCTCTGTAGAAGAACTGGCCTGATGAAGTGAACGGAGGTGGCGTAACTCTCTAATAAAGGGCTCTGGTGCATACAGTTTGTAATGTGCACCACACCCACCCCCCCCCCCCCCTTCAATTCTTTCTCAATTCTGTTGTAATAAAAAAAAGACAATTTATTATTTCATCGTGTCAGAATAGCCACTGGCTTTTCATGTTATGAACCAAGATCCACCACTTTATGTCTAAAAGGATTTGGGGCTATTAGTAGTTGTTAAAGATAGGGTTTCCAAAAGGCATTTCAATATCAGTACTGCTTACATTAGTAATGGTTCCTCACCCAGAAACTATTAGATTCCTAAATTACACTAGAGACACAGTACGACTGTCTCACTACAGCAATTCATTTCAATTTGTTTATTCAGATTTCACTGACTGTGCCTCGAGTTTCTTCCAGAAACAGCTCCTCTTCATGTTTTTTATTCTTGTTGTTCATTATTACCAGTGTTGTATTGGTGATTTTGCAAGTGTTGGGACGCTATTTTAAAGACGTCACACGCACGTCCCTGAACACCTACACTACAGATCACATAATGGACAATTGATATGCATCTAGGCTCATTCCTACTTTAATTAACCTGGTGTGACACCCGGCAGTTGGCAGCGTTTGTAAACTTTGTTGAGGTGTGAATTAAGAGTTGTTTTAAATCGATGCGTGCACGTGCTCCTGCTCAAAAAAGGGTCTGTTACCGCGTCCCAAGACCAATGCATCCCTGATTATTACTGTCATTGTCACATTATTTACCATATATTTTATCGACTTTTTGCAGCAACAGTGCATTACCTTTTCTTAATGCTACAACTTACCAGTTAGAAAACAAAAAACGGTACACAAAGACTGTCGCATGCAGCGCTGAATAATGTTGGTATCTTCATAATCTTGGAATGCCCTTGCCTCTTCATTTGGTAATTTCCTGCCCTGCTCACCTGGCATGGCACAAGGGTGCTTGAGTTGGCACAACAAAATTGAGTCGCATATAAATGAGCTTGTGCAAGATGGATGTGTTAATGTACTGACAACCAGGGACAATCCAATAACATTGAAGCATTGCAGTCTGCTGCTGTATACACCTACAGTACCTATTGTACACCTTTTGGCTGCTCATGAAAGTGTGCCAGGCCACTGCATTTCCAGGAAATTTGAAAGTGATACAAATGTTATATTGTGTGCTCAGTGGTGGAAAGTAACTAAGTACATTTACTTAAGTACTGTACTTGAGTACAATTTTGAGGTATTTGTACTTTACTTGAGTATTTCCAATTTCCAATACTTTTACTTCTACTCCACTACATCTCGGAGGCAAATATTGTACTTTTACTCCACTACAATTATTTGAAAACTTTAGTTACTAGTTACTTTTCAGATATAAATTATTACATTATAAAACATACATTAACCACTTTTGTCCTATTTTATACCTAGGCTATTTGAAATTAGCCGATCTACAAGCTACAACGCGTCGCATCGCGACGCGTTGTGAGCTTGTAGATCTGCTATTTTCAAATATTTAGTACTTTACTTTAAGTACATTTTGATGCCAATACTTTTGTACTTTTACTCAAGTACATTTTGAATTCTGGACTTTTACTTGTAACAGAGTATCTTTATGGTGCAGTATTGGTACTGCACCATAGACCGCAGTCTAGCGGTTCGAATCCACAGCGGTGCATCCGGCATCTTGGCCAAGCATTTTATACGAACACAATTGGCCATGTTCTGATGGAGGGAAGCCAGGCGGGGAGGGTGATCTGTGTCACTGCACATTCTCCTACGGGCTGGGTTGGTGCCTGTCAGCGGGGAATATTGAACATTAGGGTGGAGGTGCTACGTCCGCCTGGTCGGGGCTCGTCACTGGCAGGTGAGCCAGCCAGTGTAGGGCAGGGGTTCCCAAAGTTGGGGTCGCGGGACACTGACGGTGGGGTCGCGAAATTATTATTATTATTATATTTTTTTATTTTTTTTACAGAATGTATGAAATATACTCTACAAATACAAATAGTACATTTTACCATTTTAATGCATTACAAATGTATTAAAGGTTGCGAGTCAATGGCTGCATTATTTTGGGGTCGCTGGCTGAAACGTTTGGGAACCCATGCAGTAGGGTACAACAGCAAGGGCAACACAGAAATGTGTGGGTAGGAATTAATTGGCGTAACGATAATTATTTTGGGGGGAAAGGGTTCAAAACTATTGGCTAGTCGAAAAATTGTATCGTAGTCGATAATCGAAAGCTTATTACGAGAGTCTTAAACATTCGGATTTGTCATGAATTTTTCAGTTTAATCAGGGTGCTTCCTTTAAAAGGTGACTTAACACGAAATGACATGAATCAAAAGTCATATAAAACATTGTTAGGCCCTGTAGCAACGGGGCTCTAAGGATGTCGAGGCCGGCCACATAAAGCCATGCCGTTCTTATGTGGAGCTCGAGATCCAAATGATTAGATTTTTTTTTTTTTGCCACATCATCCAAGGGCTCTCTTGTGTGTAAAGCAGCATCTACCCAGTGGTTCTCAAACTTTTTCATGTCAAGGACCCCCAAAATGACATGTATTTGGTCGCGGACCCCATCTCAAACTATTTTGTTCCAGGGACCCCCCAGAAGAAAATATTTGATTTACAAATGTTTCGCTTTTAAAAATATATATTTTAAAAGATTTGCACAAATTTTCACGATTTTTCAAAAATAGCAGATCTACATGGCGCGGCACCGAGTGCCGCGCCATGAGCTTGTATTGTCTGCTATTTTTGAGTAGCCACAAGTATAAAATATGATTGTGACGCTTTATTAACTAATTTTGCTGGGGGACCCCCTGGTACCCCCCCCAAGGACCCCTGGGGGTCCCCGGACCCCACTTTGTGAACCAATGATCTACACACTATGCTACAGTGTGTCTGTGTTATATTAAGGAGGGCATCTTGAAGCGTGTGGCTTTGTACAAAGTGTGGAGAGAAGCCAGCAGGCCTGATGTCCTGATAGCCTAGTTTCTATGAGGCATAAACTGTTCTCTTTGGCACTCTACTTACTATGTTACTATTTACCCTGTTGTCTGTTGACTAGGGTTCATGCTCTCTCTGCTTTACTCTGATTTCACACTTGTAAGTCGCTCTGGATAAGAGTGTCTGCTAAATGCCTCTTAACCCATTTAGACCGGGAAAGAATCAGTGTCATTTTTAGATTTCTTTGGGCTATTAAAAAAAAAATTGCAGATGCCGCGCTATGAACTTGTAGATCTGCTATTTTTTGAAAAATAGTGAAAATGTGTGCAAATCTTTGAATATATATATATTTTTTTAAAGCAATTTTTTTTACTCTGGGGGTCCCTGGAACAAAATATTTTGAGATGGGGGTCCACGGCCAAATACATAAAAGATTTAGAAGACATTTGCAGAATCCCCAAAACCAAAGATTTGAGTTACAAACGTTCGCTTTAAAAAAATATTCAAAGATGTGCACACATTTTCACGATTCTTTTGTATATCTGCTATTTTTGAATAGCCAAAGAAATCTAAAAATGACACACAGAATGCCGTTCCCGGTCTTAATGGGCTAAATTGTGCATTTTAAATTGTAGTGTCTCCTAGAGGCTCCTTTACACCCAACAGACCGACACAGATTGCCATCCTCAGAGAGGCCTGCGCTCTTCTCTAGCAGGGCTATAAATGGCACATAACACTGGCCTTAAATGAAATGGGTACAGTGGCAGCAAATAAATGCAAACCAGAGATAAACCAGAGGAAAAAAGTAACAGCAGCTCTTATTTGAACCTCCATCAAAGCCCCTTGCTGCTCCCGCACCCTGGAATGAAAAGAATTGCCATGTGTATTTGCCAGTCAAAATTCTTGATTGATTATTAATTGCAGCTGGCGTATATTCAACATGGCTTCTAGAGAGAATGTCTGATGGCCTGAGTGGACTGAATCACATTATGTAGCTACAGTACACATACATTCTTTATTAACATGGTCTTGGTCTTGTGCATATTAATTCATTAAGACCGGGAACGCATCTGTGTCATTTTCAAGATTTCTTTGGGCTATTCAAAAATAGCAGATCTACAAGCTCATAGCTTGTAGATCTGCTATTTTTGAAAAAATATGAGATGCCCCCCCATCTCATATTTTGAGATGGGGGGGCGGGGTCCGCATCTGCATCACAAGGTCCCCCAAAATTATATGTTTTTGGCCGCCGACCCCAAAGAGAAAAATGTTGGTTAAAAAATATGTATGTATTGTATTGTATATGTATTCAAAGATTTGCACTGTTCAAGATTTTTCAAAAAATATCAGATCTACAAGCTCAGATCTACAAGCTCTACTGTATAGCTGCTGTAATAGCCAAAGTATAAGATTATGGGTGAAGTGGTTAAAATAAAAAATAGACAGATCTATGCTTTCCCGGTCTCGATGGGTTAAGGCTTATGGCCACTACATCACTTAGAGACAACTTAAATAGAGATTCACATCGTATATATACAGGAGGAGAATTGCAGGAGCAGACCAGCTAATTCAAACACTCGTTCAACACACACTGCCCTGTGGCAAATTTACATCCTCAGGGATAGGCGAGGGGGGGGGGAATGGCCCTCTCTGCTCTCAGTGGAAACCACAGAATATGCAAAAAGCACAATACATGGGGCGGGGGGGAGACAGATTGGGGAATAGAAACAAAGTGAAATTGACGTTGACCGATTGGAAACGGCTGTAACTCAGCTGGTCCATCCAAATGGACCTCATAATGCCGTACATCCCGCTAGGACACAAATCACCTGGCAACGCGTTGATTGATAGCAGCAGGTCGCGTCCCCCTGCGCGCCATCGGTCTGGGGGCGGATTTATCCATCATTGGAATCTGGATTTGATAAGCTGGTTTAGATGAGAAAATGCCATTAGAGATGCTAGGAATACGGATGGGTGGGCTGCCCTCTGTGGGGAGGAGGCACACAAACAAGAGAAAATGAGAAATCCACAACGAGACAAGGGTTTATTAAGAATGGCTGATCTTGATGAATATATGGGGGGGAGGGAGGGGGGTGTCCACAACGCCCAGCATAATGGCAATGACATGCTGATGGCTTATATGAACCTACGTCTGTCCACAAAGAAAGTCAGTATTTTGAATTTGGCCATATTCGTACAGTATATACTTTAATGATTCAATCGTATTTGCTGGCGTTATTACGTAAGAAGAGTGCCGGGTAGGAAATGTGCTGATGTTTGTCTGCCTTCTCCGAAGCTGTTTGCTGTAGAGGCCGGGTGACAACTTAAATGTCTGATATAAAACCTGACACACCTAATCTATCACACACATTCCTGCTTGTCTGCTCGAAACTCCTCTCTTTAAAAGGGCGGTTTATCTCGCAACCGTATCTGGTTGTAGCACACCTCATTGCTGGCTGTGGGCCGTGCATTATGTCTCTAGATTTGGATTGGAATATTGTAAACATGGGGGGAGAATCTGAGGCAATTTTGTTATATTCCTTCCTGTGCTTTTTGGTCATAATGAGATACAGAAAGGCGAGTGCATTTCCTTCTCTGCGGGACGTGGAAGTGCATTCTAAAGCTTGTGAACCATGTCATTAATTTGAATTCTTAGCACCAGAGAATTTTGCCTTGTAACTTGCTATTAACAACCAACCACCATTTAAACTGAACTGCAAAGACCACACAGCAAGCCTTGAATTTCATTATTTTAGAGTCGAGGTCAATGCCAGGGCAGCCCAAGGCCATAATTAATTTAATTTACGGGTTGAGGATGATTTTACTTTTAATACATACAGTAGTATAACTATCAGTGAAATAAATAAAAGAAAACATATATATTCCACCAAATAATTTACATTGGTGGAAAGTAACTAAGTACATTTACTTAAGTAAGATTTTGAGGTATTTGTACTTTACTTGAGTATTTCCAATTTCCAATACTTTTACTTCTACTCCACTACATCTCAGAGGCAAATATTGTACTTTTACTCCACTACAATTATTTGAAAACTTTAGTTACTTTGCAGATAGTCCTATTTTATACCTAGGCTATTTGAAAATAGCAGATCTACAAGCTCACAACGTGTCACATCGCAACGTGTTGTGAGCTTGTAGATCTGCTATTTTCAAATATTTTAGTATTTTTACTTTTGTACTTTTACTCAAGTAAATTTTGAATTCTGGAGTTTTACTTGTAAGGGCGCGCTCCCACCAAGAGTTGGCTGGCCGCTGTTAAACGCAGGTTGTGCGCGGCCACATTTTTTTGCAGCCAGCGGATTCTAAAAAAACGCTGTGACGCACCTGTCACTCACTTTCAGGACCGTCCCCGTAGCCCGCACCGCTTGCTGCCTTGTGCTTCCTGAGTCTTGGGACGGTCCGCCTTCGACTCACCCGATTGGACAGAGGAGGAAAATCAGCTCCCGCCTCCAGTAGTTTTCTGCTTCAAATGGACAAGTCGTGTAGAGCAGATAAACGCAAGGTCTGCGCGACAAGCGGAAAAATCCGCTCTTGCGTGAATCCACGCATTTACATTGACAATGCATTGGCAGATTCTGCCCCAGAGGTAAAATAAAAGTGCGGTGGGAGCGCGCCCTAACAGAGTATTTCTATATTGCAGTATTGGTACTTTTATTTAAGTAAAACATTTGAGTACTTTTTCCACCACTGATAATGTATTGGTATTGTCTTTGTACAAACCCCTGAGTGGAAGGTTTTTACACGCTCGGCTCTAATCAGAGTCACTGGACTGGTTAGAAGATGGGGAGTCAGTGGGAGTTACAGTGTGAAGTTTTGTGTTCTTTTGGACCATGTGGAAGATTGTTTGGCCTCTTCTTGTGTGATGCCAGCTGCCCACCATTTTGACACTGCTTCTTGGCTTTGATCATCTTCAGGAGCACAACAACAGTGTGACAATATGAGGAGGAGGAGGTCTTCAATGTTGGACAGAAGAAGTTCACTCGGTCACAGCTTTGCGACATTGGAACATCGGGATGATTTTGATTCATCCTTTTAGATCTGGAACGCGTCTGTGTCACTTTTTTTTATTTGAGCTAAAAAGCATTATTTTACACTTGGGCTATTCAAAAATAGCAGATATGCAAGCTCATAGCGCGGCACCGAGTGCCGCACTATGAGCTTGTAGATCTGCTATTTTTGGAAAAAATCGTGAAAATGTGTGGAAATACATTTTTTTCAAAGCGAATTTTTTTCACTCAAATCTTTGCTTTTCGGGGTACCTGGATAAAAAAAAAATAGATAGGGGTCCGCACCAATACATATAATTTTGGGGGTACCTCACATGAAAAGGTTTTGAACACACCACTGTACCAACATACGTTTTTTCAGAAAACTGTTAGGATCAGCCTCAGGTCCTAATGGGTTAAGTCTGGTTGGCCACTGGCCAGTGCAATATTTGTGTAAAATACCACACTTGAAAACAAACACACCACTGGTTATGCACATGTAGCATTTCACTTGATGTTGTCCAATAACAATTCAGAATCTCAACAAAACACACTGTTCTTTGAAATAAATTATTGACATGACGGAGCCAGAGGTGAAAATGGTTATAACAGCTGGGGCAGTGTGTGAGCGGGGCATCAGGGCCACTGTGCCCACAGGGCATATCTTTTTTTTTGTGGGGCATAAGGCCATGAGTGGGCATGGCAGCCCTGGGCCCTCATGGCCCCCATGAAATTCCTGCCATCGTTTATACTGCTGCAGTTTGGAGCGTATGCCCGTTTGGAATGGGCTGATTGCTTGGCTCATGTTATTGCTACGTGCAGCATTGTTGTGGGGGTGTGGCCCCCAACAATTCAGAACATGTGCCCATTCGGAGCAAGCTGTCACTGGCCCCCGGAAGTGCTGATTGCATCATTCTTGAGAACTGATCATCCGGTCAACTTCACACTAGACACAGTAATAACTAGAAAAGGTGCTCCTCGGAGCACAGGTCTCCGCCAGGTCAGGTAGGTTATTGTGGCTCCTGGTGGCGCTATAATAGGCCAATTTGAAAATGGTGCCATTTCTTCTTAGGCCTTTCATGGCAATCGGACACTGCATTCATGATTTGAGGCATTTTGTTCCAAAAATGTGCTTTGCTAAATTAGACCTGCTGGTGGTGCTATAACAGGCCAATGTGAAAAGGGTGGCATTTCTTCCTCGGCCTAGTGGGAATATGCGTGTGGAATTTCAAGGAAATCGCAAGCTGCGTTCATGATTTGAGCCATTTTGTTGAAAACAGACCAATCCTGCAAACTTTGGAAGCCAACCTTAGCCAATGAGGATGGAATATGGAAAATCGGACGAATCCGTGTTGATCACATGACTATAGAGATACTATGTACCGATTTGCATGACGTTTGGATAACATTTGGTAAATGGGTTTTGCACAAATCGGCCTCCTGGTGGCGCTTTAACAGGCCCATGTGAAAAATTTGGGGCAGAGGTTGGTCTGAATTGGCATCCAGGGAGTGTGTGTGCACAGTTTCGCAGCGACCGGGCCAACGGTGCCGGAGATTAGCTGCTCGCAGACAGACGGACACACGGACACACGGACGGACGGACACACACAGGGACAGACGGACGGACAGACAGGGGGTAAAACATACTCTCGCCATGCCTTTCGGCCTGGCGGAGACAATAATAATAATGGATTTTATTTATTATGCACTTTACATTTGTGAAAGTCTCAAAGTGCTACAATAGGCTGTTGCAGAATAAAGACTCATCACATCATTAAAAATATCTAAGAAATGAGAGCATAAAGCCTAGAGGTAAAACCAGTGTAGCTAAAAAAATATACTTTGTTAAAACGGTAGGTCTTTAGTCCTCTCTTAAAGAGGTGGTGCCATGGTTTTGCACTTTTTCTGTTTTTCATGTGTCTATGAGGTTGATAGAACTTCATTAAGTTAACTTCATTAATTTGTTTTTATGGTGTTTTATGTCTTCTCTGACTATTTTGAGTTTCCACCTGGAGGCTGAAACCTTGAGGGTCAAACGTGAAGCGGGAAGCCAGTGGAGTGAACGGAGGAGGATGGGTGTGATATGTGTGTGGGGAGACCTAAATCATACAACATGCATTTTTAATAAGTTTCATAAGCATGCATTCATCGCCTGTATCTAAGATAGAAAGCAGAAACTGGGTAACAATAGCCTCGAGACCTTATTGACAGGCTCAGTGAGGCGGGTGAGGGTTGCTGAGCACAGAAAGAAGAAAGACACAGACATTCACTTGAAGTTTTACATTGAACAGCTTCCATTCTTCTTGGTGATATTAATTTTTGTTTTACTCTGAGAGAGAATTATAATTTCTCCCTACAATTTTTTGTCTTTGGCAAGTGACACACACACTCCTGGCACACAGTTCATTTAATGCTGCTTCGGTTTGGGCGTTTGTTTTTTTATTTATTTTAATTTGGCACTGTACCACCTGTTAACAGACACCTCATCTTAACCCATTAAGACCGGGAACGCATCTCTGTCATTTTAAGCTTTCTTTGGCAATACAAAGAAAGCTTAAAATGAGCTTGTAGATCTGCTATTTTTTTTTAAATCGTGAATATATATATTTTTAAGCGAACATTTTTAATCAAATCTTTGCTTCTGGGGGGTCCCTGGAACAACATATTTTGACATGGGGGTCCGCGGCCAAATACATATCAACATTTTTGCTTGGATTTAGAAGACATTTGTAGAATCCCCAGAAGCAAAGATTTGAGTTAACAAATGTTCTCTTTAAAAAACACATTATATTCAAAGATTCATAAGATTCAAAATAGTAGATCTATAAGCTCATAGCGCGGCACTCTGTGCCGCGCTATGAGCTTGTAGATCTGCTATTTTTGAATAGCCAAAAGAAATCTTAAAATGACTCACAGATGCGTTCCCGGTCTTTAAGGGTTAATTGATCTTGCATCGAGCCCATTTCAAAAGCAATCAATGTTACGAAGGCTTGAGCTAACGTCCACTCTGATCGAACAAAACATCACTTAATCATGGCCATCCATCCACTCAACAGAAGATGTGGGGTATAGCCCGCTGACAGTAAAGGGAGTCCTGTATTCTCAGGGGATTACTGGGTGAATGTAGTATAAGTGCATACTTTGACAGTACAATGATGATGCAACTGAGACTATAGTGGTGGAAGAAATACGGTGTAACATCTTTTACTGAAATAAAAGTAGCAATACCACAATGTAGTGTAGAAATACTAGTAAACGTCCTGCATTCAAAAATGTATTTGAGTGAAAGTGCTAAAGTATTGGCATCAAAATGTACTATAAAAGTAAAAGTACTCATTTTTCTGAATGCCCATTTCAGGATCCTATCATGTTATTGGAGTTTAATCATTGATCACTAACCACTTACACCCTATTTTATACTTAGGCTATTTGAAAATAACCGATCTAGAAGCTCGCGTTGTAAGCTTGTAGATCTGCTATTTGAATGGTTTTTTTTAAGATTCTTGATTAATAATTTTATTTCATTATTAATAATCTAAATCTGTAAATGAGCTAGTAACTAAAGCTGTCAAATAAACTAAGTGGAGTAAAATGTACAACATTTGCCTCTGAGATGTAGTGGAGTTGAAGTTGGAGTTGGATGCAAACCTCTCCGTAAACGCGCATTTTTGAAACCGGGTCCCAGAGTGAATAAATCTGAAAACGCCACCCTTGCGTCTCCGTGTGTACAACCAAATACGCATCTTTCCTGAACCGATGACGCTATAGCTCCACCTCTCGCTTAACCCGCATGCGCCGAGCACCCCCCCCCCCCCTGCATGCGCCGGGAGGAGGAAATTACCTACCTGGGTTCCATCTTGGAGGCAAACCTCTCCGGTAACAAAAACGCCGAAAGAGTGATCAAAAAGGTTAACCAAAGAACCACGCTTTTTGTATAGGATTGGACGTCTAGTCAGTAAGAATACTCTGAAGATTCTTTTAGGGGCCCTCATACAAGGTTATTATGATTATGCATGCACTTCATGGTATCACAACACCTCCAATGCCTTAAAAACAAGGCTCCAAACATCCCAAAACAAACTAGTAAGGCTACTTCTTGGCCTCAACTACAAAACCCATCTAACCCCTGCTCATTTTGCTAGGATTGGATGGCTTAGGGTTGAGGACAGAGTACAGCAACTTGCTATGGGCCTGGTCTTCAAGATACACCACAACATTGGGATCCCCCTGTATTTGTCTAAATACTTCCTAAATTTTAATGAAGTCCATGATCATAACACCAGAGGCAGTTCCACAAATCATGTTAAACCCAGATTTGGCTCAACAAACGGAATGAACTCTTTCTCATGCTATTCATCAAAAATGTGGAATGCCCTACCAAAAGGAGTAAAGGAGTGTAAAACCCTACTCACTTTCAAAACTGCCCTAGAGATACACCTTCAGGAGGCTGCAATTCGGAAATGGCCCCTGTCTAAGTCTTAACCTACCCCCCCTACCCCCCCCCCCCTTTTTCTTTTCCTCTTTTGTACATTTTTTTCACTCTTCATACCAGTAACCTGTAAGCTGATTGTATGACTTTCTGTATAGTAGTGTGTATATCTGTCTGTCTCTTATATGTCATCATGATTTGTGTGCATGGGGATCTCATCTTAAACAAGCTTAGTGCTTAATGAGACTCCCAGTTTAGTAGACCTTGTATTGTGAATTTGTACTTCCATGTACTGATGTTCTCATGTCTTACTATATAAAGTACATCAATCAATCAAGTATAAATAAAGAAATACTCAAGAAAATACTCAAGTCAAGTAAAAGTATGTTGAAATTGTACTCAGTCAAGTAACAGTACTTGACTAAAGGTACTTTCCACTACAGGTCCTGTTTCCCAATGGTTATTGTCAAAAGGTATGACTGCATTGCATGATGGTTCGAATGATATTGAGGTGCCTGTGTCTGTGATGCCTCTATATGCAGCGCTTATGCAGTGTAAGTTCACTCTGAATGACTGATGAATATGGTAATAATAAAAGTAAAGTAAAAAATAAATATCAAGGCCATCTACACGTCAAACTCCTTCAGTCCATGTCATTTTGGGGGTCCTTGACATGAAAAAAGTTTGAGAACCACTGATGGCAACATTAAGAAGCCATTGAGTTAAAAAAAAAAACATATAGGCCTATTTTCAAAGATTTGCAAAACTTTCACCATTTTCAACAAACAAAGTATAAAATAATGGTTATACCAAGCTCTTCCAACATTGAATAAGGGTCTCTCAATATTAGCTTGTCAACCTGTTATTTGTCAACACATAGAGTACAGAAGTCCTGACGTCACGCGTTCATCCCCTGGGTCGTAAAGTAATTTCTCTATGTAGAATACTGTAACATTGGGTCATCATAGAATCGTCTCATGTAAGAATTGTGGTCCAAAAATAAACAAACTGTCTCAGCGATATTGTCAGGGAGGTGGCTCTGTATCGTTTATGATAGTCAGTCACTCATATTTGATACAGTCTGTTTCTGGCGAAAACTTTACTAATTCGGCGGAAGTATCAGCGTTTTCTCACCGTCAGTTGATGCTTCATATCCATAAGAGTCAAACCGCCGTGATTATTTGTTTATTTTTGGAACACAGTTCTTATTTGACGCGATATTAAAGACGTCTATGGGAATTCAGAACGAGGGGGGAAAAAACGCGACCCAGGTAGGATGCGTAAATTGCGCCAGACTTCGGCGCTCTATAGTGGCAGTCTTGTTTCGCAGTGAACCGCTCTCCCGGTGTGAAACTGACGTCTAGTTAGCCACTGTACAGCTCAAGATAACTTACACACTTAATATTCTAAGGCTGGCAGAGGACCGTGCTGCAGCAGTGGAATAGAGCTATGTTAAGGCAGGCAGCACAAGGCTAACAACTGCTGTACCTGCTTTAGAGAGGTCAATATACACTATTCACATTCCCGTGGAGGAGGTTGTCAGGCCCCGATACAGCCACAGCTGTCAGCAGAAATGTGGAACCCCCTCTTGTCTGCATAATGCAGCAGCCCCGCCACCTTGTCAAACATGACTAGCTAACCTTGTCAGGTACCGGGCATCGCCATGGTTACCGCGCTTTAATGCCCTCCTCCCCCGTGGCAGACTCTCGGCATGCACCGTCGGTCCGTCGCCACCACCACCCGTTTCTCCAGCCTGGGCACGTGGCAGTGTAGGTGAGGCCCGGTGTTGTGACACCGATTAACATCTCACATGCTCTGATATTCACTTTCCTAATGAGTTCACCCACCCGTCTGCTATGAAATAGTACTGGAGAGGGACGTTTTTTTTCCCCCTTACGCCGCGGTGACAGCGTGTGTGGTTTTCTGATTACTTTTCGTCCCCTCGTCTGCCCTCGGTGACACATCTGATCATCTGCCCGAGGCTCAATGGTCGAGGCAGGCCGATATAGACGTCTCGGAGAGAGCTGCATGCACTCGTCCTCTATTATTATATGCGTCCCTCTCTTATTCAACTCTGAGCACAATTACAGAGAGAGCTTGTTGTGGGATGGGCTCTCACTTTCATCAAAACAGAAATAAAGACCGGTGTTTGAATTGAATGCGTTGTTGGGAGGACTGTGCTAATATTTGATGCGGTTGCAGGGGTGAAGGGAGAACTTGATTAATCTCTAGAGCTCACAACAGATCAGGAGTTCAGTTGCCAAGTTGGAGAGGAAGGGGCACTTTGTACCGCCTGGCTGTGATCTTATTCAATCACTCACCGTTCAGGTCGAACTATAACTCTGTACTCTTGTGCTTCAGTTGTCCACCCTTTGTCACCGACTTTCTTATTATAGTCTCCCGTCTTCCACCGCTTCAAGTTCAAATGGTTATAAAGTTTTGGGACACATTTCCACGGGGCCACATGAATTGAAGTTCCTTCATAATGAGGATGTTTTCCCCCTGTGTTTTGCAACAGAGTTAATTACAGAATGTTTCATTAATTCTCACATCATGCTCCGTCACCCTTCATAAGCAGAGTGTATTAAATCAGCATTTTGTATAATCAAAGAATAACAGACAGGCCTTTAAAGGGATAGTTCACCCAAAAACATAATCTATTTTCTATCGATTTCTCACCCCATTTTTGTCGCATTCCTAATGAAAAAAGTTTGAGAACCACTGATATTACAGCAACATTTAGAAGACATTTGTAGAATCGCCAGAAGCAAAGATTTTTGTAAAAAAAACAAAAAACATATAGGCCAAACTCACAACGCGTCGCGATGCGACGCGTTGTGAGTTTGTAGATCGGCTATTTTCAAATAGCCTATACGTACAAAGCGGGGCTAAAGTGATTAATGTATGTTTTATTATAATAATTTACATCTGAAAAGTAACTAGTAACTAAAGTTTTCAAATAATTGTAGTGGAGTAAAAGTACAATATTTGCCTCTTGAGATGTAGTGGAGTAGAAGTAAAAAGTATTGGAAATTGGAAATACTCAAGTAAAGTACAAATACCTCAACATTTTACTTAAGTACAGTACTTAAGTAAATGTACTTAGTTACTTTCCACCAGTGCCCTTAGAGCATTGAGCTAACCGGGTACTCTCCGAGTGGTAAAATCCTCGCTGAAACGCTGTAAGTAGGAAAGATTGAGTGACTGCCTATAGAGACCTCCCTGTGAGTCACAGCTTTGATTTTCGCCTGCAGTACTTTGGCACAGAACCAGCGCGTCGACTTTACAGTATCAACGTGTGGCTATTGATTGCCAGCTCACAACTTTCTCTCTCCCATAGTTACTGTAAGTTTGGATATCAATAATTCAGAGGCATCCCGTGGTTCCCTTAAATCTCAGCCCGATAGAAGTGGAGCAGCATGGCTCATCAAGTGAGGTTAGCGCTATAGCAGTGGTGGAAAGTATCTAAGTACATTTACTTAAGTACTGTACTTAAGTACAATTTTGAGGTATTTGTACTTTACTTGAGTATTTCCAATTTCCAATACTTTTACTTCTACTACACTACATCTCAGAGGCAAATATTGTACTTTTACTCCACTACAATTATTTGAAAACTTTAGATACTAGTTACTTTGCAGATATAAATTATTATATTATTAAACATACATTAAACACTTTAACCCTATTTTATACCTAGGCTATTTGAAAATAGCCGATCCGACGCGTTGTGAGCTTGTAGATCTGCTATTTTCAAATATTTAGTACTTTAACTTTTGGTACTTTAAGTACACTTTGATGCCAATACTTTTGTACTTTTACTCAAGTACATTTTTAATTCTGGACTTTTACTTGTAACAGAGTATTTCTATATTGCAGTATTGGTACTTTTACTTTAGTAAAGAATTGGAGTACTTTTTCCACCACTGCGCTATAGCATCTCTTCCTCCCCTCCTGTCTCAGCATCATCAGAGATCCTGCTTTCTCACCATGAGCAGGAAACAATATCCAAACGTACTCCAAACTTTACGGATGGAAAGGAGTAGCGTTTTTCACCTAACGTCTCGCAGGTTAACCCCGTTAAGACCGGGAACGCGTCTGGGTAATTTTCAGATTTCTTTGGCTATTCAAAAACAATAGCAGATATACAAGCTCATAGCGTGGCACGAGTGCCGCGCTATGAGCTTGTAGATCTGCATTTTTTTCGTGAAAATGTGTGCAAATCTTTGAATATAATATATTTGTAATATATATATATATATATTTGTAACTGAAATCTTTGCTTCTGGGGATTCTACAAATGTCTTCTAAATCCTAAACAGTTTTTTTGAAAAGACTTATGTTGCTCTTATTATCAGTGGTTCTCAAACTTTTTTCATGTCAAAAGACCCTCAAAATTATATGACTCCACCCCCATCTCAAAATGTGTTGTTCCAGGGACCTCCCCAAGAAGCAAAGATTTGAGTTACAACATGTTCGCTTTAAAAAATATGTGCGCAAATCTTTGAATATATATATATTCAAAGATATTTATTTTTTTCACGATAAAAAAAAGAAAAATAAATCTATAAAATGACACAAAATGCATTCCCGGTCTTAATGGGTTAACACAAACGACAGTGGCAACATGAAGTGATTCCTGAAGTTATCTTCATTTTTAAAAACATTTTTTTACTGTCTTTCATTCTGCATCCTACCGCCGCGGTGGCTCGCAAGGGACACCGAGACTCAATGGGGACGGAGGGGGGCAGGGTGGGTGCAAACCTCCGAGGACGTGCCCTTTCATGTCAGGGAGTGGGAGTAAGGGGTGGAGGGTGTGTGTGTGTGTGTGTGTGTGCAGGGTGTGATGGGGAACGAGGGAGTCACTCCATGGCAAGCCAAGCTAAAGCTTCCCTCTACTTGGTATGCATGCCTGCACTCCTTGGCGAGGCATAGTGCAGAGGGAAGACAGAATTTGTCACCCAGCTGAGGAAAATTATTCGGAATTAGCCTGACATGTTTGATAGCATGGGTTGCATCTGTCTGTCATTCATTCATGCATTTACTTTTGGCATAGAAAAAGAAGGGAAACCATTACGAATAGAAAATAGGCATTTTGCTTTATTCCAAAATTTGAATGTCATTAAGATCAAATCAATAAATACATTTTGTGGGGTTGTTTTGGGTACAGACAGAGACCCATGTTGTCTATCTCAGCCTTAAGACATTACTTTTTGTGGTTTGATTTTTAAGACAATGTTTTGGCAAGTTCAGCTGGCAGTTTTTTTTAGATAGAGTGTAGAGCATTGGTTCTCAAAGTGGGGTCCGGGGACCCCCAGGGGTCCTTTGGGGGCGGGTTCCAGGGGGTCTCCAGCAAAATGTGTTAACTCATTGAGTGCCCAAATTATTTCTGGCTATTTCTGGCCAGTGCGATTTAAAAAAAAAAAATGTCAAAGCAAAAAAAAGTGCTTTGGAAGCGAGATACAGCCTTTTTCAGTTATAAGTTAAACAAGGAGTGGATGGAGCTGCAAATCTTTAGATAATGATATCTTGGGTTCTGAACAAAAAAAAACTATTTTTACAATTTTTTTCAAAAACACGTGAAACACGAGATTGGCACTTTGCACCATAGCGGTAAAACACGTGAATGGCACTCAATGAGTTAATATAGCATCACAACATTTTTACCACTTTCACCTTTCTTCCTTTACTATTCAAAAATAGAAGATCTACAAGCTCAGCGTGGCGAGTGCCGCGCTGAGCTTGTAGATCTGCTATTTTTTTTAAATCATGAACACTTGTGCAAACCTTTGAATATATATATATATATTTTTAAGCGAACATTTGAAACTCAAATGCTTCTGGGGGTCCCTGGAACAAAAATATTGAGATGGGGGTCCGCGGCCAAATACATATCCTTTTGGGGGTCCTTGACATGAAAAAAGTTTTAGAACCACTGTTGTAGAGAGACAGGAAAACGAGGTCGGAGAGAAGGGAGATATGATGCGAGTCATGATGACGGGAGTCCGAATCGAACTGGTGGTCTGTTTCGCCAACTGGTGTGTGGGAACAGGCGGGTGTGTGTCAATTATGCAAGGACTGAGAATTCATTTATGGAAATGAGATTCACATTGAGCAACCGGTGGCCAAATAAAGCATAACACTCAGTCAATAAAGATGAGGTGCTTCACAAAGAAACCTGACAGCAAACCTTATAGGAACATCTGTTTTCCAGCCTGTAGCTCAGAATGTGAGCACGCCCTTCTCTTTTATGTCAAATCACTAATGAACATCCATAAACGAACCACGTTTTTTTGATAGATGATGCATGATATGTGAGCCATTCGCTGAATTGCTATGTCAACAGTTAGGTCCGTCCTCTGGTCGTGAATATTCATGACCATCGCTGCAGAATAAGGAGTCCCATGATGTCAAGGAGAACTGGCAGGCGGCGTTCGCTGGCGTATCCACCTTGCACTTATGAATACAAGACCTGGCTTCTTATTTGAAGGTCAGTTCAAAAGTAATCTCCCAAGAGAAAGTAGCTGCCAATGTTTGATGGAAGTTGACATACATACATGAAGTGTAATTCAGAACAGAATATTGAGAGATAGATCTGAAGCTGACAATTGAACTTTTTCAAATCAGCCTCATGGTGGCGCTATAACAGTCCGATTCGTGTTTTTGCCTATAACTGCACCGAGTAAGACTTTGTATATACACTCCCTAGAGGCCAAGAAAAAACTGCATTTTTCCACATTTGCCTTTTATAGCGCCACCAGGAGGCCGACTTATGTAAAACACATTTTTGGATATTACTCCTTCAGATTTTATCCAAATGTTACACAAATAGATAAATATAGAGCCACCAGGAGGCCATTTTTTTGTAAAACAATTTGTTTAATATTACTCCTACAAATGTTGTCCAAACATCACGCAAATCGGTACATATTATCTCTTTAGTCAAGTGATCAAGACGGATCCATCCAATCTGTCCGCCTCTCTCTCTCTCTCTCTCTCTCTCTCTCTCTCTCTCTCTCTCTCTTCTCCCCCCCCCCGACACGGTCGAGGCAGATGGCCTCCCACCCTAGAGACTGGGTCTGCCTGACGTTTCTTCCAGTTAAGGGGGAGTTTTTTGTTGCCATTGTCGCAAAATTGCTTGCTCAGGGTGGGACAATGTCGGGTCTGTGCTCTACATGTTAAGCGTCTTGAGACAACTTGTTGTGATTCGACACTTAAATAAAATTGGATTGAATTGAAAATTGAATTGACTGCGAATTGACCAGTCAACATCAATCCAAGGAGTCACTATTCCTTTTTAATATGTACCACACACTAAACAGATTGGCATATAGCTTTGTTTTTGCTTACGCAAAGCAGAGGTATTCTCACATACTCATGCATTTTCTTAACCCATTTAAACCGGGAACGCATCTGTGTGTCATCTTAAGATTTCTTTGGCTATTAAAAAATAGCAGATATACAAGCTCATAGCGAGGCACCGAGTGCTGTGCTATGAGCTTGTCGATCTGCTATTTTGAAAGATTGTGCAAATCTTTGAATATATATTTTTTAAAGCGAACATTTGTAACTCAAATCTTTGCTTCTGGGGGTCCCTGGAACCAAATATTTTACAAATGTTCGCTTTAAAAAATTAAAATAAAAGATTTGCACAAATCTTCACGATTTTTCAAAAAAAATAGCAGATCTACAAACTCGTAGTTGTATATCTGCTGTTTTTGAATAGCCAATAAGAAATCTTAAAATGACACGGATGCGTTCCCGGTCTTAACGAGTTAATACTGCCAACTTGGCTGCAAACCCTTAGCTGTAATTACTCCGAAGCGCTGACAAATTTGTGACTATGCCTTGTTGTATTGACCACAGTGTTTACTTTGGTTATGTTCCTGCAAACACTTGGCCAGCCAATGAATATCAAATGAAGGATTCACGACGCAAAGTAACTGATTGCAATGTCCGTTCCGTCCCCCTGTGTTCTGCCTATACACCCTAACAGCACAACCTTTAACGAATGGCCATGTTATCAACGGCAGAAAACAAATGGCAACGCTGCAGTCAAATGTAAAGTGGTGCAGAGAGCCTAATGTTGCGACATTAGTCTCTGTCGGTGCTCGGTATAGAGAGGGAGAGCTGTGGGTAAGGCGTCTGTGGGAAAGGGCTATGTTCTCTGGAGAGGATCCAGCCGTGTCAGCAGAGGCGAGAACAGCCTCATTTAACTCAGTAAGCCTCTACCTTACATCACTGGACCTCGCTTAAAGCTCCGCAGGGCAAAGAGGCCGTTGGACTTTTCCTACAGTCTAACAATCTGGCTATTTTTAGCTTTAGAGCGTTGACATTAAGTGACTGAGTCTGATAGAATGTGCTAAAAGTTGGCAAACGATGAAATCGTGCAAATCACGGAAATGGGCTTTTTCTTTTTATTACTTGTTGTTTATTTCCTATTACACAAGTTTTAATGGCGAATAATCCAGGTTCTTGATTTAAAGGGATAGTTCACCCACAAAATGAAAAATTTTCCTATGGATTAGTCACCCCATGGAGTCTTGAATTCATGGATATTTTTTTGTTTTTGTCCAATAATTTGATGACCAGCGAACTGGTAGGAGACACAAAGAGCCGGTCATCAAATTATTGTCTTAGGAATGGGACAAAAACTAAATAAATCAATGAATTCAAGTCTCCATGGGGTGACTAATCGATAGGAAGGTTTAACAGTATTCAAGTATCTCTTCTTCAGCTACTTTCAGATTTCAATGACCGCGTCATTTGAAAGCTTACGTTCTGCACTTTCATAATCTGTCAAAAGAGAAAAGAAAGAAAAGAAAAAGGGGAAAAATGTGTGCCCTGGCCCCTGAACAAGTTAAGAAAAATGCAAGTGCGTTCAAGCTGGCCAAGGCCACCATAAGAGCTACTACAGTTATGTGAATGACACTTCTTATTCTATTAACAATTTGGAAAGGCTGAATACAGTAGACTGGGGGGACCCACTCCCCTTAGCCCCCCCCCCCCTCCTCACCCACACACAAACACATAGAAGTCTGTTACACCTGTTGCATCATGCACCTTAAAATAATATAACGAATTTGCTAACATATTCTTTTCGGGGGATATGTTTTATTCATAAGATATGCCTGTCACTTGTCAGCTTGGGTTCACCTTCTTCAGACAGATTTCTACACTGCTGGCCTGCAATATTCTAACCAGGGGGGAAAAAATAATATTTTACCCAATGTAATGGAACTGCAACTACAATGCAACTTTACATTTACATACAGTAATGCAACTATGGGCCTCTAAACCACTACAAATACTATCTATACCATATCGTTTTTATTAGTGTTAGGCAGGCATGCTGCTGTCGTCCATCATTACAGGGTTATGTGCTAACAGCTGTCAGTCGTTTCTCAAATCTGTGACGGCGCCCTGTACAGTTCCAGGAATGTCAATCCATTGTTCTCAGGATTTATTGCTTTTGCTCTGTATGTGGGCGTAAATCATTTTCAATATCTGTGAACGCCACATGTCAAAATCAATTTCAAAGTAACTAATTCTTGTCAACGTTAGCGAGGAAGAAATTGCTTATATCTAACCTTTATATTTTACCATCACTTATAATACTTCTACAATACATTATGATATTTGACAGTTTGTAAGAGCCTAGATGTCCCCACAAGGCCTTATAGGCATTGTTTTGGTACAGCCTATCTTGTTGTGGTTCAGTTTGTCCTTGAAGCAGCTATACGGTTTGTTTCTCTTTTTATAGGGCTATGTTATGTTTTCAGTCATTGTTGGTAGTCATAGCTGCCAGTTCCCACCTGATGTCATGTGTGAGTTCAGACTGCTCCACACCGTACTGAATAACTGCTAGCTTGCATAACATCTTCAGATTAGGACTCAAATCCAAGATATCCACGTCATTAGGTGTGCTGTATCCTCCAAAGAGTACGATACAATCTCCCACCATGCAACAACCCATCCAAGAAGACATCATACATGGGGCTTTCCCTTTGGGCTCAACCTTCTTCCATGAGATGGTCTGTGGATTGAATTTCCAGAGATCATTGAAGTCCCGGTTGCAGTCGTGGCCACCAAATATGTACAGCTCTCCATTGTAGGCAAAGGCTGAATGACAATAGCGTCGTTCTGGAGGACGCTGTGCAGAAGGTGTGCTCAGCCAGCAGTTGGTCTCTGTGTCAAACACACTGATGGTGTTGTAGTAGACCTCCTGGCCCCCATAGCCCCCAAATACAAACATCTTTGTCCCGATAATGGTGGCAGAGTGACTTGATGATCCAGGTGGTGGAGTGCCTCTGGTTTTAATGAAGGACCAGACCATTGTGGTGGTGTCCAACTTGTAGATGTCATTAGTGCGTCCTCCAGTCAGTTGGGTCCTTCCTCCATGAATATACATGACGTTCCTCAAGACACAGGCTGAGTGGTACTTTCTCTCCTCTGGAACAGTACCAGAAATATTGGGTTTGGACCATCTGTGATTGTCAACATCAAATGCATAAAGCACGTTACAGTAAGGATATCCCCCCCCAGATGTAGACAATTTCTTCTACCAGAACAGCTGTGTGGCCCGTGTGCACGCAGGGAACCTCAAGGTGATGTTCTTGTCTTCCAATTGTCTCTGGGGTCAACTTCCTCCAGCGTAGAGACACTGTGTTGAAGATGTGGACTTCAATCTGATCACTGTTGTTCTTTTTACTGTAACGGCATCCTTCAAATGAGTACACCTTGTGTCCGACTACCACAGCAGCTTGTTGGTAACTCTTACGTCCTCCTTTCAGATGTATCGTCCAGTGAAACATTTCACACATCAGCACCACTGTGAATCAGTTCAACTAATTTACGGAAGAGGTTGTAAGAAGGAAGGGTAATTTGTTCCCACAAATTCCTGAATGGTGTTGTGTTGGAAAATGCAATAACAACATTTATAAAAGGACAATTACATCTGATGTAATAATGATGTTGTGATATCATTGTGTGATGACATCATTATATGGAATAGCTAATGACATTACTCAACCTGAATGGCTATTTTAGAAAAATCTATGATCTGAATTGTGTCAGTACTATGACATCAGTAATCCATATTTGGGCATAGTGTGATAAAAACACAATGTCCATTTGATGCCCAGCGGTAACGGTAGGACACACAAAGGAGACTCTTTGTGTCTCCTACTGGAACCGCTGCCGGTCATCAAATTATTGGCTTAAAAAAAATATCCATGAATTCAAGTCTCTATTGGGTGACTAATCAATAGGAAACTTTTTTTGGGGGGGGGTGAACTATCCCTTTAAACCGTTCATTCTTGCAGGCAGGGTTGCCAGATCTGCTTATTATAATTTCCCCGCAAGATGTTATTTGAAAATAGCCGATCTACAAGCTCACAACGCGTCGCATCGCGACGCGTTGTGAGCTTGTAGATCTGCTATTTTCAAATAGCTGATGTATATGTTAAAGTGCTCATGTGGCCCATAGTTGCTTCTTTTGGGCTGTTTTTTTTTGGGGCAAACCATATTTGCCTCAATTACGATGAATGAATGTTTTTCCTTTTGAGTGAAAATAGTCGAAAATTCTCCTACTGGAGTCTGCTGTGGAGAGATGCACACACAATAAGATACGGGCCATAATGGTCAATGTGAGACATCCTCTCCACCACATCCTGGCAGACCGGAAAAGCGGCCGCAAGGATCTGTTCCGTTCGATGCCCCGCAAGCAGGGCCGGCCCTAGGGTTTTCGTGGCGCTATATAAGTAAGATTTTATTTGGTGCCCCCCCCCCAAACACCCCCATTATAAAATCATTATGTCATGAGATAAAAAAATGTTATATTGAATATTAAAATAATAACGCTAGTTGTTTGATCGGAGATACATGACATAATTACAATATAAAAATCAAAAAAGTTTGCTTGAGACGGCGCGCCTCCGTCACAGTCCAAAACTATGCGGCAGGGGTACTCAACTACAAATCTTGAGGGCCCACAAATCATTTTTTGAATAAGGCAAAGGTCAGTTTATTTAAGTCGGTCAATCGAGCCAAGCTTATCAAATCGGATCCCCTCCCAACCAACCAACTTAATAAAACTGGGGTGCAGAGCAGCGGCGCAAATCTGGGTTGAGGCTAGAGGGGTCCCCCGCACGCCAAAATTTTGAGTTTTTAATTTTTTTTATTTTCCTCTAATATTGCTAATTTGACACTGTGTTATGTTAATTCTTCATTATTAATAACTTACAATGCATAAGTGGGTTCGGGTTCTATTAAATAAGTATTTTTTTATTATTTTAACATTTATTTTTTATTATTCTAAATGACTCCAAGGTCCAATCTGAAGCTAGGGGGAGACAAATCTCCCCCGTAACCCCCGGGATTTCCGCGTCTGGTGCAGAGTATGAAAACACATGAAAATAAACATGAAAACAACAGAACAACAATTCAAATACTTTTTCACACCCCCTCCAAGAATCCGCCAAAAATATATCTCTTAAAAAAATACATTTTTATTTATTTTTTCCCCAGGGTCCACAGGGAGGTGTCCCGCGGTCCGGTCCTGGACCGCGGTCCGCCTGTTGAGTACCCCTGAGCTACAGTATAACTATGGTCTCTGCCCTGTGCTCGAGGCAGAACTACCATACCACTGACATGAGTGTTAATGTACTTCTGACCATGATATCATGTACATGAAGCATAACCACCACCTAGAATATTGTCTCGACTCCTATGTGCCTCATCGATTGCTGATTGATCCAGAATTCCACAACATTTTGGAGAATCATAGCAATTCTGCGACATTGCTATGATTCTGTTCGTCTCCGCATACCGGTCTTTCATATCAGAGTCAAACTAATTATTGTATTTGTGTTCATTTCAAAGCTATTTGTGTCGGGTCAAACTCCCCCATTATCTAGTGTTTTGCGCAAGAAGCACCAGAGCAATCTTTGAATCTTAATTCGACTAATTGGCAGTCAGACAGCTTTTACTTCAGAGAGATAGAGGGCACGAGAACAGCAGAGTCATTTGAGTCATTACAGTATTCAGAAAATGGCATCTTTGTACTGAAATTGCATTCCAGTTTCTTTGTGGTGGAAAGGTTTAGTCTTGCCTCCTCCCTGTTTATTTAGAGGAATTACAGCATTTTTGTCTAAGTGCTCAAACCTTGTTTCAAATAGTTGTGTTGTACTGTGCTAATTAATTGTATTGTTATTTAGGCAATTAATGAATTTATTATTGAGCCCTTGGGACAGTCAGACACTGTGTCTGAACCAGAGCCATTTATATTTAAAACTGCATTCTTCTGCTCAGCAAATGTACTGTTACATTTTGTATCTTCCATCATCACTGCACTGGTGTTTTGTAAACAGCCCGTTAACGTCAGGGGAAAAAACACACCACATTGCATAGCTTGCACTCACGTGTATAGCATGTATAGCTTAATGCAAGCTCTTTGATCGCTTACACGATATATATTTCTAACCAGTGCATCATTTTGCAGTGGGAATATTATTAAAGTACTTCAGAAATGCAGAACTCAAAATGGCAGCGATAGAATTTTCCACTTCTTGCTCATGTACGCCATTAATTCTACTTTATACACTATAAATGACTTTTAGGAGATAATTTAAGAGGCAATTTTTTGGGATACGTTTTCAACTTGGTGTGCATGGAAGTAAATCCACTGTACTATATCTTTTGAAAAGCATACAGTATGCAGGCCCTTGTCTGTTTGGGGCTTTGTTCTGGAGATCATATTTGACAGCTAATTCAGAACTGACATGATACTGGGAAAATATGAATGGCCCTGTGGCATTGAAATGTGAGTTGACAGGCTTGCAATAACAGCCCTGCAATAACAGCTCATACTTACTGCCCTGTCAGTGTGTGTGCATATTGTAAAAAAATAGATCATAAAATGACGTGTGATATGTCTTCTTTTATCTACCTTGAAGCGATTGTTTGACAAAGGTTCAACCATCCAAATATAGTGTTTATTCATATGCTTGCTGTTTGTCTCCCAGTGTGCAGAACCAAGAAAGTGACGTTAATGTCCTCCTTCCCTTTGTATAAAGGTTTGCCTTAAATTGGGATACTGACTTGATGGGGCAGGTGATTGTTTGCAGGTGGTCACTCTGGCACGGAGCAGCTCCAGAAAGACACACCCACAATAAGAACTACAAATGCCTCCTGGCATCCAATCCAAAGCACCCGGGATTGTCATGGTGAAACTCCCTGATTAGGGAACGATCCAGGATGAACCTGGCCAGAATCCAACTCCTCTTCTCTGGTCCAAAACCCTCCTACTGCAAGGTACTGGAGACCTGGCCGTGAATGCCTCTCCACCATCGATGACTCTGGGAGGAGGGGGCTTGGAGGGTAGGGAGAGGGCGTGATCCCAAAACTTATACCACTTGTGCAAGGACGCGCTGTGATTGGCCAATACGCTTGTGCAAGGACGCGATGTGATTGGCCAGTAGCCACTTTGAGAGGCAGCTGGGGCAAACGCTCTTGCCAAAACATGATTTACTATTCTGTCCCTATCGGTACATAACTCGCAACGTTCACAAAAACGTTCGGCACGGCAACTCGCTCGCTTTCGCTTGGTGGTGCCTCGCCTGGCTAAAGTTTGCTTGAGACGGCGCGCCTCCGTCGCAGTCCAAAACTATAAAATAGCCCGCAGTTGTTGTAGGCAGAGGCACTTCCGCGTTGGCCACATAAGGGGGGCGTGGTTATAGCACAAGTTGTATAGGCTTTAATATGTCGCGTGTTAGCAGGGGGCAACAGATCGGTTGTCAGCCTGCTTCTTGAGTAGGCCACGGACTGCAACAGGCAGAGCCGAGCCTGCTTCTGGTTTTGCTGATACCGGCAAACAAAGGCCTGGAATGAAGGTACTGTCACTTCCTCCTCCTGAGCAGGAAACAGTGGGGGCTGGTAGCCTTTACATCACTGCAAAGGGGGGTATATATTCAATCCAAGGAAACATCTTTTTCCAGGATGTGGGTGGAGAACTGTGGACCCCTGACCGAAACAATGTCTTGGGGTAAACCATGAAACTTAAAGACATGAGTGATTACCAATTCTGCTGTCTCCTTGGCTGTGGGCAACTTCATTAACAGGGCAAAATGGTAATACCTTCAGAAACTGGCAAAAGGAAGGGCAATAAGAGACCACAGTCAACAGGGAACAGAAAGGGATATATGGATGGAACACTGCTTGATGAAGACTTGTGTCCGCTCTACACCAGCGTGGCATGCCAACTCCAGCACTTGAGATTCAGTGTTCAAGACAGCAATGTTCGATCTCACAATGTGTCGCAGCATGAGCTTGTAGATCAGCTATTTTCTTTGAGCGTCACCCACTCACAACGAAGTATAACTCATGCTTTTGGTGGCAGAATATTCTCTGGTAACGGTGGCAAAACAGGGACCCTCGAGCTTGATGATATTAAGGTGTCTATCCGACTTAATATGTTTAAGGTTTTTGGGATCCAAACAATGAAGGGACAGTTGTTCCTTCAAACCAGTGCCGCAACCCCTTCGAGAGCCAACTTGCCAGCAGTTCCCAATCTCTTATGCTGTAGGAGATCGGGGAGACGGGAGGTGTGAGAAGTAGGCGCATGGGTGAACCTGGTTCTGTCTCTGAGGCATCCACTTCAACTGGAACTTCAACTGCAGAAAGGGGTGAGGCACATTTAGGACATGTGCAGTGGTGAAGCATTGCTTGAGCTTAGAAAAGGCCTCCTCTGCCTGAGGATTCCATCAAAAAGGTACCTTAAGAAGAGGTCAAGGCTCTGAGTGGGGCGGCGACGGTATAGTTGCGAATAAACCTATGGTAAAAGATAAATCGAACTACAGTAGCATGAAACACAGAAATAACACTCTGGTGAATCCTTTACAAAGAGATGATTCTCCAGGAGCCACTGGAGAACCTGCTTGACATGGTTGCTGTGTTGTCTGTTGCTGTCTTCCACTCATCACCCCTCTCTGCTCCTCACAAGATGATAGGCATTACGGAGGTCAACTTTAGTGAAGACGAACACCCCTATACTGTAGCTGTTTAAATATTGAGACATGCGCGACAAGGGATAACGGTTCTTGACTGTAACATCATTCAAACCTTGATAATCAACATGTAGCCTTAAGGACCCGTCCTTCTTGGTGACAAAAAAAGAAGCCAGCATCAGTAGGGGAGGACGATGGGCAGATAATGCCTGCGGCCAGTGGCTTGTACTTTGTTCATTGCCTGCAGGTGAAAGAGAATAAAGGCATCCCTTGGGAGGCATGGCTCCAGGCAGGTGGTTGATGGCACATCATGCAACTTACTGGAGACTGCCTTTAAGTCCATGGCTACAATGCTTTGGAGGGACAGAGGTCAGATCAGGGACAGAGGTCAGATCAGGTTAGATCTCACTGTCTCAGCTAAGGCGAGGCAGTGAGAGTGGCAAAACTGTGCAAATAACACCATTTCGAGTTGGAGCCTATCAACAGCCAGGGACACCTGGGACAATGGAGACATGAGGATTCTCCATCAAGATATGTGTTTCGAATGATTACCAGAAATCTGCATCAAAACAGTCTCTGGAACATGGGTGACACGCAAGTTTATGGCTCTTGTCAGTGGAGAGGAAGCTATAGGGAATCTTCAGTTGATCGTTCTCTTGTCCGCTCTGGAATCTACAGTACGAGAGCAGCGATAGCATGTGCACCCACCTGACCTCAATATAAAAGGTAACGGAGAACGTTTAGCATCGACCTGCATTGGCTCATAGCCCAGAAAAGTGTGCTCCACTGAGTGCACATCTCATGTGTCGAGGTGTCCCTGAGCAAGACACTTAACCCTTAACTGCCCCCCCCCCCTGCGCTCAAGTCTGAGGAGCAATCAACTGGGTGAAGCTGAAAACTGAATTTCCCCTGCAGGATCAAATACATATTATTATTATCTTTGCCAGGCCGGGTTGGCTACCCAGGGCCCGCAAACTTTGGAAGTCAATATGAAAACTCTGTCTGCTACATCTTGATCACAAGATAGTGTGTACCAATGTGTGTGAGTTTTGAAAAAAATCTACAGGAGTAAAAAGCGTGTTTTGAACACAAAATGGTGGAGAATGGAGTCAGGCATGAATGGGCTAATTGGGGAGTTAAATATTTTCAGAGTTGCGGCATGATCAAGGCTATCCAAGGTAAAAGAACGATTTATTGTACAGTGTATGGTTCAAGAGTTATAGGCCAAAACGATAAGAAACCTGTTATAGTGCCACAATGAGGCCGATTAGAAAAATGTGATCTTCCTTGGCCTACTCGCGGGGGGTGAGCAAAGTTTCCCGGTGATCGGACGCTGTCAATCCTTATGGAATCTGAAAAATCGGACTTGAACACACTACTACAGAGATAAGGTTACCGATTTGTGTGAGGTTTGGACAAAATGTGTTTGAGTAGTACGCAGAAACTGTGGCAAACTGTAGCAAAATGGCGGAAAGTATTGTAAGGCGGAAATGGGTGTGGCCTGTACCGGGGAGGTGTTTGACTGTAAAACCTGCAGAACCTACAGTTCAAGAGTTATAGACCAAAAGGTGAAGTGGCGTGTTATAGTGCCACCATGAGGGCGATAAAACAATTGCCTGTGTTTGCGGTCGTGAAGCCGGTTGGGGAAGGTGATCACTCTCACTGCACAAGGACCCCTACAGGTTGGTCTGGGCACCTGCTCAGTTGGAACTGGGAAGAATTAGCGTGTTCCTCCGCATGCCCTACGTCCTCCCGGTGAAACTCCTCACTCTCAGGTTTTTAAATAAGTGGCTGGCGACGTCATGTGTATCAGAGGAGTCGCATGGATGTGTACACCCCCCCCAAGACCAACCAGTAGGGGACCGCAATGACAAGGAATAGGCCTACATGAAGGAATTGGTATTAGGCATAATGATAGGATAAAACAATGGAAAAATTATAATAATGAGGCTGTTTTACATTGATAATGTAATTACGCTATTTTACATAGGACAGTGTGATTTAGCATTTAGCGTGATTAGCGGACTTATACTGAAATGTTGGTGCTCTTGGTTTGTTCTCTACAGTACATCGATAATATTCCATTATTAATATTCCATGTTGACATTTTTAGCACTGCAGACTCCTGCTTGATGTATCATAATGGATATAGACAATATTCTAGATTAGCAGCCACAACATGATGTCAAAACATACTAAGGTAACAACTTTATGGTCTCACTATATTGTCTGGTTCATTGGCGCTAATGTGCTGATATATATATATATATATATATATATATATATATATATATATATATATATATATATATATATATATATATATATATTGCACTTACAGTAGGTGTGGCGATACTGTATATGGGCAAGTACTGTATGGGCTCGGCTGACTTTGATATTGAATAACGGTCCTGGATCCTTTCCAGGTGGCTGTGGTTTTACATTACCTCCTTGGCCTTAAAAGGATCCAGCAAAGCACTCTAGTATTTTCAAAAAGCTCACCTAGAGAGATGCATTGTGAATTCTATTTGTAATTAACACTTTAACACGGTGGCCTGCAGAGTGACTGCCTCTGCCTCTTCTGCCCTCTATCTAATTTATAGCACCGTGTAGTCATGGCTGAGTGGCATCGCAGGTACTTCCATTCAGATAAAAAGATCTCTCCTTCACGACGGAGACCTCTCATTTATAAACTAAAGAGTGTGTTTTACTCTATGAAAAGTTGATATTTAAAAAGTAAAATTTCCACATACCACGTGTCCCACACCAAGTACTTCTTTGTTGGTTGATGGGGTCAGAGTAATGTGTTATTCAGCATCTGATTTGAGCGAGTTAATATTTTTTTATTGAACTAAACACCTGCTTACCGTTATAGCATCAATCTACAGATGGATCAATAAAGCTAAAAGATAAAAACTGTAACTGGATCAAGACCTTCTTGAACCTGACAGAAAATATCCTGGGAGTCCAGTCTATGTATGGGAAACACTGAATAGACAAACAGTATGGTGGATTTATGCTCCGTCATGCAATGGCGTTGCATGGTGTTGATTTTGTTGGGAACCAACTAAATCGAATCACGCACGATGGACACGTCCACAGAAAAAGATTCAGAAGCAGAGCAGTCTTTACATACTCTATCTTGCTGATTTGCAATGCTGGGTAACTTCATTTCAACCCCATTTGAATAAATCCATAACAGACTATTCATGGACATAGGAAGACTTCTATTACAGCCCATTTGACAAAGGTGGATGGTTGCATGAATTCATTAATGCTTGAGGCTGTTCCTTAAGAATACTGATGAACGCCTGCCTAATGTTTGGAATTCATAACCAGCCATACAATGTGTACCAGTATTGTGCACCAGCCTCCCCTCAGGAAATACTTATATCTAGCTTGAGTCCCTGCTGTATGAAAAGCATTAGCACATTTTTTAAATAATCGTTCCAAATGAAATAATCTACACATGCAGTGCATTGTATTTAGTCCAAGGTTTTGGAATTATAGAACAGAAAGTAATACACATACTGTGTATGCCATATCCTTGAGTGCTTTTCTTTCATACTTAAAAAGTTAAATTGCATTGATAAAACTAACACCTACTGTAGGACTAAGCTTAATGTACTGTACGTACCACCGTCTGGTAAAGTTGATAACATTCAAACTTCCTTTATACCTCTGTGATAACGCTTGCGTGCGTGCGTGCGTGCGTGCGTGCGTGTGTGTGTGTGCGCGCGTGTGCAGGCGCATGTGCAGGCGCATGTGCGTGTGTGTGTGTGTGTGTGTGTGTGTGTGTTTGTATGCATGGCCTTCAGAGTCTGTTTTCTCCCGGGGATCCTCCATGAGTCCCTCAACAGAGCACTGAATTAATCTGTTTGTAGTGAATCATCACGTTGTCTGCACCTTGGCACCGGTTCACCCTCTAATATCTAGTTCAACATAGGTTTGGCTGACGGAAAGAGATATGCTAATTCAATAACCTCCTTTCACACATCATAAATAAAAGTCCTTTCCCCGGCCTGAGTTTTTTTGGAAACCTCCTGCTCTTTCATGGTTTAAAGAACAGCTAAAAGTCAGTCTCTTGGTGTTTTGTAAACAAACCACTGCAAATATTTCTCAGACAATGTTTCCCCCCCATGCTATGCTGGCCTTGCAAATTAAAACAATGTATGACAATCAGGCATGCACAAAATGACTGTCGTCTGGGCTGGACCAGAACCATATCGTCTGTGTCATTTTATGATGGACGTCAGATCCCTGCTCATCTGCTTAATAAATGAAGGCATAAGAAAGGGCGTCTGGGAGGATGATTATTTTGGGGACGCATTTATAGCTCTCCCCCTTCCCCTTATGCTGGCTGTGAGTTGTGATTTGTGGAGAGATTGAAATGAGGCTGGCTGGTGGACCAGAGGCTGGGTCCTGATTTACACGTGCTGTTAACCCTTTAAGACCGGGAAACGCGTCTGTGTCATTTTTAAGATTTATTTGGCTTTAAAAAAAATAGCAGATATACAAGTATGAGATTGTAGATCTGCTATTTATTGAAAAATAAAGATTTTTTTTGCAAATCTTTGAATATACCTATTGCTTCTGGGTTTTCTATATCAGTGGTTCTCAAAATTACCATGTCAAGGACCTCCCAAAATTATATGTATTTGACTACGGACCTCCATTTGAAAATATTTTTGTTCCAGGGACCCCCCCCCCCAGAAGTAAAGATTTGAGTTAAAAAAATGTGCTTAAAAAATATGTATATTCAAAGATTTGCACACCGTTCTAAATTTTTCAAAAATAGCAGATATACAAGCTCATAGCACGGCACTCGGTGCCGCGCTATGAGCTTGTATATCTGCTATTTTTAAATAGCCAAATCCATCATTTTATTTGGCTATTCAAAAATAGCAGATCTACAAGCTCGTAGCACGGCGCTATGAGCTTGTAGATCTGCTCTCTATTTTTGAATAGCCCAAAGTATAAAATAATGGTTTACGCTGTCGCACAGATGCGTTCCCCAGGTTTGAATGGGTTAAATCACAGAGACAGCTGGCTGCCGGCGCTGCCCGCCGCACAAACCCAGAAACAGATCTATCTCCATACAGGGGTTTCACACAGAGCCGATCCATGAGGATGAGGACCTACGGTCGAGGGAAGGCGCTCTGCTCGCCGGGGAGCCGATGGAGCCCCTGCTGGGATCCCTACTTGTTGTTGACAGGGGTTGGCACTGCGGAACAAGACTGCCAATAAAAGATTTCCATCCCCGGGTTGCTCAATAAAGCCCCAATGTAGACTTTGTCGTACGACGGTTGTCGCACGGCCGGAAATAGCAGATATTTAAAGGGATAGTTCACCCCCGAAATGACTTTTTTTTTATCGATTAGTCATCCCATGGATACTTTTTTTTTTTGTCGCAATAAAGACAATAATTTGATGAACGGCAGCAGTTCCGGTAGGAGACACAAAGAGTCTCCTTTGTGTCTCCTACCGGAACCGCTGCCTACCGGTTTGCTGGTCATCAAATTATTGGCTTAGGAATGCGACAAAAACTATCCATGAATTCAAGTCTCCATGGGGTGTCTAATCGATAGAATTTTTATTTTGTTTGGGGTGAACTATCCCTTTAAGCTCATGACGCGATGCGCATGCGACGTGTCGTGAGCTTGTAGATCTGATATTTCTGACACCGTTGCAAAACAACACATAAAGAAGTAGAAGTAGTTGAAGTATAACGGAACATTCTGTTTCCTACAAACAGCCCTGATGTCTCAATGTTCATTTATACTCACTGAAAATGACGTCAATAAATTTCAGAATATTTTCTTAGCTTTGCATGCAGCGCACACACACTTTTATGTTTCAATTAGCCTGTGCGTGTGCAGACTTTTCCTTGGAGAAAACTGGGAGATGTAACATTTACATGTCATCACTCCATAGCCTTTGGCACAATATTCACTGATGCATCCGGATGCGCACAGAGACATTCCTTTGTCATTATTGGTGCTTCCTTTAATTATGTCTCAAACTCACAGGATGATTGATCTGAAAAAAAAGGGGGAAAAAAGAATCAATCTTGTCTTCCATTATAAAATGCCTTCTTCTATCCTAGAGAATGCCTTGGATGGAGGTCACTGATACACTTATGAAGGGAGTATCTTCATCGTACTGTTAATAAATGAGATGCCACTGTATAAGAATAGTACATATCAATGTGCTGTGTGTAGACCTACAGTATTGTGAGACCACTGTTAACCCATTAAGACCGGGAACGCATACAGTGTCATTTTAGATTTTTTGCTATGAACATTATTTCATACTTTAGGCTATTCAAAAATAGCAGATCTACAACCCCTGAGCTTGTAGATCTGCTATTTTTTGTAATTCATGAAAATGTGTGCAAATCTTTGAATATATATATATTTTTATACCGTCAAATCTTTGCTTCTGGGGATTCTACAAATGTCTTCTAAATCCTAACTGTTTTCTGAAAAACTTATGTTGCTGTATCAGTGGTTCTCAATCTTTTTCATGTCAAGGACCCCCAAAATGATATGTATTTGGCCGCGGACCCCCCATCTCAAAATATGTTGTTCCAGGGACCCCCCCAGAAGCAAAGATTTTTGTTAAAAATCTATACATGTATTCAAAGATTTGCACACATTTTCACGATTTTTCAAAAATAGCAGATCTACAAGTTCATAGCGCGGCACTCGGTGCCGTGCTATGAGCTTGTAGATCTGCTATTTTTGAATAGCCCTAAGACATCTAAAAATGACACAGATGCGTCCTCCGGATTGAACGGGATAAACCTGCATCCATAGAAACATTAGCTCCGTTCTCGTGAGCAGTCAACAAGCACATCAATGTCACAGATAATGACGTATACACACTAAACAGGCAGGGTGACACGACTCATTAAATTGCAATTTGGCATGGAACACATTGGCCATTAATTTTACTCCATACACACTGGCACAGAACACACAATTAGCTTTGCAATTCATTCATTTCTGAACACCTGTTTTGCTCTCATGGCAACGCGCTGATCTTAACCCATTAAGACCAGGAAAGCATCTGTGTCATTTTTAGATCTCTTTGGCTATAAAAAAATAGCAGATATACAAGCTCATAGCTTGTATATCTGCTGCATATCTTCTGCTATATATCTTTGTAGCGCGGCACCGAGTGCCACGCTACAAAGATCTGCAATCCTTTTTGAAAAATCGTGAAAATTTGTGCAATATATATATTTCTTTTTTTAAAGCAAACATTTTAACTCAAATCTTTGCTTCTGGGGGATGCTACAAATGTCTTCTAAATCCTAACAGTTAAAAAAAAAAAACTTATGTTGCTATAATGCTTTTTCATCTCAAGGACCCCCAAAATTATATGTATTTGGCAGCAGACCACATCTTGAAATATTGTGTTCCAGGGACCCCCATAAGCAAACATTTGAGTTTAAAACGTTCACTTAAAAAAAAATATATACACTGTATATTCAAAGATTTGCACAAATGTTCACAATTTAAAAAAAAATTAGCAGCTATACAAGCTCATAGCGCTATGAGCTTGTATATCTGCTATTTTTGAATAGACCAAAGAAATAAAATAAAAAACACAGATGCGTTCCCGGTCTAAAAGGTTTAAGTTGGCTTTGCAAGTCTAGTCATGATCCAGAAGATGGGAGACAAAGGACCAAAATGTCTGGTCTCCAGGGCTTTGAATTCAATGTGTTGAGATTGATTCACCATGGAGCTTTTTATCTTTGACCATGCAGCTAGTATAAGCTACTCTGTTGGTCGGTACAATTACAGTTATATTTTTTTGGCACTTAGCAGATGCTCTTATCCATAGCGACTTACAAAGTAGTAAACTTGAATTCTAGTCGAGCAACAAGCTACGCGCTCAAGTGAATAGAGTGCCAAGAAGCCAAGTAAAGTGCTACAAAGACATCAAACCTAGCATCTGTCTAACTCTAAATAACGAACTTGGCAGATCTGCTGACAGACAAACAAACAGCATCTATGTGAAGACATGGAGACTCACTCCCAATCTTCTGCCGTAATCTGAAGACTCACCTCTTCAGACTCCCCCGCCCGTAGCTGAGGTGGTACATGCTGATGATAGGTTCTTGGTTTACGTATGTATTAGTTATTAGATTCTTGGTATACTTATGTATTACTTTATTATTAGATTACTATTTCTATGCATTTGATGTATTACCTTGTGTTGTCTTCGCTTACTGTAAGTCGCTCTGGATTAAGAGAGTCTACTAAATGCCTAAATTGTAAATTGTATCTAGGCCCGAACCTCTAGAGTTCGACGCCGCGGGTTGAAGGGCTCGCTTATTTTGGGGTTGTTTTGAAAATCCAGCGGTGAAGCGTAATGGCGGCTCGCTCGGCTCTACTCGGCAGCACCCGGCCCAGCAACGGCTCCGTGATTGGCCAACGGCCAGACAGTCCGTGTTGCCATGTCCGCTTATTGTAAGCGCTTAACCTGCGCTTCTTTTGGGGTTTGTTTTTGGGTTGAAAAGGACCCGTATGAGAGTAGACGGTACACGACCGACCGACTGTACAGCACAACGTTGAAAGAAGGAAAAAGCAGCTATGATTACCATTTTGTGTGTGAACGAAAGGGCAGTGATGTCCAGTTGAGGTGGAGATGGAGACATTTCAATGGCCGCCGTTCGTTTTCGCTCGGCTCTAGTCGGCTGCACTCAGCTGAAAAGGACCCGTATGAGACCGTACACCGACCATACACAACCGACCGCCGTGCATGCGTGCGACTCCCGATTGTATAGATAGATAACATACATACTGTAGCATGTGAACGAACAACTGCCATCTATCTAAACAGGAAACAAGTACTGATAAAAAGAAATAACGAAGTGCTGGGGGAGGAGGGGTGACATGGCGTCCGAAGAGATGAGTTTTCAGACTGTGGCAGAAGATGGAGAGTGATTCTGCAGTCCTGACTGATGGGGGGAGGTCAGGAGTCATTACACAGCTTCTGAGCAAAGAGGGGAGAAGAGTGCAGGACGCTTGGAGTGTGTGTTTTAGGAGATGAAGAGTGCCGGTTCCTGCTGATGGAAGTATAGGGCTGGATCATTTCCCCTTGTGCAGGTAGAGGGGTGCCATCACCTTGGTCTCTCCTTGAAGGTCAATCACGTCATCAAGTGTTTTGAATGGGATGTGAGCAGCAACCGAGATGCAGTGCAGAGTGAGCTCAGAATGTCTGTCGGTTCAAACCGGGAGCTGGTGGTCACAGCTTATCATGAATTACATGTTGTTTTGCTTTAATTTAATGAGAATTTACTGCTGTGGCACACCATTTTTCATTTTATTCATAATAGTTTTACATAAGTTATGTATAACAAATGTATAGACCAATTATTTGTTTACTAGCATTGAGACTGGATGCACAGGTGATTGTGTCATGCAATCAATTCTCAACCTGTTGTTTCGGGGTGCGCTATGGCGCTGCACCCCGACCCCCTCTTGTGTGTTGGCTAGTGCTGCTGCGCGCCCTAGCGAGACCTGACGGAATGGGTTTCATTTGCAACCAGTATTATGACGCTTGCAACCAGTGTGACGTCATCTGTTAAGGGGTCTATTTTATTATTGTTATTATATTGAATCTGAAAAAAAACGGCTTCCTCTTTTATCCCAATGTACAGTACAAAAAAACGCAACAGCAAGAAAACAAACCATAATAACGTTTGTAAAAAAAAAGAATAATACAGTGTCAAAATGACTTATCACTATAGGCACAGTTACAGTACCTATTTCTATATTTGTATTTCAGGCTTCTGATGATGTAACCAACCATGATAAACACTTCATGATATACAGTAGCTCAACAGATCTGTTTCAAGCAGAATTAAGCATTGCACTCTCTTCCTGGTGAATGGAGAATTAAGTCACTTCCAGTGCACGATCCCACTATTTATCACGCTGTAAAGCAGACCCTCGTTAGGGCGTATACTGTAGCTTCCAGGCAGAGGCTCTCAACCTCACGTTACGATCCCAAACGGCAGCGCAATCTTGTCATCATGTCTGTGTGATGCCCAGTGGGGGCTGCCTGTCTGCCTCGTATGAACAAAAGCTTCCGTTCCACACAATACATCTGTGGAAAAAAGGCAGAGATACCATATTTAGATAACTCACAGTGTGCTTGCTTTGCAAACATGAGTACCGGGGCAGTGAGAAAAAAGGAATGGGTTATTTTGTTAAACCGAAGAACGTCGTCCGCCAAGGCACCACCGGCAGCCATTTAACAGCCTTTAATAGTTTATCCAAAGTATTTAGGCCTTTGACATTCAACTGATTTAAATGGAACGCGACATCGTTTGGCAATCCAGATACTGATCTGCCGGGGCAAAAGTAATTCCCTTCATCTCCAATGTTCTAACTAACCCCCATTTTAATACAGGCTTAGTGTCATGGTGGCTTATTAACTCATGTGAAGCACAGTTGGCATGGAGTACCTGCTGGCAGCTGAACTGCAAGCTTGTGCTGGAGACGTTTCTGTGGATAATCTTATTACTGCAAAGGCTGTGGCTACCATATGTTTCCTCGAATTATTCCAAGTTGCTATCGCGCGTAGTGCTTAATCCATTAAGACCGGGAACGCAGCTGCGTCATTTTTTTATGATTTCTTTGGCTATTCAAAAATAGCGTACAAGCAGATATACAAGCGCGGCACCGAGTGCCGCGCTATGAGCTTGTAGATCTGCTATTTGGGGGGGGGAAATTGTGAAAATGTGTGCAAATCTTTCAATATATGTATACATTTTTAACTCAAATATTTGCCTCTGGGTGGGGTCCGCGGACAAATACATAATTATCACTGATAACATAGCAACATAGGGTTTTTTTCCCCCAAAAAACTGTTTAGAAGACATTTGTAGAATCCCCCAGAAGCAAAGATTCTAGTAAAAGAAAATCGCTTTGAAAAATATATATATTCAAAGATGTGCAAACCTTTTCACGATTTTTCCCCAAAAATTGCAGATCTACAAGCTCATAGCGCGGCACTCTGTGCCGCGCTATGAGCTTGTAGATCTGCTATTTTTGAATAGCCCAAAGAAATTAAATAAAAATTACACACAGATGCGTTCCTGGTCTTAATGGGTTAAAGCTGCATAGATATGCCTTCTCACAAACTAACTGTAGGTATACTGTAGTAGGCTACAGCAGCTTTTGCGAATGCCTCAGAATGCGATGGCCTGTCCCCTGTCTGCACATGAAAGAGTGAAAGCAACAATCGCAACAGTTGGCCCTTCGTTCTTTCCGACCCAAAAAAATCACATCAGTTTGTGACTTACTGTTGGTAATAACGCAAGCGTTTAAAAACTGTTTCCATACTTGAAATACCATGCCTGAGGCAACGATTTATAGCTCTAGGCGAGGAGAGTACTTGTACCCATCCAGACTTGTCCGTTTCTATAACCAGTGACAATACCAATACTTATTATTTCTTGCCATTTCAGAGTCTACTGACTGGGTAGGGGAGGTGCTGATACAGTATGTCAAAAGTAGCAGTTTAGATTTGGTTTATTATTTAGTATTTGATTTTATTTATTTATTGGCACAATAAAAACAAGACATGACTCAGTCATGTATACCAGCTTGCTTTCTGTTTTCTCTCATTTGTCTCGCAGAATCTGGTAACACTGCTAGTGGCTCCTCATTGGCATAGACATGTTGCTTATTTCTCTCGCAGAATCTGGCAACACTGCCATAGAGGCGAGAGGCGTGTCTTGTACCATAGCTTGGGAGGACGAGACCGCCCTTATGGGAGAGTATTGGAAAGTATCTCCATTGGCTTAAAGGACAGCCAATGATGAAAAAGTGTCGAGAAAGTGTCGACTAGACTCAGTCTCTTCTTAGACCAGCGTGCTTTGCAAGCTGGTAAAAACATTATTAAACCAGAAAAAGTGCTCCTCGGAGCACAGGTCTCCGCCAGGTCAGGTAGGTTATTGTGGCCTCCTGGTGGCGCTATAATAGGCCAATGTTTAAAGGGTACCATTTGTTCTTAGGCCTTGCACGGCAATCGGACACTGCATTCATGGTTTGAGGCATTTTGTGCATTTTTTTTTGTGCTAAATTAGACCTGCTGGTGCAGGTCTCCGCCAGGTCAGGTAGGTTATTGTGGCCTCCTGGTGGCGCTATAACAGGCCAATGTTAAAAGGGTGGCATTTGTTCCTCAACATAGTGTGAATGTGCGTGCAAAGTTTGACCGCAATCGGACGGTTCGTTAATGATTTGCGGAATTTTGTTCAAAACAAGCCACTACTGCAAACTTTAGATGTCAATCTTAGCCAATGAGGATGGAAAATCAAACACATCTGTCTTGATCACATGACTATGGAGATCATGTGTACCGATTTGCGTGAAATTTGGATAAAATCGGAAGGAGTAATATAAAGAAATGTGTTTTACATAAGTCGGCCTCCTGGTGGCGCTATAAAAGGCAGATGGGAAAAATGCAGGGCAAAGGTTTTTCCTTGACCTCTAGGGAGTACGCATACAAAGTTTTACACAGATCGGTGCAGTTATAGGTAAAAACATGAATCGGCCTGTTATAGCGCCACCATGAGGCTGATTTGAAAATTTTCAAGCATCATTTCTTCCTCGGCATAGTGGAAATATGCGTGCAAAATTTCACCGAAATTGCATGCTGTGTTCATGATTTGAGGCATTTTGTTGAAAATGGAGCACTCCTGCAAACTTTGGAAGCCATTTTTAGCCAATCAGGATGGAATATGAAAAATCTGAAAGACAAGTTTTGTTTAATGACTATAGAGATACTGTGTACCGATTTGCGAGATTTTTGGACAAAATCTGTAGGAGTACTGTCAAAAAATATGTTTTGCACAAATCGGCCTCCTGGTGGCGCTATAAAAGGCCCATGTGAAAAATTTGGGGCAGAAGTTCGGAATTGGCATCCAGGGAGTGTGTGTGCACAGTTTCGCTGCGATCAAGCCAACGGTGGCAGAGATTAGCTGGTGACAGACGGACACACGGACACACGGACGGACACACGGACGGACGGACGGAGGGTAAAACATACTCTCTCGCCATGCCTTTCGGCCTGGCGGAGACAAAAACACAGACATAAGTGCAGGTGAGAAAGGAAACCCATATAGGGCTTATACAAGGTTCTCACCTAAAATAATAAACAAGTAGTAAGTTAAACATGGTAATCAAACATGAGACACGACAAACAACAAGTTGATATGTTAGTATGAATAAGGATGGGTAAGTGTAAGTGTGTACACAAAGATTTCTGTTTTAGCCTCACATATAGCATTCCTAAACACGGTGTGAAAGGATATACACAGAGCTCATCTCCATAAAATTGCCCAATTAACTTTTCCCCATGCATTTATTATTGTTTACTTATTTATATAAGCTTATACCGCCACCTCTACGGTGTTCTGCTTATTGATTTCATTCCTTTCACATTACATTATCCATCCAGCACATCCACCTCCCGCTCACAGTAAAAAACCTTGAATGTTCATTTAGAGTGTACGAATCGAACCTAAATGGAACCTTTATGTGTCTAGTAACTCTGAGAGTGTACAAACCCATTTCCATTTGTACACTCTCAGAGTTAAATGAACACCCAGGAGTTTATATAGTGCTCTCTGTCTCTAATCTGGTTATATGAGCACAGGCGTCAGCCAGCAGCTGTCAAATGGAACAATGAAACCCCTTCAAGGACACTTACTGTAAGACGCCTGGAAAACGGAGAGAGTACATAAGGATGCACCTCCTGCGATGCTACAGTAAATGCTCTCTACACTACAAACTGTGAGCCTGTGTGTAATGCATGTTTTTTTTTTCTCTCCCCCTCTCCTTTTATCAACACCGTTTTATCAAGTGCAACGTTGGCAGCTTTAATGTATGTTTCCTCCCCAACCGCTCAGTGGTGTTTTTTAAATTCACTGTGTAATAAGCCTGTAAATAAACCACCCCCGTTGTGTCCACAGACACAACGAAGGTTAGGGAATGTCACTGCATGGCCATCGATATCGAGGCGGCTTATAGGTGACTGCAGGGAAATGCCTTCAAACACCAAAGCCTCCAAATACATTTGTTTTGAACTCAAACCTTTGCTTCTGGGGGGGGGGGTCCGTAGACAAATGCATATCATTTTGGGGGTCCTTGACCACTGATATAGCAACATAAGTTAAACAAAAAAGCATCGGCCAAATTGCCAAAAATGTCTTGATTTTTCAAAAATAGCAGATCTACAAGCTCATAGCGAGTGCCGCGCTATGAGCTTGTATATCTGCTATTTTTGAATAGCTAAATGAATCTAAAAATGACACAGATTGCGTTCCCGGTCTCTGTGGGTTAATAAAGCCGCTCTAATGATCACCCAGCCCTCCCACCACACGTCTCAATGAGCTGTTAGGGGTCAAGAAGTGGCCGTTCCATCACACGGCCAAGCCCCCCCTGACACCTCCCCCTGGTCCGCACGCTTTTGACCTGTTTGGTTTTCCAGGAAAAGTGCACAAAATGTCTTTGTGTGCTTAAGTGTTCCCTGGTTGGACTATACAGGCTGTGATTTGTGGTTATGATGTCTGCTTGATGGTCTACGCCGGGGATGATATTGCGGGGAGTGGTACTTGTTGTTATGATGGCAGAATTTTTCTTATTGTCTCCGCCAGGCCGAAAGGCATGGCGAGAGATTATGTTTTGCACCCTGTCCGTCCGTCCGTCCGTGTGTCTGTCTGTGAACAGCTAATCTCCGGCACCGTTGGCGCGGCCGCTGCGAAACTGTGCACACACACTTCCTGGATGCCAATGCCAACTTCTGCCCCGAATTTTTCAGATTGGCCTGTTGTAGTGCCACCAGGAGGCCGATTTGTGCAAAACACATTTGTTGAAATTACTCCTACAGATTCTGTCCAAAAATCACGCAATTCGGTACACAGTATCTCTATAGTCATGTGATCAACACAGATCTGTCCTATTTTTCATATTCCATTCTAATCGGCTAACAAAGTTTGCAGGATTGGTCCCTTTTGAACAAAATGCCTCGACACATGAACACAGCGTGCAATTTTCGTGAAATTTTGCACACACATTCCCACTAGGCCGAGGAAGAAGTGACACCCTTTTCACATTGGCCTGTTATAGCGCCACCAACAGGTCTAATTTAGCAAAACACATTTTTGGAACAAAATGCCTCAAATCATGAATGCAGTGTCCGATTGAAAGGCTTAAGAAGAAATGGCACCCTTTTCACATTGGCCTATTATAGCGCCACCAGGAGGCCACAATAACCTACCTGACCTGGTGGAGACCTGTGCTCCGAGGAGCACTTTTTCTAGTTCTTACTCTTTCACTGCCAGATTAAATACGAATCGCCCACTGCCAGCAATTTTTGGTTTTCCTTACCTTTTCAACTAGTCACAGACGATTTATATCCAGTTTGATCAATCCCCGGACGGTTGCTAAACAAGGAGGGTATCACTGTGCTTCCGCGAAAAAGAAAAAAAAAAGTATCGCGAACCCCCCGGTCGTTTGTTAAAGGCCGTTGAATATAGCTCGTCTAGCCAAAAATGCAGGGAGAAAAAAAAGATACAGCCATTTCCCCCAATACGCTAAGCAGGAAGTTAATGGTGGTGGAGTCTTTCGATCTTTCGATCACGTGATCTCCTGGATCTGTGTGACTTGAGGATGAAAATGGTCACTTGTGTGTTAGAAAACAGCGCCATCTGGTGGAAAATCACTGAAAACGAAAAAGCCGTAAAAGTCGTCTTTGGCAGGTCTGAGCCTTTGGAAAAAAACTATTGTTAAACACATTTTCTAGTTTTCTTTTTACACGTCTTGTCCCTGTTATATGTGTTTTACACACATACAAGTATTTAACCATACACAAGCCTAATACGTTTATTGTGAAGCGAAGGTCATTTGTATTGCAGGACTACATCTAAACTGTGGATGTAATCATATTGGTTTTTAATGCAGGTGAAGCCAAGTGATATTTAATGAAGGGATAGACAAGGATCTCTACAGTATTTAGGCCTGACACTTATAGTCCTGCTTGCTGATATTAAACTACTATCTCTAGAATGTTCAGAATGAGTCTGCACTGGCTTTTTTATGACCTTTTCTTTAGGTTTTAAATGTTTGCTTATCTACATCAATTTTAAATGACATTTGCCTTGCGAGTTTTAGGCTTATAATTCTTCTTTCCTGTGGATCTCTTTCCGAATGAATATTTAATCTAGGTTTCTACTTGGTTATATAAAGGTTAGGTTAATATATTTAATGAACTGCTAAAGTATCATTCATAGTCGGACGTAAGGAGACGTAACAAGCGCCAGCGCTCCTTGCGTTGTCGTTTTTGTCTCCCCCTCCGTCACTTACGGCTCCAGGATTTCCGTCCGTGCAGTCGACATTCACCGTCAGGCCGACGTACGTTCGTTTGTACGTTGGCTGTAGTACCAGTGGAGACCGTTGGCAGTATAAGGAAAAAATGTTTTCCTCGGGCCCTCTTTCTCCAAAAAAAAGACCCACGTTGGTTGGTGGAAGTACTTGAGTAAATGTACTTAAGCACTTAGTCCCGTCGATCCCTATGGTCGATCCACGGTCTGTGACAATATATAGCATATATAGCACAGTGCAGTAGGGGTCGAAACTCACGTTTTGTAGACAACCATTGTTTTTGTCTAGTTTGTGGACTAGTTTGTGTCTTTTATTGCGTTGTTTTGGCTAGATGCTACAATGGTAGCTTCATGTTGTTAGCTGCAGCTGGCTGTGTTGCCAGGTTTTGTGAGAGAAATAAGCAACCAGGTCTATGAAAACAAGCCCAAAAGAATCGACTAAGATATAGCAGATCTACAATATATATGTTTGAGAATCACTGGTTTAAATAATAATTGGCCCAAATAAGCAACTACACTTTAGAAACAAGCCCAAATAAAACCGCAACCACCAATACAAAATTGCTTGTTTGTTTACAAGCAACTTTACAGAAAAATAAGCCCAAAGTCGCTCATAGTAAGCAGACATGGCAACATTATAGGTACCGGTACATACTCTCGCAATTGCCATCTGGTGGATGAATAGGTGTATTACGCCTGTACACTTTAAAATAAATAAAATAACCCCTAAATAACGTGAGCGACTATGCATGCGTCCGTAAAGAACGGACGGAATCCCTCACCCCCTGACGCACGTTTTAGACCCATCTAGGGACTATGAACGGGCCTTAAGGTTCACACACGTCTGTGGACATGGTCAAATACACTTAATGTGCAAAATACACTGGTGAATTTCCTTTTAATAATACATATTTTTAAATCAGACATGCATTGCATCACTATATCATGGTGAATTAATGTGTGGGGAGGATTGGCCTGTTGAGGTTTGACAAGCAGTTTCCAATTATCATTTGAACATTAGCGCCAAGCTTGCACAGTCTGCATCTCCTCTGCTGACACACGTTTCAGTTCATCTGCTCACTAATTCTGTCATTCTTGACGGCTTAGCCAATGCGGAATAACTTCCTTCAGACTTAAAAAAGAGAGAAGCTATAATCATATCTAGTATCTTTTATCTCCCGATGCCTCCTTTTTAGCGTCTTGCTCTCTGGAACATAATCAGATTTGACTGTAGAATTATACTTTATTATATCTCAAGAGATACATTCTCCTTTTAATACTCTGGGCCTTTGTTGTGTTGTGCATCCCATTCAAATGGTGCTTAATGATGCGTTCATTCTGAGGCTCAGCCATTGTTTAACACCTGTCATGGTAAACACGCCCTCGGACAAAAAAAAAACGATCACCTCCTCTCTCTGAAAGTATCTTACACTAACACAAAGCAGCAGCCTTGAGTATCTGTCATGTTAGCACAGTTAATGTGAAGCTGAATATGCCTTCCAACTTTTGTTCTGTCGTCAAATAAATATTAATAGAATAATGTTGGACATTTATTTTAGCACTATTGTTTTTCTTTTAAATATTATCTCACCACAGCTTTTAAGTTTTGCATTGAGGCAAATTACCTGTAATTCAGACACGGAAATGTCATCATTCCATTTTAGGTCATTGGTTATATAAACATCAATTATATCTGCAATGCAAACCGCAATGATGATATTAGATAATGATGGATAATGGCTTCAGATTAACCAAGTGCTACAGATATACTATGGGGCTTACTATAGGGATATATACTATAGGGCTATTTACTCTACTATAGGGTGTTGTGAGCTTGTAGATCTGCCAATTTTGCTACCACTTACGTAAGCCCTATAATTTATACTATATTATAGGGCTTACTATAGGGCTAATTATTATAGGCCTATAAACTTATAGGATGTTGTTATGCGACGCGTTGTGAGCTTGTAGATCTGCTATATTTTCACTTTCTTTTCCTATTGGGACATTTTTATTTTATTTTACAGTTGTCACCTGAGGACATGAGGACGTCTACATTACATTACATTACAGTCATTTAGCAGACGCTTTTATCCAAAGCGACTTACAATAAGTGCATTCAACATAGTTAGGGAACGAAACTACTAATCACCAGAAGTCTTAAGTGCATTCTCTTCTAAAACAAGCATACCTAGCGCTAAGGAAAAAGTGCAATATATCAGCTACCTACTTTCTTATAGGAAAATGAAATGAGCAAGAGCTAAAACAAATAAGTGTATCAAGTAAACAAGAGTTCGTACAACTAGTTAACAACAAGTAGGCAAGGCGAAGAGGAAGGGTAGGGTTTCCTGAAAAGGTGGGTTTTCAGCCTGCGGCGAAAGATGGGCAGTGACTCTGCTGTCCTGACATCAGTGGGGAGTTCATTCCACCACTGTGGGGCCAGAACAGAAAAAAAGCCGTGACCGTGTAGACGAGTCTACCGTAGCAGCAGATATTTGGTTACATTAACCCATTAAGACCGGGAACGCATCTGTGTGTCATTTTTAGATTTCTTTGACTAGCAGATATATGGGTTAAAACTTAGCAGAGGAACATTTGATGGGCATTCAAAATGGATGCATTCAAATGTCAACCATGTTTGTCAACCTGTCAGCATACCTGCCACCGGGGTAACTGCCGGAGACTCTACATAACAACACCACACAGTCAGCTTTTTGTGCACCACTCTATGGTTTCAAAACTCAATCAAGGTGTTTTGCACATTCTTCAAACGGTGTATTGAACTGCCTGGGTGGTGGCTATGATTTACTGCTGCTAGAGATAAGAATTCAAAGACACCATTCTTCTTCTTCTGCTTTTTTTCTATCATTTAAGAAAGAAACATCTAATGTACGATCTGTCATCTTTCATCAAAATCTGAGGAACAGAGAGGCAAACAAAATGTCTGTTATCTCCTTTTGCTTTTTTCAAATGTCTTTTTTTGGAATTCGCCTTTCAATTCCCCTTTGGCTTAGCCAGTGCCCTGCAAAATGTCAATGTAATGATTGTGCATAGAGCCCTCCTGTCAACAGCAAATTGTTTGAGAAAGACAGAGAGGGGGGGGGGGGGGGGTATGCTGTTCTCAAGGAAAGATACTAATTACCTCCCATGAATGAATATTTGTTTTTTAACCCATTCAGACCTGAGGACGATTCTACAAAATGTCTTCTAAATCCTAAAAAAAAAAATGTTGAAAAAAACCTATGTTGCTACAATGTGTGGTTCTCAAACTTTTTCATATCAAGGACCCCCAAAATGATATGTATTTGGCCCGCGGACCCCTCCATCTCAAAATATTTTGTTCCAGGGACCCCCCACAGATGCAAAGATTTGAGTTACAAATGTTGGCTTTAAAAATATATATATTTAAAGATTTGCAAAAGAAATCACTATTTTTCAAAAATAGCAGATCTACAAGCTCATAGCGCGGCACTCGGTGCCGTGCTATGAGCTTGTATATCTGCTATTTTTGAATAGCTAAAAAACCTATGTTGCTACATCAGTGGTTCTCAAACTTTTTCATATCAAGGACCACCCAAAATGATATGTATTTGGCCCCGCGGAACCCCATCTTCAAATATTTTGTTCCAGGGACCCCCCAGACGCAAAGATTTGAGTTACAAATGAGCTTGTATATCTGCTATTTTTAGAGTAGCCAAAGAAATCTAAAGTGACACAGATGCGTCTTAATGGGTTCATTAATTCATTTATTTGCTTATTTTCTTTTTCAGTGTGGTGCTGGTAATTAAGATGTTTGTTTCCATGAGAACAGCACATTTAACATTTTTATAAGAAAAATATAAAAATGGATAATGTTGGGAGGACTGTCTGTAGAGAATCAGTAACCGTCTTCCATAGGTCACACCATGCCTGACAGACTGTTATACAGTATCTCAAGCAGAATGCCAGAAAGTTAATGCGCTAAAGCAGCAGTCCGCTATTCACGTTTAGTGCATGTACGTACAGTAGCACCAGTGGTGTAAAGTAACTAAGTACATTTACTCAAGTACTGTACTTAAGTACAATTTTGAGGTATTTATTACTTCACTGGAGTATTTCCAATTTTCAGTACTTTTACTTCTACTCCACTACATCTCAGAGGCAAATATTGTACTTTTACTCCACTACAATTACTTGAAAACTTTAGTTACTTTTTAGATTTGGATTATTATTGCAAAACATATATTAACCACTTCAGCCCTGAAATGGCCATTGGTCTACTTTTATATATTTGAAAACTTGGGAAATGGGACATTCTGCATACTTTCTACTTTTGGTACTTTAAGTCATTTTGAAACCAATACTTTTGTACTTTTACTCAAGTAAAATTTGAATTCCGGACTTTTACTTGTAACAGAGTATTTCTACATTGCAGTATTGATACTTTTACTTAAGTAACACATGTGAGTACTTTTCCCACCACTGAGTAGCACTATTTAGTGCAGCAGGCTCTCTTGCTAAAGTTCATGTGTCACAGACAGTCAAGTTCCCTGTTGATTCTGAAGCGGTTTATAACCACATGAACCCTATAGTGTCCCTATTCTGGGCATGTCGCAGTAGGTAGACATTCTGCAAACATTTAGAACATTTGGGTCAAAATAGATACAAATTGGGCTAAAATAGCAGAGCTTGTGTGAGCTTGTAGATCTTCTATTTTTGATATTTTACATACACCGAATGATGTAGAGTTTAAGTGGTTATGTAGTAATGTTAAGTGTCAATACAGTAAGCGCAAGTTCCCAGTTTAAATGTTTTTACATTACAACTCTCACATGTACATAAACGTTCAGTTTTAAAATATAAAGTGCTTACCCACGAGCCATGGATGTTACAAGTTGAGCCGGACCGCACTAAGTACCCGTATCTCCCGTATTGTTCAATAAATAAATAAAAAAACATTTTTTGTAATGTATCAGAGTACAATACACCTCCCAACCGGTAGTGTCTCATAGTTGAAAGCATCGGAGAAAATTCAGAGAAAATGGCCGGCGATCTGATTAAAAAGCTTTTTATTGAACAATACGGAATATACAGGTACTTAGACCTTTTGCGGCTCAACTTGTTACATCCGTGGCGTGGGGGTCAGCATGTCTGACTATGTAGATGTTGCAGTTGTGAACGTAAAAAATTATCGAAAACCAGGAACAAGTGGTTCCACGACGCTTGTGACAGACGAGCGTCATGTGAACCATGGCTACCAGTTTCCATTCCACGTCAGGGATCTACAGTATGTTACATGTCATCCCTGCTCCCCTTGCTTGCCCTGTCTCTCTCTACTACAGGGTTTGTCATAGTTTGATATTATTTGGAATTCATCGGTATCACTTCAGTTTAACCACTTAGACCCTCTATGCCTGAGATGCACTGTACTTTCTGCCTTCTTTTTCCATCTACGCCAAATCTCTACAGATCAACAAGCTCACAACGCGTAGCCTTCGACGCGTTGTGAGTTTGTAGATCGGCTGTTTTTTGGCTAATGTCTCCCCCAGATTAGGGATGCAAGTGGTTAAAGGTAAAGAATAGAGTTATTTTCAATCTGTCCTAATGGAAACGGATATTGTTTTCGTTGTGACATACTGTAGCTTAGGGGAAAGATTTACATATTTACCTACCGTAATAGGTAAATAGAGGCCAAGGAACAACCTTTGCCCTGCATTTTTCACATCTGCCTTTTATAGCGCCAGCAGGAGGCAGACTTATGTAAAACACATTTTTGAATATTACTCCTTCAGATTTTATCCAAATTTCACGCATATCGGTACACATGATGTCTATAGTCATGTGATCAAGACGGATCTGTTTGATTTTTCATATTCCACCCTGATTGGCTAAAATTGACATCTAAAGTTTGCAGGACTGGCCCGTTTTGAACAAAATGCCGCGAATCATGAACGCAGCGTCCGATTGAGCTGAAACTTTGCACGCAAATACGCACTACGTTGAGGAAAAAATGCAACCCTTTCAACATTGCCCTATTATAACGCCACCAGGAGGCCGATCTCTTTTTAGATTACTCCTACAAATGTTGTCCAAACATCACGCAAATCGCTACATATTATTTCTTTAGTCAAGTGATCAAGACGGATCCATCCGATCCTTCACATTCCAGCCTGATTGGCGAATTCCCAACATTGTTGGCCCACAATAACCATACCTGACCTGGCGGAGTCCTGTGCTCCGAGGAGCACTTTTTCTAGTTCAGGGGTGCCGTGGATGAAAAGGTTATTTACAGGGTACCCTGAGCCAAAGATGTTTGAGGATCACTGCTCTACTATACTGTCTACAATAGAGCAAACATTTCCTGAGAAATCTAACTCTACTCTGACAACAACATAGTAATGAGTCAACAGCATTGTGCTGCAGTCTGTCAGACCAGTGGGATGACCTGATTACAGTCTAGGTAGAGACACAGCTTTGATCGTACGTGAATACTTTAATACCTGTTAATAATGCTTGTTGGAAGTGTAGAAACAGTGAACCCTTCTCTCTCGGGACTTGCCTCAGAACTCATAAAAGTTTTTCATTAAATCCTGTGCAATTTGCTGATTGAGTGTTCTCCCGCAGACAGAACGGGGCCGGATGAGTTTTGACTGAGGAATGGATGATTTCAAACAGCACAGCAAGAAGTATTTTGAGACTGGCAGATACTGCCAAATGCTACTGTTGCAAGTCTTTAGAATAATGTGTTGAGGTGTTAATCAGTTAATGTAATAGTCCATAATTTTGCATATCCATAATCAAATTTTCCAGAGTAATTTGACAAACTCCTGTTCACAGCATCAGTAGCCTCGATCTCCAGGCTTTTATTGCTTAGTTTTGCTAAAAAATAAAAGCCTGGCCCAACTATAGCCTGTACTGGGTATGAGGAAGTGTTTCATTTCCCAACCAACCAGAGTGCAGTGGGCGTCGCTCGTAATGTTGTGTTAACGGGGCGGGGGTTGACGGACAGATCGGTGAACCAATGGGATCAGGCGCTGTCTCTCGCCGGCTCTATACACACGCCCCTTTATACACGAAATCAGGAGGGTTGCAGCAGGCTACAGCATCAGTGTTATTAGCCCATATACTGTACACAGTGGTGGGAAAAGTACTCAAATGTTTTGCTTGAGTAAAAGTATCAATACTGCAATGTTGAAATACTCTGTTAAGTAAAAGTCCGGAATTCAAAATTTGCTTGAGTGAAAGTACAAAAGTATTGGTATCGAAATGTACTTAAAGTACCAAAAGTAGAAAGTACTAATTGTGCAGAATGTCCCGTTTCACAGGTTTTCAAATGTCGAAAATGGAGACAAATCTTTTGAGAATAGCCGATCTATTTTCAAATGGCCAAAAGTGGTTAATGTAGTGAGAAAATATATAATCTTTGCCTCTGAGATGTAGTGGAGTATAGAAGTAAAAGTACAGCAATTTGGAAATACTCCAGTCAAGTAAAAAATCCCTCAAAATTGTACTTAAGTACAGTACTTGAGTACATGTACTTAGTTACTTTACACCACTCTACTGTATACAGTTTGATAATCCCTGTAGAAAGTAGTCCTTATGACCAACATGCCATCAGTGCCCAAAATAAGCCTCATTGTTTGGAAAGTTGTATTTTTTAAAGGATATTTAATATCATATTTTTTATGTCCCTCAAACGTTTTTCAAAAGGTTTGAGCCTAAATCAAGCCTCAGATATACTCATTCCAACTAATACTCTCTGGCTTATAAAGCACTTTCACCTGCAATACCGCATTGTCCTGTTTGGCACGGGGCGCTATTGAGCCAGTTTGTATGCATGTTATCTCCTGGTTCTGTGTGGAAAAAGTTTTTTTGGTTGGAACTGAACAACGGGAGGGATTGTACCCTGACGTGACGTCACGTCAGGGTGCAAATCAGTTTGGCCTGTTTTGAGACCAATTTACAGAAAACCCCAGATTTACTGTGAAAGCCTGAGTGTTCAAACTGGGGTATTTTGGGGGATAGAAGAGAGATAGGGGAGACCAAAAACACACAAAAAAGAAGAAAAATTCATGATGTAGTCGCTTTAAATTATATATATTTCCTTGGAGACAAGAAGAAAAATCAATTTGCATTATTGTATGCATTGTTCTTTTTTTGTTCTGTTCTGTTTTGTTTTGTTTTGCTTCTGTTGTACCGTGCTGCTCCCTGAACGCGCCATAAACCCATGAAAAATACATTTGTATCCTCACTTACTCGCCTGTTGAGACCAGCGAAGGTCAGCGTGTGAATTTACTGCAGCCCTTTGTCATGCGTTCTTGGCACCGGCGCTTTGTCAGTGCTAATGCGGTAAGTAGAGAGGTGGTGAATCCAGTGACCGTCCCCTTGTTTATTAAGCCATTAAGACCGGGAACGCATCTCTGTGTGTCATTTTTAGATATCTTTGGGCTATTCAAAAACAGCAGATCTACAAGCTCGTAGGGTGGCACCGAGTGCCGCGCTACGAGCTTGTAGATCTGCTATTTTAGAAAAATCATGATTTTCTTTGCAAATCTTTGAATATATATGTATTTTTAAAGCGAACATCTAACTCAAATCTTTGCTTCTGTTCAGTTTCATTTTTTCCTGTTTTTTTTTAGACTTATGTTATAAGCAGTTGTTCTCAAACTGTTTCATGTCAAGGACCCCCAAATGATATGTATTTGGCTGCGGACCCCCATCTGTTCACCATATGTTGTTCCAGGGACCCCCACCAGAAGCAAAGATTTGAGCAAAAAAATGTCGCTTTAAAAAATATATATATTCAAAGATTTGCACACATTTTCACGATTTTTCAAAAATAGCAGATCTACAAGCTCATAGAGCGGCACTCGGTACCGCGCTATGAGCTTGTATATCTGCTATTTTTGAATAACAGATGCGTTCCCGGTCTTAATGGGTTAACGTTCCACTGTGTCATGCCCGATTTATGCCCCGTCGTATGGCGGTGTTTGCGTGGCCAGGAAGACCGCCGATCTACAAGCTCACAATGTGTCGCCGACGCGGCGTGTTGTGAGATGGTAGAGCTGGTGTTTTTAACAGCGTGGGACACCGTCATACCACAAAGTAAAAATCATGCTTATAAAGAAGAAGGAATAAAAGCACAGCTATAAATCAAATATTCATTCACTGCATGCTCTGTGGCGTCAGTGGGGGCCTGGCAGATTAAGTTGGGTGATTTCCCAAAAGCAAAGCATTAGTGGCCTATTTGCCTTGTTTCGTTATTTTGTTCTTGTGTTCTTCGCTTCTTCTTTTTTTGTACTTGTCTAGCTTTTAAAATGTATCACAAAGGGACCACTTTTTGATCAACTACAATGCAGATTATTGTAAGGTCATATCCTGGACGTGTTGTGTGACAATATGCAAATGTAACTAATGCAGTGTGTGTTTGAGTACCCTTTCTCCAAATATGCAGATGTGGAATGTTTTTTTTTGTTGCTACAAATAGTAGGTGGCCAGTGACTTTGACCAGTTTCACTTTCAAAACCTTTGCATCATGCATGTCGCACAAACAGAATGCGATGCGTTTTGTTGATATAACAAGTTTTTCCACAAAGAGTCCTATCCACAAATCCACCATTTAACTTCCACAATCCACATTATCAAAACCATTGGTGTTGTGTGTGTGTGTGCCGCATTCTGTTTGTGTCACATGCATGATGCAACGGTTTTGAAAGTGAAACTGGTCAAAGTCACTGGCCACCTACTGTAGCAACAGAGGGAAATATTTTCACTATTTTCATATTTTGGAAGATATGTCAACGTCTTATACAAAATTGAGCCAAATAGCTTTGACTAGTGAAGCAGGACAACAGAGCATTTGTAAATTGTTTGTTTTTGGTCGTCTTAAAAAGCAAAAACAAGACTGCTCTAGTTCTGCTAGCGGTGTCTTCTTTGTGTGCAGTGCAACGGAATAAAGGACATATGCTGTAATTAAGGATGTCAGGTTGGTCGGTTCTGCGGCTTGGCGTTGTTGTGACTGCAGTGAATTATCCGCTCTGCACAGACGATAATTTTCTGGGACCTGCCTGGCTTGCCCACCATCCAGGAAACTCATGAGTCCCAATGCCAGGAAACGGCAAACAAGAATGTTGCTGACTCCTCACACACACCTCTCTCACGTCTTCCAGAAACTCCTCTCTGTCAAACCTGAAGCCACGTGCTGCCTGCACATTCCCCTTGATTGACTAGGCCCTTTATGGAGACATGAGGAGGCACAGAGGGAGCCAGAAGAAGAATATCGTCGCTGTCAGGCAGAAAAAAATCTCCATATTTCAACTTTTTATGTTTTTTTCCTTCCTTAAATGAATGCCCTGTTTTATACTTCCTCGTATGACAGTGTCACGCAAGTAGCAGCAAAAATAGCCGAGCGTGGTTATGTCTGTCTGTGGGTTTTATAAATATTTAACCAATGACAGTGTTGGTTGTGACTAAATAATAACTACATTGGCTTCACTGAAAAGACAACAATATACAAGTGCATGGTAGCGCTATACAATCTGTGAGGGTACAAATAGACCAGCATCAGTATGGGTCCATTTGTTCCTACTCGCATGGTTAAATTATACACTGAAGATTTTATTTTGTTCAGAGGGATGTGGCATAAGTGGATTCCAAGCCAGTAGGAATAGATGTGGCTTCACAGTCCAGTCATAACCACTCTACCACCTGAAGCTTCATTATACTGCTATAGGTGCACATTTCTGAATAGTGTGCATAGCGATGTATTGGAGTGGAATATATGTATTTCCTGTAGAATTGCTGAATGCAGATCAAAACCGACCCCACTAAAGTAGCCCAGAACACTTCTGTCAGCAAAAATGTTTAAAAAATGTTTGGATTATTGATCACCATACAAACACAACCATTCTTGTAATACAATATTAGTCCAGTGGAAGAGGGAATTCCTTTCTTTGATTCTATATAATTCTGTCAAAATAATACAAAACAGTACTCTAGTGGCATACAAATAGCTGATGTTGTTACTTTACGTGTCACAGCCAACAATAATGCTCGCTACGGCATTCCTACAGCGTTCTGATTCTGACAGCTGGGCTTGTTGGGTTACCAAGTTACAGCAGCTATATGTATATACGCCCACAGAAGAAAAGCATAGAAGCAACTCCTGCCTGTTCAGTTGTTTGTACAACATGGTGAACTAGAAATATTTATTTCTAACTCCCCTGGCTATCTTGGGCAGGAGACGGATTACTGTTTCAGAGTGCCCTTGTCAAGGAATTCCTAACTTCCATTTGTAAGATAAGACGAGGACCAATTTATTCTTGGTCAACCACAACACAGAATTATTATGTGTGAACTTTGCGATATAAATTGCTGACTTCATATTGCACATTGAAAACTGTAAAATATATAAATAACTGTAGCTCCCCAGATTTTAATTAAGCACCAGCACACTCCCATGTGCTTTCTATGTGTGCTCTCTGCTGTATCATCTTATACAACCTAACCACAGAGCAGAAGTTTTTGCAAAGCCTTGTGTGTTCTCTTGCGTTTTGTTCTCTTAGTACAAAGCCGACCAGTTTTTGGTCTAGTTCTCATTCTGAGACATATTGCTAGACAGATGTTAATTGCTGCACAGAAGTGGAGTGGAGGAATTAAAAAAGAGAGATATTCAAATGAAGATTGGGCAGAACGCATTTCGGAAGTTTTGTTAAATATGACACTTCTTGACTTTGTGTTTGCTATAGCGTGGATTCACATCATTGGACTTGGGTGTTCATTGTGTCCCCTCTCTGTGCAAGAACAAAAATAATGGTGCTTTAAACTGCAAAGAGCTGTCGCTGCAACTTAGCACAGTAAGTATAGATAGCTATTGAGTGCCTGAGGATGATGCTAAGCAGGTTTTCGTTATGTGGGAATAATTTATCCATCTGCAGTGTGCTGTATATATGCTACCCTATGGAAACAGATCCCTCCCTACTTTTGAGGTCATCAAACACAGTTCATAACTGATACCGAGAATTCATCTGGAATAGATGCGTCACTCCCATTCCTCAACTCATTCATCAGCCTCAAAATAACTCGGCTGGATGGAGTGTTAACAGTGCGCTGAAGATGAATAGCATCATATGGAGGCTCCACTTTAGCAATTAGATAGCTTTCCAACTCAACATTAGAACCGAGTGAAAAATCATTGGCCATTTTCTGTTGAAATTCAGGTTAATTAAAAGACCCCACATGATTCTAATTAAAAAATTATGCATGCTCAATTGTCTACCCCCCCCAACACCCAACTCCAACCCAACCCCCCACCCCCATTCTCCTGAAGAAAAGATCGCAAAAGAACAGGAAAGCAGTGATCTTGTACACAATACTTTATCAAAGAATCACATAGAAAAACACACTTTCCTCTCATGAGAAAGCATAGTTTTAAATGTCCTTTTTGTCATTTTTGTTACTTTGATTGAAATGTTTCAAGGCCCCCAGTCACTGAGAACAGCACTTGAGCAAAAAAAAAGAAATACACACCACGGCACACAAACAAACCCTTTAGCCTACAATTAGAATGCAATTACACACCAATTCAAAAATATATTCTCTACTCTTGTAGGTATTTTTTTTTCCTCTTCTTCTTCTTTTGCTCGATTAGAAAAAGATACACAATTAATCAAATACTGTATCACTGGGATTACATGTTTAAACAAAGTCACGAGTGATACTGTAATTCTGCACCATGACGGCTTTGGATAAGTCACACTACTCTTGGCTCGGAGAACCAAACTGCACTGAGTCCCTGTGTCCCATTAAGCCTTAATGGGGGTCGTTATCTCCCGCGGTACCGTCGAGTGTTCCCATGCTCGTAAAGGGCGCGTGGAACATTGTGCCCCTGCTCGTGTCCTGAGGGTCATATACAATACCGATATTGACATCTCCGTAACGCGCCACCGCGGCGCTGTGTCATGTGTGCTCGCACGTCGTCATCACCTCCGGGAGGGCAGTCTGGATATCCTGCATGACCACCTGAGGCGGGGTGGGCGCGGGGTGGCCGCGAGCGCGGGCCATGCCCGAGTTCTTCTGCAGCTCCACGCCGAAAGCCGGCGGAGCGCTCTGCAACTGTCTCCTGTACTGCACGAAGCTGCAGGTCTTTAGTATGATGGCCAGGATGTTCTTCCCTATGAGGATCCCGGACACCCGGGCGTCCCGGTACAGCAGCATGTTCCCGCCGCGGATGAACAGGGTGATGACGTTGATGGTGATCAGGCTGAGGATGGGGTACAGCAGCATCTTGTGGGGCACGATGTTGATGCCCTGCATGCTGATCTCGCTCAGAGACACGCAGG